>NC_050176.1:29720611-30038111 GCF_008315115.2 Sander lucioperca
TACAGACTAAAATGAAAGGAACAATGACTAAGGAAAATACAATTATGCATCCAATAAAAGAATTACAAAATTGATCACACAAATGAAAAAGTGAGTTTCGGCTATAAATGTTTCTTGAATGGACATTTTACAATTCGCTCTGTAGACGGAAAAAAAAAGTCATGAAATGAGAGTAATTGCCTAAAAAACCTTCTCTTTCCTTATTTTTATTTATATTGGTCATATCACCTGCGGCTATAGCTGTTAAAATCGTGTATGCATGTGCAAGGTCTGTACTTTTGAGTGTATGCGTTGTTTATAAATCTGGCCCCAGGTGCAGTGTCTGAAGCCATATTTTTAATGGCAAGAGGACAAAAGCTGTGTTACTGAAAAGAAACTGTAGTCCAAGTACACTACAGGCATGAACACACATACACCCACACACAGCCATCCATGTGCTGAGCTGATGACTGATAGTTAAATGCAATGTTAAACAAACACAATCACCATCACAACTCACACTTTTAACCCAAAACACAGTTCAAATGTATTGCCAAATAAAGCCTGTCTGTGTATTTTCCATAAAAGACATTATTGCATTAGAGCGCTAAGTGTGAATGTTTGGGAAAGGTCACTCGGAAAGTGGGACATGATTGGCGAGTGGTTATTTGCAGTCAGTCATCGTTGTGATGTGAAAATCCATAGGGAAGAAGAGTTGCCTCTCTCTCCGTGGCTGAAATTGACCACCAATCGATGGTCTAGGAAATTGGTCGGTGGTGCAGAGCTATGGGGTGTGGAGGGGGGCATGGGGGGGCTGAAACTGTTTGGTGAAGCATTTGCTAAGGATTATTTATGATTACACATATATTTCTGCTGACACATTGGCAGTGAGGTCCTGGATTACGGGTCTTTCATTATGCACCAAATTTTTCTGTTTTCTTATTCTAAATGGCAGACTTGGAATTGTATTTCTCGGCAAATGGCTACTCTGTGATTACATGCTGGAGTCCAAATGAGGATTATTTACTCATCTACATTGTCCTCTCGATTGGGTTCAGGTTTGCAAGCCCAAATGTAATGCGCTCTCATTGCCGTTTTCTCATTTTATTTATTTCTTTCTTCTGTCTTACCTCCGTCGCAGTCATTTTTGCTGGCTCCACTGGTCTCATTTCCTTCTTTCATTCGCTCTCTCTTTCTCATTTTCTCTCTTTTCCCAGTACCAGAGAGACTTGGAGATGAGCTTATCACTTTCTGCATCACAGGACCAAGCTGTCATGCTGGCTCTGAATAAGCCTGTGTGTGTGTGTGTGTGTGTGTGTGTGTGTGTGTGTACATGTACGTGTGTGTACGTGTGTACATGTGTGGAGAAAAAGATATGAGGAACAGCTTGCTAGTGTAAGTAGGCTCTAGAACAATGCATTTTTTTTGCTTTAAACTTGCTTCTGTTTGTAGACATTACTTGCATGATACCTCTGATAGGATGCATCAACAGATTTATTTGCTTCTTTATCGTAGTACGCGTCCTGCGTCTCTGTCACATTACGATTCAAATGGACGCCCTAATTTTGATCAGATAATGTATTGTGAACAACAAATCTGTGTTGAAATCATAGAAATAAACAAAAGAAACCTTGCTGTTCAAAAATACACTCTTCATTTAAACAATCAAGGCTACAAACTTGGTATTGGCACGTGGCCATTGATCAATGCTGTATTCACTTGTGTCGATGATGAGCATATAACATCAAACATGGGTTTAATACTACACTTGTCAAAAAAAACACAAATTGGGGGCCCACTCAACTTCCCTGAGACTCACTCAAATGACCACCAGAGACCCACTACATTGAAAACCTATCGACATCACTGCACAGAACATTGCAAAATCATTCCACAGTCAGGAGGTGGCAGAAAATGACTTAGAATTGGTAGAATTAACTAGAGTTGTTCTGATACCAACAAACAATGATAACAATCACATCACATCCATACACGGTTAGTATAAAAATAAAAATTATTATATGTATATGTATATATATATATATATATATATATGTCCACCAAAAAAGGTTGCCAGAAATAGCTGTAAAGGAAAATCCTTCTTTATCAGACATGTGGCTATGGGAAGCCATTATGATCCCAAAACAAGATAAAACAAACAGAGAAAAACTTTTAACTGGACTAATCGTACCTAATTTAAGTCACCGGATACTTTTCACATCTGGCAAAAACAGAACAATTATTTTTATTGTAAACAAGTACAAAACAAAACAAAGAATCCTATAGAGGTCAATAAAAGGGATGCAACAATCCAACTTTTTCTCTCCAGATCTTATATCTCTGGGTATCTGCCAATACAGAGTTCCAATACCGGTGCTCTCTTTTCTCTGTATACAGTATATATTATATCTGTATAAATCACTGCATTTAACCCATTGGAGTAATTGGGGCTCAAGATTGAACTGAGTCTGTGGCCTACCTTGACTGAATAAATGTAACTGATAGAGAAACTTCTATAATAACATTGACAAATAAACTGTATTTAACGTGGATTGGTCAAGTCATGGCCGCTCAATCCACTTAATAAGGTGAGTATCTGTGCTGATACGGATCACTGCATCGAATCAGTGTATCCCAGTCAGTGATACCGTTATCCATACTTCTGTGCCTCAAAAATAACTGCAGTTTTGCTTCAACTCGTTTAGCAACACCATAACACATGCTATTTCCTTACTTCAGTCATGTGTTGAATGCTTGTAATTGAAGTCAGCTTTATAATTATCAAATCTGTGCAAACATAATATTTAGCAGAGACACATTTTGTTGATCTCCAGCTACTTGTTTTGATCAGCCAAGGATGTAATCTGTGCTTAATAGGCCCTATTCAAAGGATAGGTTTAATCCTTGCTAAATTTGATTCAGCTGTATCAATCAGCTCACAGTTTCTAATGTCATCTCTAAAATGTTTCTCCCTCATTTAAAAAAGGATCTCCACAATTTGAGAGTCAGCTTCTTCTTCTACAGCTGGTGCAGAGCTGACACATATGTAGAGATGATTCCACATCTGTGGACTGAACCTGTAATAGTTATAAATTATAAATCAGCAGACATCAACTAAAATGATCACACAGCATGTATAACAACTGATTAGTAGACAGGAATAGGAAACATATGTGCGTCATCATTCTTCAAGTTCTCATAACTTGCATCGTTATCCTTAATGCTGTATACTGTATGCACTACATATTGCATTTACTCTTTACTCTTTCAACAAATGGGTAGAGAGTGTTCCAGCAGGTCACTGAATTTAAGGAACTGTAATTTAAATGTATGCTCCACTGTTTACAAAGCCATGCTGTATCTGTTTTTGTTCCACAATGCATGGCATTTAGCCAAAGCAGAGTCAGAGAGCCTTTCGTATGTTTCTTTAGCGGCAGTAGCATCAGCTGTCGAACAAGAGTCAAGAGATGACATGCGTACTTATGATGCTGTGGGAGTTGATACCCGATGTTGCCAACTGAAACAGACATCTTGATACTCAATCTCTGAGTGACTTTCATCTCCCAAAGCAGCAGATGTGATGGACTGTCTCTCCACCTTTCATGGGGTTTAAGCCACTACCTGTTGTCCTGCTCTACATCAAATATGTGGGAGCCTTGAATGAATCTGCAAGCCAGTGAGCACCTTGCTAAAGAGGTCTGGTCTATTCATGATTACATACATGATTGACAGAACTTAGCTGGTAATGATTTTTCTTTTCATGCTCTTCTGCAGCTTCCTGGATTTTAAATCACAGTGTATTTCTTGTCTTTACTGTACACTGAGTTTCTGTCATATAGAAAATAGTTGGTTGCCTTCTTAAATAAATTTGGGCAAAAGCTTGTCAAGCGATGCCTGTGTTACTGATGGGGCAGAAAGGGAAAATGCATTTGTGATCTTTGCATTCTACATGTTTGTTTTATCTTATATTAAAGGAGAATTGTATAGTCTGTAGACATCTTCTGTCTGCAATAAACCGTCTGTAGAAAAAGAAACCTCAATAAACCTACAAGGGATTAGTAATGAAATAGTCTCAGCATCACCACATACACAAGTTTACTAAATTCATGGGCAGTGAAAACAGCCATTTATTATGTAATATAGAAATCACTACAGCATTCAAAATGTGAGTTTTGAATTGTGTGAACGGTTTTTCTGCAACTTTTCAGATATGTAAAATATAAGTCTGCAAAGTTATGTATATAAGGGTGGATGTATTAACCTGAAATTAAAATTCATGGCCAATGCCAAAGCTGAATGTCAAGAAACTAAGATAAATATGAAACACAAAATATGAAATACCAAGGCCAATTTGTTTTGCACCAGTGCATACATTAAATTGCTTTTGATTTATAGCAGAACAATGGAAAAACAAATTGAATAATTCAGTCAATTCTGGCAGGCACCTATTCTATAAGCAACTGTCCACTCCCACAAATTTTTCTATTCATGTTAGACATTGATAATCGTGCCTTATTCAGTACTTTGATATAACTTTGTCAGTACACTGTGACCACACCCAACCACACCCATCAACGATGGTGGTTGAAACAAACTTACTATGAAATACTGTTTTTTTTCTTAATGTTTAGTTACTCTTTGATAAATATTTTCTGAAGTGAATTGACACATTTCTGAATGTATTTTCAGACTCCTACAAAATATACCTTAAGTTTAACCCAAGTTCAGTAAATGGATGTTTCTGTCATATTAATGTATAATACATTACTTTAATATGCATTAGGAGTTGTAGTCATTGACATCTGCCCTAAGGTTTTTGTGTACAGTCCTGTACTGTTGACTTTTTCATCAATTAAAGGAGAACTCCGGGCAATTTTTACGTTAATCTTGATCGCTATACTTTTTTGAGTACTGTCTATAGCAAAAACCACGAGCCAAATTGGTGATACCTTTGGTGTTACCTTTTTCCTACCTTTTATGTGGAACTAGCACTCACAACGTTAGCACTGGTATTATAACTAGCTTATCTGCTGCACTACTGGCCAGCTGGGCAAATCTTCAATAATACAGGCGACGCTAGCAGACAATGAATAATTAAATGGATTACAATATGGTAAGTTATTATGAGCAATGCTAGCTGAAGATGTGATGTGTAGCTCTCTGAGGATGATGGAGTGAAATGCTATATGTGGACACTCAGTGTTTATAGGGCTCCCTCCTTTCTTCAGTCGACCATTGACCTTCTGATGTCATAGTTGCCACTAATTATGACATAAACAGATGGTGTCATAGCCTGCATATTTTGGCCACAGTGACCCATATGACTCTGGAGGCTGTTGACTCATAGGTTTGACTCTCCCGAGCTTCAGCCAACTCCCTAAGCCTAACAGACTATTTTAGAAAATACTGGCATAAATAAATACATTACCTGATGACCCAAAATGATGAATGATGATTGCAATGCAAGTTTTCTGTCTCTTCCCTCACAAAATGAGTTTCTGCATTGCCTCCTTTCTGTATGCAGTACTGACTTAGTAAAAACATTTTAGTCAGACACATACAGTCTATGTTATGCACAACAGTATTATTGTAGGTTTTCTTATCTCTTTAATTTATTAAATTTTATTGGTAATGGTAAAAACTTCATTTGGAAAAGTAAGGTAAACTTGTTTCACAACACCGTGTCCAGGCCACTGATGTGTTATTACTAACAAATACATTTGTGGCAATTAGGACTGCTCCTAAATTGGATTCATGCTCAGGTAATTGGTCATTTGTTTTAGTAAACTCCCAAATAATCATAAAGCAGCAATCTTAATAATACATTATATATATATATAAAACAGTCATATAACAATAACATGCTGGGGATTACATTGCTCAGCTGTCCTGTACGCATATGGAGCAGGACAAAGTTAATTGATTACATTATACTATTATATAGTTGTCAGCTAACACAGCATAGCATGCTCTACAAAACATGTTATGCAGAGCACTATTGTACATACAGTAAGTATGGGGCCATTATTATAGCAAAACTATTTGCAAATGTGTGTGGAG
The DNA here is from genome assembly GCF_008315115.2 of Sander lucioperca. Lineage (NCBI taxonomy): Eukaryota > Metazoa > Chordata > Actinopteri > Perciformes > Percidae > Sander > Sander lucioperca. Next base: position 29,726,651 of record NC_050176.1, read on the forward strand.
AGTTGTGCAACTGTATCTCAATTCTTGTGTGTGTAAACAGATTTGTAAATGTATAAAATAATCTCTCCCCCCCCTCCCCTTTTCTTTTATCACATGGCTTCTGTGCACAAATAGGCTATGTCTTGCTGCAGCGAGATGCTCCTCTCTCAGCAAGCAGGGCGCCTGCAGCTGCAGGGGGCGCCGATTTGCCAATTCCCCACACAGTGAAATGATAGAATACAGAAAACCGCTTCGCGGCGCAGAGGATTTTTTGTGCCGCCCCCTATGTGACATGAAAAAATGCCGCCCCAGGCGGCTGCCCGGTTCATCCATGCCAAAAACCGCTACTGTGAATCTGTAAATGTGTAGCCAAAACTGTAAATGCATACATACTGTAGATAGACACCACACTGTACACCAGCTAGATTTTATGTAACTGTATAGTGTCAGTAATACTGCTGTAGGCTATATTGTTTGAAGTGACTTTATGTGGGGAGACTTCTGTAGTTTTGTACATCTTCATCCTTCCATTATTACTCCACTTCTGAAGAGGTGTTACAGCGTGTTGTAACTAGCAAGCGCTCTCCTCTCCTCTTTTAGTCTCCACGGTGCAGCTACGCCTCTCGCCTGTCTCGGCAGCAGTGTAGTAGTAATGTCCCTGTTGCGCACTGAGCACGCATTTTCTGCCACGGTGCCCAGTTATTTTAAGTGTGACATTGCTGGGCTGAAAAGACATATCTATGCCGCCATATTTGGAGTTTTTTTTACACATTTACAAATCTTATAAAGCACAAAGGGATTGAGATACAGTTGCACAACTCTCCACACAAATTTGCAAATAGTTTTGCCAAAATAATGTAAGTGAATGGCTTCAGGGATTTTAAGAATAAGCATTTTTCATGCCGCCCAAGTAATTTTTTACTTTTTATTTAATTATGCATCCAAAAGTTTTTTTTTTCCTGCTGCAAGAAGTCACTGTTTACCAAATGAGAATAAGTAGGAAAGGAAAAAGTATTAAAATGTCATGAATAAACAAATCGGACATGTGTTTTCATCAAATTTTACTTAATAAACACCAAACAAAGATCTAAGTAGAAACATGAACAAAATATTACTTAACACTCCATAAGTTATTTGAATTATCTACATTTCTTAGTTTTTGAGACATGCACATTTTTATGAGCAGAGTTTAAGGGCGTTTTGAGAGTTTAATCTGCAATAGTGTGTCACACGGTTTTGCACCGGACGTATCGTGATAGCGTCATCACGAGCGTACAACGTAATGGCGCGAAAGACAGAAGCCTTAGCTTTCTGCTGCAAAAAGAAGAATGAATGATCTAATTGTTATGGTTTTTATTTTAGATTGATTTAAACAGGATCATGTAAACAATGACCTTCTGCGGCAGGAGGTCCGTTCACTAAGGGTTAATTATGCACCTAAATCCAAGTAAGTATTGATTACAATAAAAAACATTATTTAAAATACATTTATAGGGCATACATACAACATACCCTTCAGTGCACATCTAATATTCTTCCTCTCAGGATTACATACACTTCTCTTAGTTTTCACTAACATACAGATAGATAAACAGTATGTAAGGTGCTGGCCAAACAGTAATTGTAAGCAAAATGCAGCGAGCGCTGCAGGATGCAGTTCTAAGACTTGACACTGTGGCCATTACAATCACAATACCACTGCTCTTGCAGTTTATTGATAATAGTGTATGATCTAATACACATTTATTCTGTGGTTCCAAATTAAATTTAAATACATTCCCCCTCTACTTATTAGAGTTTTTTTGGGGGGATGAGGGGTAACAGACACAGGAAGCACAACATTAGTACGGCAGCTAGGCTCAGAGCCGATGACTCAGACACAGCAGTAGGGCAGACTTGATGGCTCTATTGGGGGCATTTCAATCTCTGTGCAGCTTTACAATGAAGAGACATAATTAAATCAGGGCCCTCACATAAAAATGCTGTAACTAATTAACCAATAAATTATCAGTTGCTGCTCCATAAATCATGATGTACAGATCAATTTTCATGAGCCATAGTTAAGAAAAGCTCAAACGTGCCTATATGAATGGAAGGCTTTCTGACAAAATGAGCTTTTTAACTAAACAAATAGTATAAAATGAAAAGAAATTACATTTATTTGACATATTTTTAAATGCAGATCTGCAGGTTGTAGGATCCAACTTGCAAAGGATTTTCCTAATTATTGGATTTTGGTCTGTTGATGCAACACAATATTGACATTTTTCAACCGGTGTGACCTATAATTGGCACAAAATCAAAGTAATTTATGTGTGTGAGCAATACATTAAACTTGCAATCACTGATTTCTTTTGCCACCTGTGCGAACAAGTTGGAAAGACAGCAGTGAAGAGGGGTGCTTGTTTATTCCTGGTGTGCAGCCGCTTACAGGTGGTCAGCACACACACCTGTAGCTCTATTACAGTAAACAAATAGAGGTAACACGTATTAATGCAGCCATAACGTCTGTTTATTTTCTGACAGTTTACACCACACATTCTTTTGTCTTCTACATTGTAGGTTAAAATATTTCTTTGAATAAAATATTAGAAAGTTAAATATTTTATAGATTAAATTATTAATGAATAGTGAACTGATAATTAATGAATTAGTGAACTGATAATTAATGAATCGTTGACATCCCTGCTCAGTTATTATGCTTTGCTCTAGATATGTCTGAAGTGACATTTACTTTATCTCCAAAAAAGTCTGTGGCTTGATAATGGAATACGTATTGTAAAATGAGTAATGAGTGGGCGAATAAACAAAGAATAGGAAAAGCTAATTGTGATGCAATGCTCAATTAAGGTGCTTGTGGTAGCTGCTTGTACACATTATCAGCAACACTGTAATTTACCTTAAAACCGCTGGAACAGCACGCCTATTAACATGCACTTGTAGAATGTGTGAGGCCATTCATGTAATCTAGGAGTCAATAAATAAGCCTGACATTGAATGAAAAATGGATGTTAATGAGTAATCATTGATGCACAGCAGATATGAAGTCTACATGCACTCAATTTGACAACCAATATTAGATGCTTACTTCCTGCAATTCATCCCCCTGCCCCATGCATCCATAAACAATTAATAATTGTCAATTTTGAATGCTAAACTAGCAGATAAAGCATTTTATAGCACATGGCAAAGTGAGGACCATTTGTTCTATTATGGAACACATAAAGAAATAAATGAAAAATCACCTTAAATGTATATGACAGGAGAAAAACAGCTTGAAAGCGCTCTCAAGTAATGAATCATGAATCTCCATGCACCATTGCAGAATTGCAGTGACATTAATGTTTGGTGGCAAATGAAATATCTGATTAAAGGCTGGAATGAGAAGCATGTCACTTTTTTCCCACTCTGTGTTACCTTTGTTGTGTTTTGTTTGTAGATGAAATGGCTTAGATCTTCTTAAAACTGACAGCCATGCTGGCCAAATTATTCTGTTGCTTTTTGATCCACCTCCTGGCCTTTCTGGGCTTCAAAGAGTTGCGTAACTGAAAGAGGACATATAGCTTACAAGAAGTCCTTTCCATGTCCTCGTCAACCAGACAGGGGTCCTACTGTCAAGCAAGTATACTGTATATATATGTATATACTAATGTATGTCAAGTTATGATGGTTTCTGATTTACACTTTGTTAATCACTTTATTTATGTGATCAAGGAGCTATGGAAGAAATAATACATTTTAAATATATGCTTATTTGTTTCTTCACAGATAATTAGTTGAGTTGATTGATACTGCCCACATGTCTGTGTGTTTAGTATGGAGCTGGAGCCAGGAGGCGATTAGCTTTGCTCAGCATAAAGACTTGGAAGCAGGAAACAGCTAGCCTATGTCTGTCAAAGTTAAAAAATACTCTCTCACTCTCAAAACTAACGCTTACACATTCTATCTCGTTAGTTTGAGTCATACACAGACATAATGTGAGGTTTATGGGGAGTTATGTGCTATAACTAATTATTGCAGAGTGGTGACTTCTGTTGTTTTCACTGTAAGGTTGCCATAAAACCAGCGGAAACGCTAAACAGAAATAGTGGGCGAGTGGACAAACTGCCCCCTTCTGGCTCCATAATTAACGCACAGGCATTAGAGTAATATTGATCTTCTCATATAAATCTCAACGAGTGTTAAAGCACATTTCAAACTGACTAAACTAACTCACAATGTCAAACTATTCCTTTACATAATTTCTACAGACACATTATAGCAATAATTAAAATCACAAGATGTCATAGAGCCCATTTTACTTGCAAAAGTAGTGTAGGTGTAACTGCTCATCAAGAGATAATCACCTTTGATAAGTATGAGAGAAAGGTGTTTACTTGACTCTCTTGCTGCTACAAGTCGATACAATCCTGAATTAACATGTCAAAGTTCTGAGCCAATGTACAGAACAAATTCATCCCTTTTGGCCCATGCCTAATTCTACACCAGAAATCCTGTATGTGAGCTGAGATGTGATCTTTGGAAGGGAGGGCAAAAACAGGTTTTCTGCCAAGGCTGAGAGGAAAAAAATACTTATTTGATAACATTATTGTAAATGCAATTTCTTCCTGAAAAGGTGGGAAAGCATATTTATGGCAGTATGCAATAAAGAAAAAAGGGACATCAATTCACTGCAGCTTTATGTTTTCTCCTCAACAAGGTTTGCTGGCTATAATTTAATCAGACGTCTTGGGATGGACCAAGCCAGCAACAAATCAGAAACCGGTCAAGCATCAAGTTGAGAAAACATTTTGATGAAAGCCTATATTTTTTTCTTATGTCTTAGATAAGGATGTCCCTGCATGCAAAGACAGTATTTGAAAAAGCAGATTATAATACATTAATGTGGATTTATCGCATTAATTCAGCCCAACAGAACATCATGTCAATTATTACATAATTAAAATTATCCAGCACATCTATCTTGCCTATATTTTTCTATTATTATTATTATTGTTATTATTATTATTATTATTATTATTATTATTATTATTATCAACTTGTATATGTTCACTGGTGTATGCTAGAACAGTGTTAAATGTTCTTATGCTACAGACATAAATTGGTTTCCATTCAGTACAGTATAAAACCTGCTTGCAGAAAACTTCAGAACTGTAATCCATTGCAGTTAATCTGCAAACCACTCACCAGACAAGTGTGATGTGGCAAATAGGAAAAATGTTTTTGAATGGTCAGTGCTAGTGTTTTTCCTTTCACAAAATTGGTACATTACTTTTACAGCACAATTAAGCAACCATCACCTTAAACAAATAGATGTTTATTCACACTCATTGTGGGTTGCCAGAAGGCTTCTGTAAAAGTTTGTCATCTCTGTCACAAGAAGTATACATATTTGGTTCAGAAAATGTAAGAATTTGAATCATATTATCATATAACAACTCCTGGAATTCAGTGGGATCACAGATTGATGGTAACAGTTCAAACATATCTGACAGTGGAATTTCCCTTAAAGCGTTATCATTGATTATTCACATTGATTATTTTGAGACAAATGCTGGGTGATGCTTATTAAGAACATTATAGAAGATGTGATGAATATGGCTGCTGGCTGAGTGAGAGGCTCACCCCGATACATCTTCCTGCTCCTTTTATTCCTTGCGAATGAGCTTTTCAATTATTTATGGTAAAACGTCACCATGAAGGCGCAGCGCTGTTCGTTGATTTTGCTTCTGGGCACATTACCCTTGTCATGTGGGGTCACTATCATTTGGTTATTTCTTGCTGGGCTCCATGTCTTCTCATCTTTTCTCTGAATAATTTCTTTCCCTTAAGGAGGGACACCGTGGGCTTGGAGTAGAAGGGTGCAGCATCATCAGTGCCCTTATGCTGAAATCAGAACGACTGGTCACCAGAATGACACAAAGGATGACTGCAAAGGAAGTAAAAATGACAAAGTCAGAATAACTAAGGAGCATTTCAGTCTCTTAGCTTAATTGAGGGTGTCTCAATTTATGAACCATATGAATGTTTTGAGAATGCCACTGCAGACTCTGACCCAGGTTCGATACCCAGTCCAGGCTGGCACTTTTCATGACGTTTTTTTCAATAGACTATACTATGACTTGTTATTCACTTTTTTCGACATGCTATACTATGACTTTTTTCGACATACTATACTATGACTTTTTTCAACATGCTATACTATGACTTTTTTGTTAAATTTTTTGACATGCTATACTATGAAATTTATGCCACCAAAGACTTTATTTTGAAAACAGTAATAGCATAGCATGTCGAAAAAAGTGATAAAAAAATTAATAGTATAGCATGTCGGAAAAAGTGATAAAAGGTCATAGTATAGCATGTTGAAAAAAGTGATAAAAAAGTCATAGTATAGCATGTTGAAAAAAGTGATAAAAAAGTCATAGTATAGCATGTTGAAAAAAGCCATTAAAAAGTCAAAGTGTAGTATGTCGAAAAAAAATGTCCAGCCTGTATTGGGTATCAAACCTGGGTCAGAATCTGCAGTGATTGCTGGCAGCAGTGATAACCTCTAAGCCAGTGTGCCACCAAACTGTTTATGTTGAAAACAGTATTAGTATAGCATGTTGAAAAAAAGTCATAGTATAACATGTAGAAAAAAGTCATATTATGGCATGTTGAAAAAGGTGATGAAAAATTCACAGTAAAGCATGTCGAAAACATTACTCGCTGATTACTTGTTGGCAGCAGTGATAACCTCTAAGCCAGTGTACCACCAAGGAGTATACATTGAAAACAGTAATAGCATAGCATTTCGAAAAAAGTGATCAAAAAGTCATAGTATAGCATGTCTAAAAAAGTGATCAAGAAGTCATAGTATAGGATGTCGAAAAAAAGTGATAAAAAAGTCATAGAATGCGGAAAAAAAGCCATTAAAAAGTCATAGTAGAGCATGTCGAAATATATGTCCAGCCTGAACTAGGTATCGAATCTGGGTCAGAGTCTCCACCTCACTGGTTGCTTGTTGACAGCAACCTTTAAGCCAGTGTGCCACCAAAGGGTTTACATCGAACACAGTAATAGCATAGCATGTCGAAAAAAGTGATAGAAAGTCATATTTAAACATGCCAAAAAAAGTGATAAAAAAAGTCATAGTATAGCATGTTGAAAAATATGTCCAGCCTGGACTCGGTATTGAACCTGGGTCACAATCTGCAGTGATTACTTACTGGTTGCTTGATGGCAGCAGTGATAACCTCTCACATGGAAAACAGTAATAGCATAGCATGTCGAAAAAAAGAATAAAAAAAGTCATTGTATAGCATGTCAAAGAAAGTGATAAAAAAGGTCTCTAACTCACCCAGTAAGCCCGCCCCATGTTGGCTGAGTCCTGCAGCGATGCGGGTTCGAATCCAACCTGCTTCCCTTTGCTGCCTGTCATCCCCCATCTCTCTCCCACTTTCATGCCTATCTGCTGTCACTACATAATAAAGGGAAAAGCCCCAAAAAAATTATCTTTAAAAAAAGTCATAGTATAGCATGTGGAAAAAAGTCATATTATAGCATGTGGAAAAAAGTGACAAAAAAAGTTATAGTATAGCATGTCGAAAAAAGCAATACAAAAATCATAGAATAGCATGTCGAAAAAAGTGATATAAAAGTCATAGTATATCATGTCGAAAAAAGTCATAGAATAGCATGTTGATTAAAGTGATAAAAAGTCATAGTGTAGCATGTCAAAAAAAGTGATAAAAAAGTCATAGTATAGCATGTCAAAAGATATGCCCAACCTGGACTGGGTATTGAACCTCAGTCAGAATATGCAGTGATTTCTCACTTGGTGGCAGCAGTGATAACCTCTAAGCCAGTGTGCCACAAAAGTATATACATTGAAAACAGTAATAGCATAGCATGTTGAAAAAAGTGATAAACAGGGATAGTATAGCATGTCGAAAAAAGTGATGAAAAAGTCATAGTATAGCATGTCGAAAAAAGTCATATACTGTATAGTATAGCATGTATGTCAAAAAAAAAATCCAGCCTGCACTGGGTATCGAACCTGGGTCAGAGTATGCTATACAGAGAAACATTTTAAACACTTCAAAATACCAAAATTAACATATAATTAACATATAACTATATATAAATAACATTTAATAATAAAAAATAAAACTTTAGGAAGAATGTTTCAATTAGTTCCACCTTGGCTAGGCTACTGTATATTTAAATATTCAAAGCATCGAAACATTTGTCATGCCAGCAATTGGCACATCATCGAATGTGCGTTAGCATGACTGATGTGTTTCCTTTCACTTACCCTACAATGGTGGTGCAACGCCAACACACCAATCTCGTATACAGAACTCTCTCTGTTGCTGTTGTAGCTGAGTGGGAACCATGGATGGGTCTTCCAACTCTGCTGTTTAATTTTGACTGGCACGCCATTCCACTTGTTGTGCTAACCTCAGCATATGTTGCTAATGTCATACGTCTAAAAGTCTAAAACTCACACTTGTGAACTTTGGTTCCAGAATATGTGCATCAGTCTACATACAGTGTATTCTGGGTGCAGCTGTGTGCACCTGATCGTGAGCCCTGTAGTGCGACGGTTCAGTACGAACACACTACTAATATTCAGTATACCTCACATTTAAAGCTGTAACAATTCCAAATTCTACTGTGCAATTACATGTCTCAGAAAATGTTAATTGCAATTAACAAGCAATCTTTTAGTCAAATTTGAAAATATTTATTCATTTATTACTTTTTCAAACAAAGTTTTGAATGAATCCCAGGATTATGTGACCCAGATAATTTAATAACACAAATACACAATCTATGAAGTAAACCACACCACTTTATCATCATGAAATATTGCATTTTTTTCTTAAATGAACATAAAATTGACAATTACCATCAACAGTCTTGCCCCTTAGGACATTAGCTAATGTAAGCAATTAATTGTGCTTAAACAAAGAAACGGCAATTATATAAAAGAAATTGCAATATTAGAAGTATTGCAGTATTAAAAGTAAAAGTACTCAATGAAGAAATATCCTCACATTTGAGAAACTGCAAATGATCAAAACTGTTTTGTCAATCATGACCAGTCGAACGACGAATGCTGTGGAACCAGTAACCAGTAACATAGCTCAAACACAACGTTCGTCTTTTTCCCAAGATAGTGCCTGCCTGCCAGCACCGTTATTGGTTCAAATGAGAACGGTACTCTACCCTAGTAGTATCACACTTTGCCAGCTGGGGTAATTTCTTAAGTTTTAAAGTGATCAATTAAAATTGTTAGCAGGCTTCCTCAGAATTTTCAATAACAATTCCACCATCTTTGCTGTAGAGCCCTCACTGATGCAGAGCACGGACACTTTACAGATCTAAGCTTTAAAGTTTGTACCAGCATGGCAGAATTCATTGATTTCACCCAGCTTAAGTGTATCATTGTTTGTGCCAAATACATAATTGCCAGGCAACAAGCTTTCCTCTGGACAGTAATTGGGGTTATTAATATTTATGTGCTTAGTTACGTCTTTTCCATTTATTGCTTAGCAACAGAATTCATATCAGGATGTAATAACTGGATCAATAAACTAAAGCCTTGAAAAGAGTTTTGTTAATTTTTAGTAAGGCCATTCTCTATGTAAAGAGCTGAGAAATAGGTCAAAAATAAATGATCCAATTCAAATTAACACTGAAGTCATTGTGTGGAACATCACATTGAGCCATTTTATCAGTAGTGAAGGAATTACTTGATTTTCAAATGAAGGTAAAACCTCTACACTTTTTCATCCATCTCATACATTTTCCGACATTGCTTTTCTTGGAGTATCTTCAGAGTCTTTTTAAACATACACTTATATAGGTTAGTTGATAGAATGATAAATGAGAAAGAGGTGCACCAAGGGACATGAGCGTTGGGGAGGCAGGATCTTGGGAAGCAGTGGGAGTCCCAAAGCAATGTTCGCCTTGGGCTTAGCCCAACTTGCCTCCCCAAGGAAATGTGTGACTAATATAGTCTCCAAGTTTGAAAATAATTATCTCAAGGTTCAGCTCACACAGGCCATGTTCTGTACTTTGTAGTGGAACACACAATACTTAATTGGAGTGAGAGACATCAGTTTTCCCTGTCACAACCTTTTTTGCAGATATTGTATATCCTGTGACTATTTTTTTATTTTATTTCAGAAGGTAAAAATGCTGTATGTTATGTCACAAACCAAAAACTAAAAATAAAGTCATGTTTTTTTCTCTTTGTCCCACTTTTCTTTCCTGTCTCTTTGTGACCCTTTTCTCGTTTGACCCATTATCCCTCCTTCACTCTATTTTTCACTGTCTCTCTGTAAGTATTTTTCCAAGACCCCTCTTATTTCTCTCTCATTCTCCCAGAGGCTGGCCATTACACTCTTAACACAACATTTCATTAAAGTAATGCTTAACAACACTGTTTCACTCACTCTTTGCTGTAGCCATGCTTGAATGGTAAGTGCATATGTGCACATTGTGGAAAGCCAAGCTGGTTCTGCACCCATTGAGATGGCCAAGACTGAAAGAGAGTCCCCTGAGACACATATGCATATGCCAGTCCCATTCAGAATAGGACCTGAATGTGGCTGCCCAGGAATGTGCTCCAATTTTAGACTCACCGGTGTAAGTCGGCAGGGTTGGAGAGGAGACAATTGTGGTGGTTTTATAATTTTTGAAGTTTGTCCCTTGTCATGTTAGAAAATATGGCACAGTGATATAATGGACAGGATGGAAAAAAATGTCTCAATATATTTTCAGTTCAGTTTATTATAAGGGAACAACTGCTGATAGTGGTAGGTGTAGTGACAAATTGGTCATTTATTTTTTACCAGTTATTTATTTATAAATTATCAGTGATAAGCATTACTTAATACTTCAAAAATATCTGCAAGCTGCAACTTAATATCAAAGATGAATTAAGCCAAAGCATAAAGTTGTATCACTCTGAAAAGCACTTTGAAGAGAGATGGTGATTTGCAGATTAAATTGGCTTGAAACAAAGTCAGTACATTGAGACCACTTGGACAATTGATCAAAGAAATAAAAGGGAGACACAAGTAGTTTATTAATAAACATTGGTCTCTGCTGCTGGAAAAGTATATACTGTACAGCTTACAGTAAAATCTAATCTAAAATTGTACCTTTAATCCTCTTGATCTAAATAACTACTTTGGACTGGTGGAAAGTTAACAGTACATTGTCTTGACTATTGTACTTTAGTACAATTTCCAGGTACTTGTACTGTAAGTATTTCCATTGTATGCTACGATATAATTCTACTCCCAACTGACAAATATAGCTACTAGTTACTTTTCGTATTAAGATCTTACAAAAAAACCTACGGTTTGTTCAAAATAAAGTGCAATATTAAAGATAAAACAAGGTTTCTCACTTGGGGCATTTATTTTAGGCAGAACGAATACTTTTATGTTAGATACTTTAAGAATATTTAGCTGATAGTACTTTTACTTATCTAAGTAGGATTTTGAATAGAGAATGTTTACTTTTAAGGGAGTATATTTACATTGTTGTATCGGTAATTTTACTTCAGTGAAAGATCTGAGCACTTCCTCCACCACTGCTTTTAGATGTTGTGTATAAGGTGTTTAACAAACTTTAAATATTCATGACAAGCTGGCAAGAGCAAAGAGCACGTTCATTTTCTCCCACTGTATGAATACATCCAGTAGGTTCCTGTACTTACTATGATGAAATATTAGGGCCCTTGTAAGTAAAGAAAAAAATAAATTACGGAGCCATGGGATGTGAGGTTTTATATTCAGAGATTAAAGTTGTGAATTTATGAGAAAAAACTCGGATATTCTATGAGATTAAAGTGGTAAATTTACGAGAATAAAATTTACGGGGAAATGGAGGAAAACATATACCTTTGGTACTACTATATATTGAAGGCCTCAAATACTTGTATCATTACCAGTACACAAATACAGTGTAAAAAATTTGGTTCAGCTCCAAAAAACTGCAACATCCAATAGAGGTAACGTTAATAACTTGAAAGAGCACACAACTGAAGACATGTCATTTCAGAATAAGCCACTGTATATTTTTTTCTCAAATTGGCTGAGCTGCCAATTTTATTAACTGTCAAAATAAATATACAGGCAACATAACCGGGAGGGGGCACTTTGCATCTAAACCAGTTATTGAGCTTCTGAGAACGCTGCTTCAAATTTGTTACCTTTGATAAGGTGGGATAGCTGTAGCAGCGTGAAAACCTTGGTGGGGTAATACAGCATAAGTGCATTGAAGCATTGCTTCCTCTTGTTTTCTCAAGTTAACAGTTGATTGAACAAGACATCAGAAGCAGTACATTGATTTAACATATCATGTGGTTCCAATATCGTCTGAAACATAACTTTGATGAAGCTCTGTTGTGGTGATTTCATCGACAGCTTTCCTATAGCTTTTTGCCGACTTCACTGTCCGGCTATTAGGTTTAAATTGTTATACTAAATAATTCCAGTTCTGCAGTAAGACCATGGTAAAGCTTAAGTAAAGATTTACCACTTTTTTTATAAATACATTGTAGCCCTAATAAAGATTACATTACATGTCATTTAGCTGACGCTTTCATCCAAAGCAACTTACAATTGCTAGATATGTCAGAGGTCTCATGCCTCTCATGAGCCACTAGGGGTTAAATGTCTTGCTCAGGGACACATTGGTTGATGTATCGCAGTGGGAATCGAACCTGGGTCTCCCACACCAAAGGCATATGTCATTACTGGTAGTTTTAAATATAAATAGTTGTCTGTTTGTGCTATAAACTTGTAAAATACACATCACATTGCTTAGAGTGATAACAGCAGCAAATATGCTTTAATTCCATAGTGATTTTTCCCCCCTGATTGTTGGTTTTGTTTATTTTTATTAAATCACCTTGCAACTGCTGTACATACTGTACATATACAGCCTTATATACCGCCATTATATAGATGACTCTAACATAAATGGACCCTCTGATTTTCCTTATGCAGTATGGTTTACGATACAGTATATTACATCCATAAGTGCTTTTATTTCCTCAATTCCCCAAATGCTGAAATTGCCTGAACACATTTTCCTCATGCCCCTGCACTCAAGAACAGCTGGAAAGATCTTATCATGTATTCTTATATATTTGCATAATTGTTAATATACCTCACAGCGTTGCATTAAAATTTAAATTTCCAACCACAAACAGTGAGCAGAGGGGAGCACTATGATCAACAGACAAATGCAGGCAGAGGGAAAATGGATACAATTTGCATAGTAGTGAAGTGACATCAAGGAAGGCTGCAAGGCATTGTTGGTCCACAAAGTATTCTTTTTATATGAGCCCAAGTCACAACCACCAGTTAGTGTAGGTTAGTGTAGTGGAAGTTTTTCTTGTTAGCAGCAGGAGTGTGTATCAAAAACACCAGATGAAACAAATAAGGACGATTTGAGGATTAAACCAAAGTTTGGTCTTTGAGTATTTATTTACATTTGCAAATGCAGAGAAAACAGTTTCACAAGTACTCATGGAGCATCTGAAAGGGTCTTCTGACCCAGCTAGAAAACCATACATCTATATAGTAAAAACTCCCTTAAACCACCCCCCTCCAGGATAAGTTTAGCAGCTACGCAGATGAAAAAACACCACAAACAGTCACAATGACTTTACTACTTTTCCCCTCTGACCCTGCTTCTCTAGTTAATAGCCTAAACACCTGTTTAAAGCAAGAAACAGAAGGAGACAACAGTTCAAATGTTATGATCCCTTTCCACCCTTATCTGCCATGAAAGGAGTGACTGAGTTCTAAAAACAATAAATAACTTTCACAGAGAATAGCTTCACCTAGACTCAAGGTTTTATGATGCCAGTTGTTTCTTCTCTTGGAGTCTGAAAGTCTATTACAAAACTAAAGATTATTAGGAAACTCCTGTAAAGTATATAAGAGAATCTTGTAAGATATCAAACTATAATGTTTAAATAAAATTCCCACAACATTAGCACATGAGGCAGGTATGTGTGCTAACGGACTATTTTAACACAGGAGTCAAGCACAAATTACCTCCTCCACATCAACATGAATAAATTGTCGGGGGGTGAATGGCTGGGAGTAACACCCCAAGCATAGCATGCAGGTCAAAGCATCCATGTATGCACTTTTTTGCTTCTCTGTTGCTGTGGAACAATATTCCATTTCATTATCAAACCATTTTTTTCTCAATGTCCGTGGTAATAACAAATAGTCCTTTTTTCCTAGCAAGACAACATATCTTGCTTTTTTGAGAAGACTTTCCAAGGACTTCAATTTTCAGCCCCTTCAGGAGATAAAAATGTTCAGCATTTGTACAGCAAAAGGGTCTATGGTTATTATAGCTTTCATATGCAACCCTGCTTTTCATCACAGTGCTACTATATTGAACATTAATATCATTTTATTCAATAAAGCTGTAAAGCATGCAGCTGTGCACATGGGAGGATGTTTGTATGTGTGTGCATGAATGTAAATAGAAGCATATTCATAAAGTCTAATCTGATGGCTGCAGTTTAGTCCAATGGTTGGTTGTTAGTCTGTGGGTTATCTGATAGATGCTGGTATCTACCTATCTGTCTACAGTTTCTTAGCAATTAGAAGTAAATTAAGACAGATGCAAAAAATTTTTATATATATATATTTATATTCTGTGATGCTCATGGATCTATAGAGCTATATTACCATATTGAAATTATGATAAGTGTTAATCTATTGATGTTTAAAGTGGTTATAATTTAGATTTTTTTAAGAACAATGTATGAAATGACAATGTGAAAGGGGTTGCCTCGTAGTGATGAACTAAGAGAATTATCATCTGAATCTGCATGTCCCCTCAGCTTCGCAGAGTACATTTCAGCTCATTGTTTAGCTGTCGGACTTGGACCCGTAACTTTACTGTTTCATTTCACTCATACTGCTCTCATAGCATTGTTTTTGGCCACAGCAGGCTAGCTTTTTTGTTTAAGAGGAAAAAAATGCAAAGCAGGGGATGCATATTTGATCATTTATCAGAATCAGATCATTTATATTACATTTAATATGTCTTCAATATTGTTTATAATAGATTATCAGTATGTTTCCGAGACGAGATGCCAAAATAATCACTCCAGATTGCGAGCCGTGGTGACCTCCTTTCTGACTTTAACTTTCACCCAGTGGAACCAATCACCATATCTGTTTATTGTCAGTTATCAGAGGAAGTTGAATGGACTCTATTTCTCTCCTATCAGCAAAGACAGTAAGGGTTCTGTTAGGATAATTATTTATCAAAGAATGGACAAAATCACTGGAGTTCTCTCAAAGTTTGTTTACTTGCAGCAAATAGAGTCAGTTTACAGCACTTCAGCATAAGTATAGAAAATGACTGCAGATTGTTCACAACAGTGTCTTTTTAAAGGAGTTGGGAGTCAAGTTAGTTATTCGGTTCATGCAATCAGTAGCTTTCTTCTTATCTCTGGTCAGGCTCGGCATCTCCTCCACATTATGCGTTCTGCCCTCAGGGATATACATCCTGTGCTCTTTTGAAGGTCACTCAGCTTTCATGATTAACACATGAAAGACAGAAATACTAAAACAGCAGTTCGGATGCAAATAGTTTAACAAAGAAACTGAAGCAAAACCGTTCTAAACATAAGTGTTCTAACAGGTTCCATTCAAAAATGGGTTTTTACCTTTTTTAACTCCTCTAGTATACGCTCTGACTTTACGATTGGATTCAAACTCTCACTGCTAATCCAAGTCGTCACACGTTGGACTTCGAATATACTGATGCTCTGTCTTAAGTAGCAATGGAGTAACTGAACACGTTGATCAAAGCATCCTGTTACCACCCCCCCGGTCCAGATGCACCCAACTGTTGACCTAACTAATTTCTCTTTCCTCTGATATCCCACAGGTAACATTAAAACTTTCAATGGACATTAGACATTCGAGTTAAACTTATACGTAACATAAGATACATTCTGTGTCCACAGTATGCTCACAATAAACTTCTGTTTTAACTGTTAGATGTTCCCTGATGTAAGGTTTGTCCTAATTATATACTGAATAGTATGTTATTATGAATTGTAATATTCAAAACTCTTTCTTGTCATTTAATCCATATTAAGTATGCTTAAAAAGTGTCTCATCAGAAATTGTTAATGTTTTGTGGATTTAACCATATTTTAGAGGTTTAAATCTGTGCTGCTGTTTATTAATGCTGTGCAAATGTCTGTATTAAATGACGAATTTAATATTTATTTATAATTATTTACACTGTTGATCAAGTATACATTTAGTGATGGGGAAATATGATTTTGCCGTACAAGATTAAATTTTAACAGTGTTCAGTTACTCAATAGTCTTTCCCCCTCCCTTGGGAAAGCCCATCAGAAGCTGTCAGTTAAATTGATCCCCCCTTTCAGTGATCAGCGCAGATCAGCTCACTGAAAAGTTACACACGCTGCCACACGTTCTGGGGCGGCATTACCCCTTTTCCTGCTAGCTCGCTTATTCGCTATTTTATGATGAATGCTGCTGTTTTGATCTAAACTTTCTTTAAATGCTGCTGCTTCCAAGACCAACATTTGAGGCTGTGGTTCATAATTGTCATAGGGTGGAACCTAGGTCTGGTCTGTTGAACAAAGTAGCATTATTTACACAATAACACTTTAGATGAATAATCCAGAACAATAACTTGTTGAAAATAGCATGATTAGATTGAAAAGCAGTCCTCAATTATTTGTCTCCAACGTATCCTTATGTCATGTGATATGCTACTTCAGGACACAACAAACAAATGTTACTGGGACTACTATGTCCAACACGTGTATTAGTGATGCAAATAATAGTGTATTAAAAATGTGATATTCTCAAATGACAAATCCTATATGTATCATGATAATATTGTTATTAAACTGATTTATATATCTTATTGAATATATATTTAATTGTGACAAGAAAATTTTTTTATGTTCCCCACATTGAACGAAAATATTTCTCATATGACTGTTGTGATTGTCAATTCTGTATTTGTCCTTAATGATTTCTATCTTACTGCCAGTACATTTGCTTTAAGAAATACCTGTTGATAATAATGACAAACCATATACCTCTGAGCAATGACATAAGAAGTCATTTAAAGCAATACATAAAACTGATGTTGTACTCCCCAAACAAACACTTATCACATGGTACAAAAAAATGGATACAATTTGATGGACAAACCGTATGTGACTTTGGAAGCACACGTTGCTGCTGTCACAAACTGGCTCAGGAAATATGACAAAGAGGGAGTCAAACACAAGGTTATAACTATATACTGTAAACTAGGTAAACTCAAATTAACAATGGAGTGTGTCTAGTGTGCTGTGGAGGTGTTAAAATGAGCACAGCCAAATGGCAACAATGCTGCGTGGATGTCTGCTGTAGCAAGGGAGAGAGAGAATGAACTCATGGCTCAGCTTTTATTATCCTAAAGACTCTAATCAACTGATGACCCTCCCATGTCAGCCAACTGCCTGATGAGGTTGACCAGGACATCATCCATGACAGTGGGAGCGGCATCACACTGCAGACATGGCAGAACTAGTTTTTATGAGACCAAGAGATGTCGTGCACTAACCATACATCCTGTATGAATGAGGGTGCCGCTTGCTGAATTAAACATTGGATCGTGGGTGGCATAAAGGTAAAGAGGTTACTGAGTGCTGCATCCATCTATGTATGGGTACAGCTCTGCAAAGGAAAAAAGAAAATGTCTTGAATAAGATTCCCAAAAGCAAAAGATTTGTAATTACTAGCCACTTAATATAGTACTAAACAGAATACATTACAAATGCAAATGGAGTCGAGGACAACCTACTGTACACAAAAGAATCACTGCAATGCAAAAGACAGTTGTGATGGATTATTGAGTTCATAACTGTTAATGCTAAGCTTCGATCTTTAAAAAAAGCTGCTTTTCATACTCGGGTTAATGTTGGACTTGCAGTAAAAAGCAGTATGAGGCTTGCATTTCATTGGCCTCATGGGAAGTTGTTGTGAAGTTGTTTCCAACAGAGCTCTTAAAACTCCTGTTTGCTGTCTCTGTAATGTCAGGGCTGAGTGTAATATTATGCTACATATAGATGGCAAGCTTACAGTATATTGGCCCAAACTTTGACAATAACATCCAGGTTATATTAGTAATTATAAGATAATTATTACAATTACGCATTGTAAGCGACCTTGGGTGTCCTGAAAAGCGCCCTAAAATAAAATTTCTTTTTATAACTATTAACCTTTATAACCTTCAATTTCCTTAATGAACTTGAAGCTGCACAATGCAATGCAAGCATCACATATTTGCAACCCCAGCTTGTAGTAATATACAGTTATAATGAATGAATTGTGCACCAAGAATTGTTTTTATGATCAGTTTATCTATTAACTCTTTTTTTACTTTCAGTCTGTAAAATGTCAGAAAATAGTGACCCATCACAATTCCCCTTGTCCTAGGTGACGTATTTAACTTGCTTGTTTTGGCCAGCCATAAGTCCACAAACAAAAGATGTTTAATTTACAAAAATACAAAGCAATTGCTTTTCTGTTAATCAATTAATCAAGTAAATGGCATTTTAAACATTAACTAGAGTCACATAATATTTTGAAGACAAAAAGACAATGTGTTTGCACATAGATACTGAAAAAATAAAAGTATCTGTTCATTTTTTATTCTGATGTACTGGGGAAAAAAAGAGTGTCAGATTCTGGAGACCTCATCCATGATTTGTCTGTCAAGAAAATGTTGCAGAGAATTGCATAACCATCAGCAGGCAGTTGAGCAAAGATTTGAATTAGATTCATGCATAAAAGCCTTGAAACAGACAGCATTTACTGAGTTGGTTGTTCCTGAATGAATAAAAGAAGAAACATTTATGTAACAGTAGCTTAGACACAGATATATGTTTTGAATTGGTCAAGGTCTGAAGAGCAGGGTTTCATTTAAACCAAAGAAGGGTGAGGCTAAGATTCAGCGAGACAATAGTCTCTGCATTCTGCTCCTCAGCTTTCGGCACACGTTATACTGAATATTATTTAAATACGGTTCCCTTTTTTTAAATTCATATCCGACATGTAAATCAATTCATGTTAATTAAAGAATAGCCATTTGTTTAATGTGAACTTATCCTTTAAGACAAGATTGTTTATATCACCATACATTTGCTTGTGATTGTGTTTTTACTTTATGTAAAGCATAAAGACTTCCTTCTGGTAGTCACATTCAATTTCACAAGATACAAAGTTGAGGCACGCTAAGTTTGAATAAGTCCCATAGTGCAGAAAATAAGCATTGAGCTCATTGCTTATCCCTTCAGCATTATTAACATGTTGCAGCACACATGAAACCTAATTATTAAATCTTTATCTATACAGTAAAATTCTGTCAGTCAGATGGAGGTAGCATACATTATGCAGATTGGACATTGCCTTTCAAAGAAAATTATGTGACATGGTGAAGTCAGCCAACGTGATATCTATTGACATTTTCATTTAGAGGACAGGAAATTGTAGGTTTGTCGCTTTGTGCCACTGTTCTTTGGGGGGCAGGATGATTCCCTTTGAGGATTTTTGTCTTACTTTTAGTAAACTTAAAAATGGTTCAGATAATGTGATGGTGCTTTCAACAGCAGACGGTATTTTTCCATCCCTAGTTCCTTAAGAACTGGGAGAGGGATTCATGAACCAACAGAAAATAGTAAATTGTAAATCTGGAGGTCATTTTAAAAAGGTTAATCTAATTTGTAATCTGGTAGTATGTGCTATTAAAATGAATACCGTTATTCATATTCAAAAAGCTGAGGTAAAGGAATTACAGGAGGGATCAATGGCCTTGGGAGCAGAAGGCCCTGATGAAGGGAAGAGTTGCATTGTTACTTTCATTCAAATGAATAGAGCCAAGTGCCTCACTATCTTTCCCAGAGACGTATCCAAATATAATTATACGTTTCCAGGTGAAGGGGCCCAGGAGCTCATTGGTTGCCAAGGAAATTACAACAGTTTAATTTGAGCAATCTCAGGTCTTATGACTGAGCGATTGGCGAGTGAGTCCAATGGTGCTGTTATATGGACAAGCTAAAAGAGGTACACCATAGCCCTGTGGTCAAAATTATGCTCAAAAATAGTAAAAGTGTGATGACTTTGTCCCACCTATAGAAAACGATGATTCATATAAAATAATACATCTAACAATACATGGTTTCACACAGTTTTAGACGTATCCGAAAGATCTCCAAAGTACTTGTAACACATACATGTAAGATTCTTGTAAAATTAAATAACAAAACACGTAAACATTACACTCAACAGCCACGTGAAAGACAGAAAAAAAGACCCCCGTCCATGTTTGCCTTTGTCATTATGTTATTACAATCAGTTCTCCAAAACCCAGAAAAAGATGGATTAGCAACTGGAATCTTTGATATTACTGAGCTGCATGCACTAAAATTGCTCCACTTTTTTATTAATGTGGGACTGGCTTATGGTTATGTGACACACTTGAGTTTTCAGACCCCAGGTGGATGTATTCCATGGTGTTGGCCATGAATAGAAGGAATAAATTTATTTATTTAAATAAATTTAAAAAAGCTTTTCCAAGGCTTTTCAAACTATCCCACACTGAAAACCTACCATAAGTCCTACTGTTCATTATAATGGACTAGAACACATGCTTAATATAACACCTTTAATTTCCATTTGAATGAACACCATGTCTATATGAAATATAGCCTCAATTCATGTAAAATCACTTGAATATTAAGGTACAATTACCTGCACAGAAAGAGCACAAATTAAATAAAAAGATATCAGACAGTGTCTTTGTTTAGGGAGACGCTGAGCGTGGCAATACTTTTCTTTGCCTGTTATATCTCAGTATTCGCTTGAGGCCTCGCTTGAGTTAGATTAAAAGATTACTTACAAGAGTTCTCAAGTGGAGTGTGGGACTTCGTTCAAAGCAGAATAAGGTGACATAAGTATTATAGTGCTCATTATAGGTAATTTAGGTGCTCATTATTAAACCAAGGGGCATTTTTAAACTACATGGAGACCTCACAAATGGTTTTATTATTGCTATCTTGCATTTTTTGGAATGAATGGGTTCTTGACCCTCTGAGTCATCTGTACAGTAATTTGCACAACTCCTCCACATTACAGTATACAGCACAACACATCCATTACAATGCAAAGACATTTATTAAAGTCCTTATCAGAGGAATCAAACAATGGATTAAAAAAATGGGCAAATACAGGAACACCGACAAGGGTAATACAGGAGAACAGTCATTTTTCACCACTTTTTTAATATAAACTCCTAAGACCCAATAGTGTTACACTATACAGTACCAATATTTATTAAATCCCCTCTCCCCAAGGGGTGTTTCTTGGCAGAACACAACCATCTTATACTGCATCAACACAATTTGTATACATATTCACATTCATTAAGTAAAAGTAAGGCTGTCTGAAAATTGAAATATGTATTACAGCTGTCCTGGGCTCGGTTTAAATTTTCCCTATGAGGACTATCAAACATATTGAACAAATTTGCATGTCTGGACAGAAACTTACTGTATCTTAATAAAACCATTTGTGTGCTCCTTCAATTGACCTCATGAGCAATTATTTTTAATTCCCTTTTAATGTCGCTGCTCAGTGAAAATCAAAACAAATGGAAGTGGTAGGATTGCTCTCTAAAGGGCCATTTACAGGGTTAAAATAAAGGGAAAATAACCTCTTTTCTATGAGCACTGCTGATTATTCTTGGAAGCAAAGACAATTCTGGCTGGGTAAAGATGTTAAAGACATTACCAGTCTGGGGACTGGCACAGCAAGGGAGCAGAATAAACACAAAAGTGCTCTTTATTTGTTTTAACCTCTGCTTGTCTTAAATAGGTCAACGTCTTCAATATTCAATTAGTATCCTGTTGAACACAGAACATCAGAGAGATAAAGGATAACTGCAAATCAAAAACCAATTTGAACAGTTTAAATTAATAATGGCACTTTTAACATACATTAATTTTAATTTACAGGGGCTACCAATTTATGCACATTCTAATTAATGAATTCTTTTTCATCTTTGTTCATTTGAAGATAGTGAGAACCACATTTTCTTGTATTATAAGGTGTAAGCCTTTGTCCAAGTCAACTATTAGCTTGACATTTACTGTACCCACTTCACAGTAGTAATAAGTAACTAGCCACATTCACTTCAGTCAATCAGTAGTTTCTACTGTATATGGGAGCATGTTATGGTCTGACGATAGTTATGACTTTTCTTTAGCACCATGACTTTTCTCAGAATTGGTTTATAGTTTATGCAAAACATGCAGCATATATCTATTTCATGGTCGTAGCTTTCATTGTACAATGGCAAACTGATTATCTCCTGTATGCTATGCTTCTGTTTTATTCCTATCTGCTATATTTTCTTTTTCTATCAACAGATTTATGTAGAATATGAAGTGTTTTTAGGTTTTAAAATCCCATTAGCGAAATGGTTTAGCATTCCACACCTTCAGGACATCTGAGAGAAGCAGAGGGTTAACAGATGGTGGTTGAAAGATTGAGGGTTACCTCACAACCCCTCTGCAGGCCTGGTGTAAAAGGAAAAGGCTCAATCTGCAGTGCCTCAACAAACACAACACACTTTTTTCTGCATTTTGTGGGGGTGCAGCCTGGATAGGAAAAACAAAGTTTGAACTGAGACTGAAACAAATGTAGATATCCAATCCCTTTTTGCTACTTTATATTATCTATGGTAAAGGTTAAATATATGTATTATCTTGGACACTATCTTGGTGTATTAACTTTAGACTGTAGACTGTTGGGATAAGGCCTGCCATTGGCTGCCTATTTCAGCAGGAGGCATTCTCCTCCCCTTCTGTTATCTGTTTTTCAAGGGCACTGTCGATGCAGACTGATCTCATGAAGTGGTGTATGTATGACACGCCAAATCGTATGCCATTTTGGGAGTGTTATCAAGATGCATACTCGCTTTTAAGTGTGTTCATCAATGCCGTTTGGCCTCCACTGACTTACATTACCTTGCGATTGCGTGTGAATTTACGCCGTAGTGAGTAGTATGAAAGGGCGAAAATCCGCGTAGGGAGGTTGGTCGGGGTGGTGGATGGGTCAAATATAGGACTTTCACGGTGTCCCGTGTGTCACATTTCCTTCGTGTCCCGCGTGTCACGTTTCCTAAACTCAACCGTTGCTTTGTTCTTTTCCTAAACCCAACCCCGTTCTTCTTTTCCTAAACCCAACCGGTTCTTCTTTTCCTTAACCCAACCCAATTACCCAACCTAATTCCTTGAGCTGTCTTCCCTGCTCCGTCTCTGTGTCGCTCTTACACTGTTGGCCCTGGCAACCGATAGCGTAGGATCCCAAAATGGTGGGCGGGCTCAGACACCTCCCAAATCGTCACGTGACAGCAAGCTACCATGACGTATGTCCTCATTGTCAATACAGTGTAGACATACACGTGGATAGCTCAAAATGTAACGAGCTGTATACAGTAGACATACACGTGGCGTAGACATACATGCAGATAGCTCAAAATGCGTACAGATAACACGCCACTTGGCTTTAGAAAGTGGCATGCATGTTTACGTGAAGTCATGATGTCACGTTGGTCGATGCATGTTGATGCATGCAAGATTATTGTGATTGGTTTAAACAAATACAAACAAGCTAGAACTTCTTTTTCCCTGTCCCAGAATGTTAACTCATGCAGCATTGACACAGCACTGTGGAGATAGCCTGGCAATGCGAGACTAGTTGAATTAGCAACTGGACGCATATGACAACTTTTATAGATTAAACCTATAGTGCGTAGTTTCTGCCTCCCCCATGAGGAATTCTAAGTAATGACAACAAAATTGTCAGCGCATCCACATGATACAAGCCTTCCGTGATCTTTATACAAGTTGATGATTTACAAACTGTCGGTTTTGTGGACAACCTGTAGTCTGGCTATCACCAGACCAAGCTCAATCTTTTAAGATTGAACATTAGTCTGGGGAGTCTGCTCTGTATTTTCTCTGAACAAGAGGTGTGATTAGCAGGCATAGTTCAAATGACTCTGTACGCAATTGGATAGTCCTTCAACCAATCAGACCAACGTTCCGCGTGACGTACTTTACAGAGCCAGGCAGAGCGAAAACCGGTCGGTAGTGAAAAAAAGAAAGAAAAAAAAGCCGATCAGTAGTAAGGCAAACACATCCTTCTTTTGTAGGAGTTGTTGCAAGTTTGCAAGGGCAAGTTTCTGTTCCGTTTTCAGAGAAAACTTGCCTTTGAAATCTTGTAAAACAGCAGTGACAGCGGCATCAACGGGCTGCGCTTCGTTGGCCGTCATGTTGAATGTAAACAAAAAGCTGCTTGCCTTCGCTTCTCTATCGTCATTGTGTTAAACCCACCAATAGCGCGCCAGGTGGATAAGCCAGTTTGTGATTGGTTCCTGCAAATTTGTAACGGAAGCAGGATAGATAAATGTACAGGATCTGCCGGCGACTTGATTTCACCCTGCAACTCAGGCTGGGTTTACCCAGTCTAGACAACCTGCTTTTTGGAGTTGAATAAAGGCCTAAAAGTATGCTGCAAGTACCAATTATCTTTACAATTAACAATTTAGTCCAAAGTAAATTGTAATTGTCAAGGAAATTGTAAAAAAATAAATAAATTAAAAAAAATACCACAGAGAGCCCAAGATCACATCTTTAAATGTCTTCTTTTGTCCAACCAACAGTCCAACAAAAAATATATTCAGTTTACAAAGATATAAAACAGTAAAAATATCTATTCTTCACACTGGAGATGCAGGACCCACATTTCTGCTTGAAAAATGACTTCTTTACTATTATGTGTCTTTTATTTCATGCAATCTTCATTGTTGAAGCCAATTCACTTAATTGTACTATTGTCAATTCCCCCAGCACATGCACTTACCAAAGACAACAAATTTCAACTTAGACTTCTTTTCTTTTTTCATTGTCATCCTCTACACATTCATCATTCTTCCTAACTTGTTCAGGTTGGCAGGGAGCTGGAGACTATCCCAGCACGCATTGAGCAAGAGTTCATGTACAAGCTGTACAGTTGCCAGTCTATCACAGGTCTAACACACACAGACAAAGACATTTACAATCATTGACACCTAAAGGCAATTTTAACCTAAAATGTACCTTACCTGTATGTGTTGGAATGTGTGAGGAAACCAGATGACCCAGAGGAAACCCACAGGAAAGAGGAAGGACATGCAATCATACCACAGAAACGCCCAAGCTTACATTTTTAGCTATGATGAGGCCATGACTTAAGGAATGGTTATGTTGTTCTGTCAGTCCTATTTCGTCCAGCTCTGCAATAATAATTAATAAAGGCTGGTTTAAAGTACTTCTTCCCGCCTCTATGTATTAATGCTCATGAGTAGCCTAAATGGGTTCCATTCAGACCTTAACATTAAATCGTTTACTGTAAGATGTCAACAAGATTCAACAACACATTTTCACCTGGCTATACCCAATGTTTAGATCTGTAGATTATGCACCATTTGCCCATGTTAACAAACAATTTCAAAAAACTTGTAATACATTTTTTGTTTGTCTTAATGTAAATAATCAACTCAGTAATTTTAAACATTCAGTAAAAAACATTTAATTTTTTGTAAATGTCACGTTATTTGAATCTATTGATTCGTGTTCACGGGGACGTTTTTCTCGTTTTTTACGTGTAAATGTCACGTTATTTTCTCGGGGAAAGGACGCCGGGAGACGGCTTGGAAACGGCCGAAAATTATGCTATATAAGTTGGGAAGCGGCCGTGAGGCGGCCCGCTGGGGACGCGCCACAATAAACGCCTGGAGACGTCTGGGATACGCCCGAAAATGACGCTCCATAAGCTGGGAAGCGGCTGCAAGGCGGCCCGCTGGGGACACACCACAATGACGGGATGGCGGAGGTTGGGTTTAGGAGAAACCCAACGGGGAAAGGGCGCCGGAGACGGCCGCGGGGGACGCACCACAATAACACACGGGACAAAACGCCACGCAATCCCCGGGAAACAAAGCGCCACACGCCGGACGCGATCCCCGCTCACCCAGGTGAAAGTCCTGTGTTGTTTGACCCATCCACCACCCCGACCAACCTCCCTACGCGGATTTTCGGCTTTTTATATTACTCCCTAACATTTTCGTGCTGTGGACATGAAATATGCTTCCGATTAAAATACATTACTTCACATTTTCTTGCTGGCCACCACGAAAAAAACGAGATAAACATCCCCGTGAACACGAATCAATAGATTCAAATAACGTGACATTTACACGAACTGCCGTGAGACTGGGCTGTTACACCAGACCCTTCTCAGTTATAACTGAGAGTGGGTCTGGGAAAGGTTCATTGACAGTTAATTTCCAAAGGGGCGTCACCAACGGACGCCGCTCAAATGCCTCTGGGCGCATTGGATAGTCCAACCAGTCAGACCGTCGTTGCGTAAAGCCCGCCTCAGCGGTTGTGATTGGTGCCTCGATTTTGGGGACATTGGAAATGGGTTTGAATGGGCTCTTCGCCAGACTGACTTGCAGAGCAAATCTCAAATTTGCCGTAAGTTCGTCAGGGTTTACCCAGGCTAATTGCTGCTAGCATGGCTGTAGACTTTCCATTGCACTCTTGAATATTGGATCATCCCTTGTTGTATTAAGTCTCCTAGGCCATTGTAGAGTACTTTGTATCACAATGACATTCAATTTTCAGCATCCATAATTGAAAGCAGAGAGATTCTTCTCACCTGAGTGAAGACTTGGATATTCGAGATGAACTTGAAATTAGATCACTGCTCCTTTGCGTCAAGGCAATTTAGGTATCTGGTCATCTCCATATGGTGCTACCAAGGATGTTCATCTGGGAGACCCTGGAGACAACTCACACCATGCTGCATGGATTATATTTTCCATTTGGCATGGGAATGTCCCAGGAAGAGCTGGAGGATGTTGATTGGGAAAAGGACACCTGGATTACCCTGCATTGTCCTGCTTCCTTCTGTTCCCGGGAACAAAAATGGCAATACAGAACTGACAGATTAGACATCAGAAACAGTGGAGTAATGTGCTTACTTAAGCACAGTTTCGCATTGCCAGACCTTAAGGACAGCGCTGTGGAGGAGGGTCTGGCTATTCCACACAGCATTCCAGGATGGGATAAAAACGTGCTCTGGTTTGAACACCCAACCAATTCCTACAGTCCTATTTACCAAAATCCCTGGGGTGCTCCCAGAGTCTCTTGAAAGCTGAAAGTAATGCAAATAGGGACTGTTGAATCAAATGTGAATTTAAGTGTGAGGGATACTCACCGGTGGTGCCAGGGGGGGTCTTGGGGGGTCTCAAGACCCTCCCAAAAAACGCCTTGACCCCCCATTTGACCCCCCACCCCCTTCCTGATTAAAAAATATATATATCCGGGATAAAGATTTAAAAATGTTTCTCTTCAAACTACGCAGAAGAATAATAATTAATAATTTATTCGACATATAAAAAAATATAAACATAAGAATCACTGACGCCCCATGAACGTCGCTGCGCCTTGCGTCATTGCGTTCAAGGCGCTGCTGCGAGCCCGCTAGAGCTGCTACGCACTACAGTTATAGCTTGAAGCTAAAAATGGATCGCTTTGTCTTGAGAACAGACAGAAATTATAGCAATAGGAGTGAAAATATACCCGTTGCAGTGGAGGGCGAGCCCTGCTTGATCCTAGAAACAGAGGACACCGAGGAATTGGAGGATGATGAGGAGGTGCGACCGGAGCAACTCGCCGCCCCCGAGGCGGAGGAGACAGGTGAGCAGATGGAAAGAAATGGCGCCTCATCGAGCACTACAGTGGGCACTGATGGTGGGAGTCCTGACGGCGGAGAGGATTCAACGGGGGATTTAAGCCATGGCCCAGCCGAGAAACCAAGACAGCCTCAACTAAAATCATACCCGTGTCGTTTTTTTGGATCGCAGGGGCAGCTAGCATCCAGGGGTTTTAGTTACTCGTGGTTCAAACAGTACCAGTGGCTTGAATATTCTGTGTCAAAAGACGCGGCTTTTAGTTTTGCCTGTCGTCATTTTTTTCACAGTGTGCATGGATCTGGTGGTCACTCAGAAAAGTGCTTCACCCAGGAAGGGTTTAAAAACTGGAGAAAAGGAGGAGAGAAACTGGCGCAACATAACGCCAGCGCTTCTCACAAAGTGGCAATGGAAGGGTGGTGTGAATTTAAGGAGAGAGAGAAAAACGGATCGAGGATTTTGACGCACCTCCATGACGATGGACATCAGAAAATTGTTAAAGAAAACAGGATCTACATGCGAGCAGTTGTTGAGTCACTGCGCTTTACAGCTTGTCAAACCATTGGTCAGAGAGGCCACCGAGAGAATGAACAGTCCACCAACAGAGGAAATTTCCTTGAAATGTTACATCTGCTGGGGAAGTTTGATAGCACTGTATCCAAAAAATTATCTAGTGGGCCAGGTAATGCAAAATATGTCCATCATGACATTCAGAACGAGTTAATTGATATAATGGCCTGCATTTTGAGAGAACAGGTTAGTAACGAAGTTAAACTAGGAGAGCACTTTACTTTAATGGTGGATGAAACAAAAGATGTGAGCAAAAAAGAGCAGATATCTATTGTTCTGCGTTACATACACAATGATGACATTCATGAAGAGTTTCTTGATTTTGTTCCAGCTGATGGTTTGGATGCAGAGTCTTTACTTGTGACAGTGAAAGGGGCATTGGCTAAATTCAATATAGACAAAAATGCATGCGTTGGACAATGTTACAACGGGGCATCTGTAATGTCTGGCTGCAACAACGGTGTTCAGGAAAAATTTCGCAGAGAAGTCCCACATGCAGTGTACATCCACTGCCATGCAACTCACAAAGTGTTCATGGAGAAACAAACAGAACTTGAGCCCACTAAAAGAGCTGTGGAATTAAAACGTCTGTCAGATACCAGATGGGCATGTCAGTACTATAGTCTTTGGGCAATAAAGCAAACCCTCCCTAGCATCTTAGCCACACTTGAGGAAGTCAGCAATCAAACAAATAGCCATAGAGCTATTGAGGCTAGATCACTAAATGGCTTGATTGATGCACAGTTTGTTTTGCAAATCTACATGCTGGAGAACATATTTGGGCTCACAAAAACTTTATCTGACCAACTACAGGCCACAGATTTAGATTTGGCATCCGCCATTGATCTGGTCTTTGCACTGGTTGACACACTCAAAGAAGAACGCAATGGTGAAACTTGGACCCATCTGTGGCAGGGCGCAAGTGACATGTGTGAGAGAGTGGGCATTGACATGCAGCGCCAACAGGCAAAAAGAAAAACAATACAGCCCTCCCACCTGCAGCAGTTTCATGTCAGCAGTAGCCACACAAGGAAAAAGATACTGCAAACACCAGAAGACTACAAATTCCACTGTTTTTTCCCAGTACTTGACCGTTTAATCAGTGAATTGAATAGGCGCTTCTCTGCTGACAGTTGCCACGTTATCAAAGGAGTTGCAGCTATTAATCCCAAACACAAGACCTTCCTGCACCAAGATGCCCTTCAACCCATGGCTAGGCACTATGGCATATTAGAAGACAACCTTTCAGCAGAACTACATCAACTGAAACGCCTCATTGACAGAAAAAAACAAAATGGGGTCTCTCTCAACAGCACCCATGACTTGCTGATTCTATTGAGGCCATACAAGGAGGCTTTCATTGATGTATACAAACTTGTGTGCATCTCCATGACACTGCCTGTATCAACAGCTGCTTGTGAGAGGAGCTTTTCCTGCTTACGCCGTTTAAAAACCTACCTCAGAAACAAAAGTGGCGATGTCCAAACCAGCAATCTTGCTGTGCTGGCAATCAGCTCAAGAAGAACAAAAGAGATGGATGTAGATGTTGTTATTGATCGCTTTGCAGCCAATCATAACAACAGGCGAATTGTTCTCTTTTAAGTGGTGAGTACACTCCTTACATTATATTTTAACAGGTTTAAATTGTACTGTATTTAATGTGCTATAAACACAATTGTTGCAGGAAATCACACCTGTGGAGACTGAAGAGAGGAGAGAAGAAGACCGGAGGAGACTGGAGAGTAAGAGCAGCAGAGAAGAGGACAGGAGGAGACTGGAAAGTAAGAGCAGCAGAGAAGAGGACAGGAGGAGACTGGAAAGTAAGAGGAGCAGAGAAGAGGACAGGAGGAGACTGGAGAGTAAGAGCAGCAGAGAAGAGGACAGGAGGAGACTGGAGAGTAAGAGCAGCAGAGAAGAGGACAGGAGGAGACTGGAAAGTAAGAGGAGCAGAGAAGAGGACAGGAGGAGACTGGAGAGTAAGAGGAGCAGAGAAGAGGACAGGAGGAGACTGGAAAGTAAGAGGAGCAGAGAAGAGGACAGGAGGAGACTGGAGAGTAAGAGGAGCAGAAAAGAGGACAGGAGGAGACTGGAGAGTAAGAGGAGCAGAAAAGAGGACAGGAGGAGACTGGAGAGTAAGAGGAGCAGAGAAGAAGACAGGAGGAGACTGGACAAAAGAGCTGTCAATATTGGTAAGTGAAGTGAGTGAAGTGAACCTCTTGCTATTGTATTGCTGTATTTAGCATAAATACTAACCTATTCATGTGTACTATAAACTCATATGTTGCAGTAAATCACACCTGTGGAGACTGAAGAGAGGAGAGAAGCCAGGAGTAGACTGGAGAGTAAGAGGAGCAGAGAAGAGGACAGGAGGAGACTGGAAAGTAAGAGGAGCAGAGAAGAGGACAGGAGGAGACTGGAGAGTAAGAGGAGCAGAGAAGAGGACAGGAGGAGACTGGAGAGTAAGAGGAGCAGAGAAGAGGACAGGAGGAGACTGGACAGAAGTAGGGCAATCAAAAGGTGGTGAGAGTATGAGAATAGATACTATTTTGTAAATATGTTTTCATGGGTGTGGCTATGGCAATTAAAGTTCGAGCATATTGTTTGCAAACTGCAATTGATTAATTAATTAAAAACAAAGTAGTTGATATGCTGTGTTGTTTTTGTTGTTTAGTAGCAGTAATATGCAGTTATTAGCCATGTCCACTGTATTTTTTGTTGGTTTTCATGAGACCCCCCTTGAAATGACCAGGACCCCTCATTGCCCCCCAATCAAAATTGTCTGGAGCCGCCACTGGGGATACTCATGCATAAACCAGACAAAGTGACATTTACCAAAACTAAAACAAAAAAACACAAAGCTCACTGCTTGCTTTTACTATTAAAAAACACTGATAATACAATCAAGCTTAATCAAAATTGTAAAAAAAAAAGAAGCTAAAAACCATAGGTTGGTGCACATATAAATCTTATTTAGCTTAATGGAGGTATATCAATTCTAATATATTTGCCAGTCCGCCTCTCCTATTAGAGCTGAAATGATTAGTCAATTAATCATTTACGTAATTTTTCAAGCACAAATGCACAAATATATCTTAGTTCCAGCATGTCAGTTGTAAGGATTTTAATTTAATCTTATGTAACACTACACAAAATATCTTGGGTTTTTGGAGTGTAGGTCGCACAAAACAAGCAACCCAGATGTTACCTCAGGTTTTAAAAAATTGTTTTAGAAATTGTCACTATTTACTTTCTATTGAGACCAAAGTATGAAATAAAATAATTACTTTAATAGAAAACAAAATAGTTATAAGATACAGCCCTGGTTGCTATTTTGGACAAGTTTAACAATATTGCAATGACTATACTGTTCAGTCACCTACAACTGTATAACAGTACTAACCACAGACAGGCTGTTATAATGAAAATAAATCTTAGCCAACACTCTAGTAGCTAAGTACTCTGCAAAGCTTAGTCAACTCTTAACATTCGTCAGGATCGGGGGTGGACTGGGACAAAAATTCAGCCCTGGCACTGTAGCCACACCAGCCCACATTACCACACCCATGCAGCCCCACCCACGGACACGTGCATTCACTAATTACATTTGTGTACAGATGGTGAAATAATATAAGCAGTACCTTATATGTAACAGATTTTTAAACATTTAATGCAAGTAACTGGCAATCAATGCTTACTACTTTTTAAAGAGCACACGTTTATAACAAATGTACACATACTGCCTGTTTATGCCGTTTGTATACTGTCATTCTCTACAGTATGTTGGTCTTTGTTGTCACTGTCTGTTCGATTGTCCATGTTTCTCTCTGTTGACCCTGTACATATTGTCTGTCTGGTTCTCCATCTTGTCATCTGTTTTAACTCTCTAATTCTGCAACTTAAATATGTTTTCATGGCTGTGATTATACTTCAGGGTTTTTCCTTGCTCAGAATTGGCCTTTGGGAGAACACATAGTTTTGAGGGTAAAAGACTTAAATTCCTGCATTCTGATACATTTTAAGGCAGGTAACAATTCAAAATACAAAATATAATGGAATATTATTATATTCAGTAGGGGGCTTTCAAATCTGGGACCCCAAGGTCCAGTTGTTTAAAATAGCATTAACAGGGCTTTATGGTAACTTTTTCCCCCCAAGGAGCATGTTTTGCTCCCAAGTTGAAAAATGCAGGATTGACTTACATAGGCTACTGCTTTTATTGCTGAATTGTACAATAACACAATGATATTATGGATAGAAAACGTTGTGAAGTGTAATGTTTTCTACATTCTATTGATCAAAAAGAGAACCAGTGATGTTGAATATAGCCTACAGTGTAATGGACCACCACAGTTCATACATGTGAACCGCAGATTAATTGCAGAGTTTAACCTTCATAGTGTAAAACGTGACACTACGTGAATGGGGCACAGCAGAAAGATGGATCAGAGCGATGCTGCTTGTTCAGGGTTTTCATGTGTACTCCTATAGGCCTACACTTCGCACCAACTGTACCAAAACACCGAATTAGACCACTATCTAACGCGACGAGACGTTTTTAACCGGTAATGAAACTGTCTCAATTTAATACTGATGCCGTCAGACAGCCGCGCGGACAGACAGCAGTCGGAGCTCCGGCGAAGCTTCTCGCTGCACAGCTGGTCCCCCAGAGCAGCATGATCACCGGGAGAGTCTGGTACAGCCTGAACCCTGTAAACGGAGATCCCGTTTGAAGGTGATGTGTTTGATTATGACTGAACGTCCCAATTTGAGTAACCTCTGGATGGTTCGGTCGGCCCATCTCGGGACCGTTGCCGACTGGCCAAATGCTTAATATTTATTATTATTATTATTATTATTATTATTATTATTATTAATATAATTATTATTACAACCATAGTGAAATCGTGCAAGCAATAAAAACCCATCCTATGCGCTGTAAAGACAATTTATTTGTATATTTAAAAAAGAAAATCTGACCGGCCCACATTTTAAAAAATGGTCCGGCCCCTCTGGCATTTGCCAGAATTGCCAGATGGCCAATCCGTCCCTGGTCAGGATACTATCACACACCCCCAAGCACATCTTTTTACCATCTTTACTACCAGAATATCTTTATAGTTTGTAGAATATGATGTATATGTTGGCCCAAGGCAGTCAAAGCATTACGCCGCAATCAGACCGGACTTTGACTCTTTTGACCCATGAGTTCAATCTGATTTAACTAGCAAAGATATACAGATGCCATTTGATTTTTTACAGCCATGACATACATGAGTTAACCTCTGCATTCTCATCTTACACATCACACTCCTCTGTTATGGTGGCCATTTCAGTAGATTTACTCACTAACATTGTTGTGGAAACACAATAAGCATGGACTTCCTGCATTACTGCATTACTTCAAATACTAAGTTACTCCTCTAGTAAACTAGTATTCACATGAAATAAAACAATAAAACATTGAGACCATTCAGCAAAGGACACAGGGAAATAACAAATTCAACACTAGTTGCTATGGACTCGTCACTAGGCTTCCTCAGTCATTGTATATTTTAGCACAGAGGTAAAGCTGCCGAAGCTGAACATTATATTCCAAAACATATATGTTTATTTTTAAAGCAGATTTTAAATTACATTGTAACAATTTAACAATTCACCCTTATGAAATCCAATCGCGGCATGGCTGTCTTGGAACGCAATAGACAGACGGTGGCGGAATGCCCCGACACTTAAATTCAACTAAAATGTAACAGTGAACAATCAGTGTTCGACCTACAGTCTGTTGAGATGCCTCTCCAAATGCAGAAACGAAGCGCAGTCACACCATAAAACGTTAAGACACGTTGAGAAAAAAGATCCGTATTTTGCCGTAATCCAATAACACGGAAAAAAAAGTAATCCACAGCGATCAGTAGATCCACAAAAAGGGTCACGGTGTATCCAGCAAGGCCTATATGAGCGTCACCTTCACCAGCCAGCTCCAAACAGGTGAACGAGGCCTCTCCACTTCGCCGTTTAAACAAAGTGGAATAAACGTATAAAAGTCCAAATCTACACAAAACCCGCAATCAATTAGTAAGCTGACATCACATTTATATACATAGCATTTAGGAAACCTTTATTGCAAGGTTGGCACGGCAAGATGTCCAGACTAGTGCAACAGTAATTTTCGTTTTTTGCGTCCTGCTGCTCCCATCGCCAGGTAATATTTTTTTTACTAAAGCAGTATATGAAATCTGATGTATTACCTACCACCATTTAGTTGTTTTGTGTTATTTAAGATATTTATAAAATATCTGCTCATGCCAGATGTAATTATTCCACTCATTTTTTAAACAATGCAATTACCCATTTCAGCCACCAGGGGGGCATTGCTCCCCCTCACTGCATGAAAAGTGGGTTTTTCGTCAGTAAGCGGCAGTGTAGATTGTCGTGGAAGTTCAGGTTTACGGCAATTTACAGGCAACACCGAAAACTGCCGTGAATTGTCGGAAATTGACGTGGGCCTTGCTTGGCAGTTGTCCCCACATGACCCCCCCTCCCCCTAATTCTAGGGGAGGCTTTAACATGTAAATGAAAATGCTATGAGCTATACGTACAAATGCAAATCAGGTTAGCAGCAGGGGGAGTTTTACCCCAGGTGACATTTTTCTAAAAAGTATTAACTTAATTTTAAGAAAATCTCTTAAAATAGATCAGGCTCAGTATAGCTTAATTATAGACTCTTAAATTTTAGCTTGAATTGATTTATTTAATGAAAGTATGCTAGATTAATTACTGTGTATGTCATTACCAATGGCCAATGTTGTGTAAAAAAGATACACAAAACAATTTATTTCAACAATTAGTTTTTATCAGGCTATGCCATAAAGGTAAAATGTGCATTCCATGCAAACATCACAGTCTCCTAGAGCTCAACCACTGTGCATAGTGGCATGACTACAGTGACCTTTTCTTTGGTCTTGCTCATCCAAGATTGTCCGGTGGAATGGCGACAGAGGCACCACTGTACAGTTTTCTAAGAGAAGTCTTTCTGCTGACACCAAAACACTGTGCTTCACATAAAGCATATCAGCTTTGTCATTGCATGACAAAGTCCCAACCATTTGTCTTCTTAAAATTCTGGCAAATCCAGCACCATATTCACATGTCCATGGCATATGAAGCTGTTGGCTCTGCTGAAATGGCCTCATAATCTGGACTTCAATTGTTCTATTGTTATTAAAATTTCCCAGTATTACATTAAATCTCACTGTAATTCACCTCCACACCAGTCTGTGCGCTGTTCGCGCCCTGCTGGTTAATCTGCCTCCTCTTTGTCTTTCTCTATCACTCTGCCCCTACCCCTGGGCCACTGCTTTGATTTGAAAAATAGCGGAGGGAGTAGGGAGTGTCGGTACACGATCCGTTCTGCCTGCACGATCCGTTCTGCACATGTGCAAAATGTTCGCGCATGCGCGGTTGTACGAGGATTTACGACACTGCACGATCTGTTCCACGCTTCCGGTCAACAGCCAAGCTAACGTTAGTTTAGCTAACAGCTAATTCGGCTAACTGCTAGCTGAGACAGCATGTAATAACTTTAAAAGACCCTCAAAATAAAACTTGAAAATAAACGTTGACATATATAACAAACACCTAACATATATAACAGCTGTTATGTCAGTTCTACTTTACTTGTGCTCATTTAAAATACAATCACTCAATACTTGTCTTTATTGTTATTACTGTGAAGTCTTAATTTAGCTGTAGCCTGCTTTTCCCATTACGTTTGAGTTAACGTTATTTTAGACTGAATCTAGCTGTCAGCTAGCGGTTAGCCGAATTAGCTGTTAGCTAAACTAACGTTAGCTTCCCGGTGGAGGCTAGCCATAGGCTAGCGTGGAACAGATCGTGCAGGTCGTATCCTCGGTAAAACAGTATTATCTTGCGCATGTGCAGAACGGATCGTGCAGGCAGAACGGATCGTGTACCGACAGGGAGTATTTCAGGCCAACTGATAAAAGAGTTGTCTGTACACTCTGTCAAACTTCACTTGCTTATCACGGGAGTACAACCACGCACCTAAAAAGGAAACACGCAGGAGTTGTTCAAGATGTACGGAGCGTTTTTATTTTTTACCTCCATGTCACCTCCGGGGCTCCGTAAAGATGCACCCACAGAATGTAAGTATATGATTATTAATGAAATAGTGAGCTAGTCTGTACTGTTTATTAACTCTTGAGAAGTACAATGACTGTCTTTTGATGTTAAACAGGCTACTTAGACTGGCAGTAATGTTCTAAACCCCACCATGCACGCAAGTGTAAACGCGAGCAGCACAGAGCTGTGTGCCTGCTTTCAGCGCGATTCATTATTTGGCAGAGCTAATAAGCGGGACCAGTGTAAGTTAGACCTGTTCGGGTCGTGATTCACTCGGATCTTTAACCCGAGTCTTTAAATTGACTCACGAATCGCGAGTCTCTAGTATCATTAACCCGGTTCAGTTGAGTCCTACTACAATTCAATCTAAAATGATAACAGCGCCACACACAAACCTCTTGCAACATTAGCTTCTACTATGCTAGCCATCTTAGCTGCAAAAAGCTTTATAACTTACAATTTCGTAGGCAACAGTAACTCCACAAGTCAACTCAAGCGCCTGAGTGAGCAGAGAGACAGTCCCGACCCGCAGACTCAGAGCCGGAAGCTCGCAGTCGCAGACCATGGGATTCACTCGAGAACTCATGAGTCAAAGAGGGCTCGTGAGTTGTCGGGGATTCGTGAGTTGTCGGGTGATTCATGAGTTCTCGCGCGAATCAGCCGGCTATGTGAGTGGATCTGATTCAGACGAGCGAGTGAAGTCTCTCCTCGAGCTCAGGGTAAAGCAAATCCACAACAAAATCCATTCTTTCACTTCTGAAATAACATAAGATGTTCTGCACGTAGCCTAGCTGGGCCTACTGTAGGTTTTGGTGTATAAATGTCCAAAACATTACAAGCTCGCCTCGGCTCGGCTGGCTCGGCTCGCAGACAACTCATGAGCTGCCGACAACTCACGAGTCCTCGATGACTCGTGAGTTGTTGATGACTCGTGAGTTCTTGCGGGAGTCAGTCAATCCCGCAGTTCAGCCGAATCAGCCGGCTACGTTGTTATGAGTGGATCTGATTCAGACGACCGAGTGAAGTCTCTCCTCGAAATCAGGGTAAAGCAAATCCACAACAAAAGCCATTCTTTCACTTCTGAAATAACATACAATGTTCTGCACGTAGCCTAGCTAGGCCTACTGTAGGTTTGGTGTATAAATATAGCATATTAAAATGCAATTAGGGCGAGCAGACAGTCCGTAAGCTCACCTCGCCGACAACTCATGTTTTTTTTGTCTTCAAAAAACGTATTATTCAAGTACAGATACACATACACATTGAAAACATTAAATGCATACATACATGAAAAAGGGGGGCATGGAATTTACATTAAAGAAGTTGTAAGTCATTGTGAATGTTCAGAGTCCGGATGGCTTTCTTATTTGTCAGTCCTATTAAAGTTTCAAAATATAATTTCATGTCATTTTTAAATGAATATTCGGTTTTCTTTCAGACCATTTACATTTATGGATATAACGTTTTCCAAAGAAAATTAAAAGATTCTAAATGAAAACATGGCATTTTATCCAAATCAAAAGCTCGCCTTGGATGTAGCATACAATACTGACTCAAGTGACTCAAGTGACTCAAGTGACTCGCACAACCCGGATCAGTTTAGCGATTGACTCATAATAACCCGAATCCTTAAAAGGAATCGAGTTTGCCAGGCCTAGTGTAAGTTGCTTTATAAAAGTGTAATTTTTTGGTCTTGTAATCTACAGGAAGCAGTACGCCGTCTTCGCAACTCGGAGACAAATTGTAGGCGCTACGAACCGGAGCAAGGGTAAGATTTAAAGAATATGCTTTCATTCTGCTGTATAAGGA
The DNA here is from genome assembly GCF_008315115.2 of Sander lucioperca. NCBI lineage: Eukaryota > Metazoa > Chordata > Actinopteri > Perciformes > Percidae > Sander > Sander lucioperca. The sequence goes on from NC_050176.1 coordinate 29,765,039, forward strand.
AATAGATACGTTAATAGATCGATCTTAACCGTACATTTTGTACAGACAAACCTCGCCTCGTAACGAGACCGTGACCTATATTTGCTTGGAGCAAGTCTAGATTTACATGATGTTGACAATGATGGCATTGTGTGTAAGTAACTTTTCCTGTTTTCTCATTCCTTGTTTAATTTTACTGTGACGCTCGGAGTCCAGCGAGAAGAAAGAGGGTAAGATTAGATCCGTTTTGGTCAATGTGACTATTTTTAATTAATTAATAGATGTGTTGTGTCCATAAGCAGTGCATCACGCAGTACTGATTGTCTTTATTGATTGTTTTTACAGCTTCTGGAAGTGAGACAGAGTGTGCTGGATGGATTGTGCGTCCTTTTCGCAGCCAGCAGAAGTACAGGGCAATGCACCACAGACGTCTGCAAAATGGACCGAATTAAGACAGAATGCCGCCAGTTACCTTTTTTACCAGTTTACCATTTGTTGTGTAGGCTGTGTGTGTTCTGTGCTAATAAAGCTCTTTTTTTTGAATAAACATCACGTTCCTGGCAAATTTTCCTTTCCTCAATAAATTCATGTCCTAGATGGTAATATAGTGTAGTCCATAGCATAACAATGACATGAATATACAACATAATATCATATGCATATATATATATACATATTATATACAGTATATGATTGGTTGGCAGTGATCTGCCAGCCAATCAGGAGTGATTTTACTTGTTTAAAAGTAGTGGCTTCAGCCAATACTGAGTGAAGAAATTCAAGCCAGGCCAGACATTCTCTGGACAGGCGCGGTGACGCTGCTATTCATATGCTAATTAGGCCAGGGACATAATTTCATGTAGGCTACTGGTGTACAACCACATCTCACATTGTAAAGATAATTCATGAATGAAATAGACATATTACACACGTCTAGGTAGAAGAGGGCCAATTCAGGGTTGGTTTTAAATAATTTACAATCCCGTAATTGTCTCCATGAAAGCCCGACCGACTTGGGTTTTCCCCCGAGTCGACCACCCCTTATACAGTGTAAACACTTAAACGCTGCAGTGCTATCCTATCCATCTCAGCTGAGAACGGAGAAATGTCTAGCTAAGTCAAGTTGTAAGTTATAAGCGAGCAGTCTGTTGTGTGTAGAGATCTAATTGGTTATACTCATAGACTGTTAAAATAATGGACGTAGCTTCCAGGCCTGAAAAGTGAAGCCAATACGGAAGTGCCTTAAACCTGCATTCTATCTAACTTCCAGCAGGGGGGGACTACACTGATTGTAAAAAGAAGTCCATTTCTATAGAAGTCTACAGGAAAATGACCCTACTTCTCACTTGATTTATTACCTTAATGAGTTTATTGCCTCAGTCGCTAGTTTCAAGTATTCTTCAATACATCATGATGTTCATTTTGTAAACTATAGTCTGATTTATTTTAAAATAGACAATAAAGCACAGGATGCTTTAGGTGCCTGGCTACACTCCGATCTGTCAATCATGACAGAGGCTTAGCTATGCGTATCCATGGCCCTGTGTACATTAAAATAACCGTGAACTTGTTTTTGGGTGTTGTCCGTGTTTTCGTCTTAAACTTTGGCCCACTCACTGTGTGTTTCCACTTTATCTAAGTTAAGTGGAACATTTGGTCGCCTAAAAATGTCTAGTATTATGCCAAGCAAGCCAGCTAGCTACCCCTAGCGTTAGCTGGTAATTTAAGGGAAAGTTTGCCGATTTTCTGTACTGCGGTACATGCAGACATATGGCAGCAGTACCCGGAGGTCCGCTTTTACCCACTGGTAAATTTCCACTGGTAAATTTCCACTGGATGACGCTTTAGAAGGGTTGAAAATCTGCAACTTTAGCATTTAGCTTAGCCATTGCAACAATTAACAACACTGGCTTGGCCGCGTCATCCTTCCCAGCTCCACCTTCTCATCAAAAATTGTCACATCTGGTTGCAAAACACCAAGATGGCGACGCCCGTATCGCCAAAGTCGAGGCTTCAAAACAGCAGTCCACAATGGGTGACGTCACCGATGCTACGTCCACAATCAGCTATGTCTATGGTTATTCTCTAGCAGCCTTGTGTCGTTTATGAGTGATTTAATGAATGTAAACACATCAAACAGTTGTGCGTAATGCCACTGCTGAGTCCTTCCTGAGTCCTGCTGTTAGGAAGTGCCGTTTTATTTTGGCGGAGCCCACATTTTAGACGTCAATATCACGGTCAATCATGTTTATGTAATCGTAGGAAGCCGAAATATTGATTGGGATTATTATTCAAATAATTGCGCAGCCCTAGGAGAAGGTGGGATTGACCTGTAATTCAGGAAATACTGAAATACTGGTTGCATGGCAAAACGATATCAGCAGCATAGAAGCAGGGACACTGTTTGGCTGTAGACAATTCTAAGTAACTAATAGAGGTTAAAGACAATAAAGTTCTTTAATAAAAAGTTGTATAATTTACAACTTGTCTTTATTGAACGACTGCTGTTGTTAGCTCATTAGCTATGTTAGCTCCTGAAACACATGCTTTCAACTCTGCCTCCGCAATTTCCTGTACTGCCTGCTTTTTGCCACACTACATAGGTACATTGTGCCAGGCAAAATTCAGACTGACCGCACCCCAGAAAGATGACCATGGTTGTACAGGTTTGTGCGTAGCTGTGACTGGTGTACTGAGGGAAAAAGGCAGTGCTTAGGATCAGTCAATTGTAAACTATTTAAGACAGCTTCCAGCAACCAGGACTCTTGTTCTTTTTTAGTCCCTGAACCAGACCAGAAAGGGATTTAATGGTAGAAACTGAGCTGAAAGTAGAGAACAAATCTAATGAAAAATGTATGACAGAGGAGTAAATGTTGAGAAACTGTACATTCACACCTATGAGCAATTTAGAATCAACAATTAACCTGCATTTCTTTAGACTGTGGGAGGAAGCTGGAGAGGAGAACCTGTGCCAAACCCACACAGGGAGAACATGCAAACTTCACACAGAAAGGCCCAAGCTGGCAAATGGGTTCGAACCCTCTTGCTGTGAGGCAACAGTGCTAACCACTGCCAACCTTATCCTCAACATACCATATATAACCTCCTGAAAGTAGCCAAAGTTCCTAAAGTACATTGTTATGCCCTCCCTCTCCTATTTGCACACACTCAGGGGTGGGCAGATGAGAACCTGAGCTGGTGAGCTGCCAAGCCGTGGCAGACACATTAGACAGTTGTTAGCACAAAGTAAGGTCATGCTCAAACTTAAGTGGCCAAGACTGTGAACCCGCGCCCTGCTCACTGGAGAGGTTAATAGGGATTAACAAAGAAGGGCTCTCTTGGGAGACGTTGTTGTGTTGCCTGTTTTTAAAGTCGAGCGTAGACTTGACATACAACGGACAATAGGATATTGTAGTTCCAGAAGCCATAATTGGTACTAGTTTCTTCTTATCTTCTTGTGAATTAGAGACAGAAAAGTGTGTCTGTTTTTACACTGCATGTGTTAATGTTAATACATACTCTCTTAAGCTGTGGTGCAAACAAGTGCATATCAGTCTTGGCGTAAGTGTGGAGTGATTGATAACAGTAAGATATTGTGGCATGGACCTGTGGCCATTTGGGCTGGGTCAGCAATCTCCCCCTCAAGGCTGAGGTAATGAACAGATATAGCTGTTATTATCACTGCGATAAAAGCAGGACAGAGCACTACATCAATACAGGATCCTTTTTAACAATGCACCATTTCTGAGAGCTGAGAAACCTCAGTTGTGAAATCCAGTCTTACACTTTGTGATATTCAATAAAGTGTTCATGTTTAAAAGGCTGGCATGCTTATTCTTCTTGAAGTTAGGTGAAGAAATGAGAGACATTTTGAATTACTACAAAAAGCTAATATGCAGCCAGACAGATTATATCAGAAAAATGTATTACTTAGAAGCTGCCTCATTTAAATGTATAATTTGTAATTTTCTGCCGCTAGCTTCTGCCGTCTCTCAACCAAAGCAATGGATGGTAAACATGGACTTTTGATGACGTTGGGAAGTTGCGTGGAATTATGGGAGTTGTTTTTATATTAAACACCATCGCTGATTAGAAAGCATCTGTTCACGGACGACTTTACCAATCGTTACTTTTGCCGTGTTAAATTTTGCCTTTGGCTACTTCACTCATTGCTACTTACAACAGGTCACGGTTTCCTGAAAAGACAATTTATATGGAAGCAGGACTCTATTTTCTTTGAAAAATATTTACCAAAATTCAATGAAATTAGTTTCTCTCATTCTGATTGCTGTAGTACTTCCCAATCACTCACTGCTACTTACTACAGGTCACGATTTCCTGAAAAGACAATTTATGTGACTAGAAAATTCATGAATATTAACTGAGATACCCCATTATGTTGTGAGCAGTAGGCCTACGTGTGATGTTGGCAAAATTGTGTCTAATCTGTCTGTGTCTATGTCTGACCTGGGCTGGCACATGTTCACGTTAAAAAGCATGTGCGTGCATGAGCACTACGGTCACGCGCAAAGTGTCCCGGTTTTAGTTCCGGGAAATCTGGTCACCCTAGTTTTGGTGCTTAACCCACCTTTTGTCAGGTTAATTTAGCTAACTGTAAATACAACTAAACGCAAAGGGGGGAGAAATTCAGCAGGGATGAGATTTTCGGCACGAACACCGGTAGCGCTAACAGAGACGTAGCTAGCTAACGTTATGGATGGCCGTTATTGTGACTCGGGTGCCTGGGTCTGATATGATCTGTTTCCCGATGCTTCATTAAACTGCCGTTAGCGTCGTTAGCACCCGGCACTGGAGTTAAGGACGGGGTTGTCAGCTCTCATCCTGAATGAAGTCTCTTTGCGCTGGGGGAGTGAGGCAGACAGACTGGGGTGTGCTAGCTGGCTAAATTAGCATTAGATTCTATTCGATTCGTATCTATATGGCTCATGTTAACGTTACTGGTGAACTCATTCGTGGGTTAGCCCAGTGCTGCTTTTATCCGTGGTCAAAACAATCATACTAAAAATAACTTTATTAACGTGTTGAACGATGTTGTAACCCTATAATGTTACCCACCAAGCATTAGCATTAACGTTAGCTACTTGTCAACCAGCACATTGTAGTAACGTTAAGCTGGATCGATATTGATAGTGTAACGGACTGTGTTCATTCTCCAGGTTAATGTCTTCATGTTAGTGTTAAAATGTTAAGAGTATCACGGTTTATATACAGTAGTTGGGGCCAGATTAGAGATGCTGAGTTAAACGCTGAGATTTCCGCCTTTCAGTGAAGTAAACGTGAGTTAGATGCTGTGAAACCTGTTTACATGTCATCTTCCTATGAGAGTGAGCCGCGGGGAGATTGTACACCTGTAGTTGGCTGAGAGCTGGGGGGGGGGGGGGTAGCAGTTGTTATGTCCTAGAGGAAGTGAAGGGGGGTGTGGAGAGAAGCTAGGTGTGTGCGAGTATTGTGAGGTAACGTGTATTTCACTGAGGTGTTTCTTTGTTTGCCGTTGGTTACGGCCCACAGTAACCTTTATTCAAGTCAGTAATAAAACCTACAGTAAACTGGCTATAACGTCTCACCGGCTGCTTATTGAGGGACGTTACAATATGTATCATTAAATAAGGTATTTGCTGTGTTGCAAAGTGAGATGTAATTAATCACAAAATGATGCTTTGTGGCAGAAAAAGCAGTATTATGGTTACAAGTATTTTTTTCTGTGACATTGTATGATTTACAATTACTCTCGAACGTATCATCTGGGTCCCAGTGTTTTTGACGGAAGTTACTAGAGGGTGAAAGGTTATATGACGCCACTGACAGGTGACTAAAGGACACGTCCTGTGTCCTGTAACATAAACAAATGTTTAACTAAAATGTTTAAGTACTTTCCTACCTACTAAAAGTACCAGGTGATTATAGTACTTACTTCAATTTTATTTTTCTCTTGGCAAGTGAGATGTAGTCATAACGGCATATATTTTAACCTCACATTAATACTCAATGGGGCACAACATAAATTAAGCAAAATAAACTTGGAGAAAGGAGCACATCAGTCAGCAGCATTTATATCATGTGGTTGAATCCAGTTAGCAGTTTCAGTGCAATGCTTTTGCACACAGTGAAAAATTAATGAACGAGCATTTGCACTATGTTGGTTCTCCTTCAGTGAGTGATCTGCTGCAGCATGGAAGTCATAACTCAACAAAATGAGGATTATGTTAATAAACTGTATTACACACCTATACATAAATTTTGCATATGAAAACAGGTTTCTTATAGGCCAATAATGCTTGAAAAGTCACATGCTATACTCCCATCCTATGCAGTGGTGTAGTGGTCCCTGGAGAAGTGGGTATACTCTCAGTTTTCACCTTTTTTTTTTTTTTTTTCTAAAGTAGTCCAGAAAAAAGCCCTGTTTTAGAAACAGTGATATGTAAGACTATGATTTAGTTTACCCAAAAATCTGTCATTTCTACTTGCTCACTATTATAAAATGATCATGACTTGATTAGGAGCAGTTTGTAGTTACTACTGGTCACACAAGCAGCCTGGATGAATGTAAAATGTATTTATCATGAGGCAAAGTGTGTCATGAGTGTTATCTCTTCTCCTCTAAATGTGCAGTCATACTGCCACTGGCAATTTGGCAGTAGTTTAAAATAATGATTGATTTGGAAACCACCTTAAAACTTACCTCAGAATTATGTCTTCCATCAACTGGGGTGGCACACCGCCGCTTGTGTTATTTCTTCAGCTGTTGTTTGGTCTGCTGCCGTTATCGTAGTCAAGTGGCACCGGCACCTGAGGTTTTTTTTGTTTTTTTTCACTGGCACCTGAGGTATTAGCGATATTTTCCTCGGCATGACCCGCCCTACTCTGCCTCTGATTGGCTCATCAGTCCTCATGCCTAAAGTTAACCAATCTAATCAGTGAAAGCAGCGAGTACCAGCCAATTAGAGGCAGAGGAGGGTGGGTCATGGCTTCACTATCCTTGAGGAAAAAATGGGCAATCTGGCTCACAGATATTACTGAATGGTGCGCATCAGGGGGGATTTAGAAGTGGGTATACGCAATGCTGACTGAAAAATAAGTAGGTATACGCCGTATACCAGCGTATACCCTGGACTACACCACTGATCCTATGTTACTCTCAATATTTTTGTGTTGTACCATCTCATTCCATTGTTTTATCATTATTTCTGTCACCAATTATTTGTTTCCTTTCTTCTCCATCTCTTTTACCCTTTTAACCTTATTTCTGCTCACTCTCAGCATATCCCTTCTTTTTCTTCTCCTCTTATTCTCCCATTCCCTTGTCTCAACCCTTCCATTATTTCATTTTTGCCTACCTCTCACCTATCACTCCCTCCTCCCTTTTTACTTCATCATTCCATCTTTGTACTGGTGCAGCTGCAGAAATGAGACTTGGCTGTGACTAATCTGCTGGCAAAGCCTCCGAGGGCCCCTTGTGGTGGTGCCTCTTCACAGAGGACACATGTGATTGATTGAACCTGGGGAAAACTTTGTCAGACTAGCCATCATGACTGGATCTCTTGCCTGATAATAAATTCCCTCCTCCCTCAAGTACTATGGGGAGACACAAGTGACATGTGATGCATTTTCATGACACATGGTGCTCTGGACTGTTAGAGTTGATCTACATTGCTAGATTCTACTTTCTCTTATACAACAGTCTTGTTTTCTTTCTAATCCCATGGTTACATGTCACCAACCCTAAACTAGCCAACACATTTTTTATGTGCAGTAGGCCTATGTGTTTAAAAGTAATTAAATGTGAAAGAAAAATTGGAAAATGTGTGTGAGTGTGTGTTCTTGTGAATATGGGCATTAGTCTGTCCAAATGTGGAAAGACAGGGCATGTGTTTGCTAACTGTCTTAGTGTGTAAGCAATCATTCCAAAAACCCGCTTCTTGGTGCTAAGCCTAGCGTGCATATCAGATGAGGGCTATAGGGAGAGAGAATGGGGGAATTACATTTATCGGCAAAGTGTCGTGACAAATTGATTTTCTCACTTAAATCCAGCAGGTTGACTGTTTCTCTCCCTAAATGGCCAATTTTCCCTTTCCTTCACAGATCAACGCCAGAGTCATTAAGAATCGCAAGGTAGACCCCTGCACCAAAACCAGAGGGGCTATACCACCAAGTCTCTCTTCACCTCTCCCTTCTCCACCCCAGACATGTTCATTTATCAAGTCTGCTACTCATGGCACTGGAGCAAAAGTCCACGTATTATATCACAGGCTTAGTCACCCATTGAAAAGACTCTGAGGTACGTTTGTCATTGGGCTGCTAGATTCTTAGTGAGGTTAGCACATGAGTCTAAACACACACACACACACACACACACACACACACACACACACACGTTATTGTAATTGAAAACCAACAGCTTCCTGGACAGTAGGAAAACACTGTCAGCAATTTACAACAATATTGCACTGTACACTTTATAGAACGTGTTCTATAAGTAATATGAATAATATATGATCTATAAAGCGGCCTACACATGATCTGCAGTAAAACCGTTCTGCGCTGGCCGTTCCAGTGTTTTCCTATGGTGAGAGCCGTATCTGTTTATAAAGTGGAAGTAGACAACTTATCAACTACCTAGCTAATCTGTCTGCTTATCAACTCCTTGAACGGATTATAGTAACTTTTAGCACGGCTTATTGTAGAAAGGCTACTGCAAGAAAAACGTGTAGATTATCAAAAAACGTGTAGATTATCAAAGACATTGGATCATTGATGTTTGTTTGACTGCCGATGTTAGCTAGTTAGCGCGCTAACGTTAGCTCTGCCAGCTAGCGCGCTGCAATCATATCCGATGGCAGACAGAATTGCAAAATAAAAAGCAATCCAACAGCACATTATACAATGTAAACTAAGACACATTTTCTTGCGGAGGCCTTTATAAAATGAGCAATGGTGAAAGTTATTATAGTCCATGGATGTATTAAGAGAACGTTAGTCTAGCTAGTCATGTTATGATGGGAAGTGGAAGTGACGATGCTCTTCTTCTTCGTTTTTTGGTGAATTTCTGTAGTAGAAACAGCGCCACCTATAGGCCTGGAATATGAACTAGCGCCTTGAGTCATTTACAAGTGGATCCGTTTGGACGTAACTATTCTTGAAACGAATCCAGGGAAGACGGGTAAAAAAAAGATCGTTTTGGTACGTGTGGACGTGGCCTTAGCTGTGCTAGCAGGCCCTACCGGGATCCTTGCTTCTGATTTCTCCCCGCCTTCGTCGCCTCCCGCTCCCGAAAACAATCCAGTGAGCGCCTGGTGGTCTGGCTATGTCCCCCAGAGGACAGGTCATGTCTTCGCGACGAAAACTTGAAGTTTATTCCCCCTCAAAAATACGTAATTGAGCACTGTAGTTGTTATGACCATATCAGTGACTATGTAACTACATGGAAACGGGCCAAATGATGTCTGTGGCTTGCAAGGATTGCTTCTCGGAGCGATCTGCACACTGTTTACCTTTTCCTGCTACACTGGGACTTCAGTGCGAGACTACAGCTATAGCCTTCTCTAACGCTATCAGTGTGCAAGCCACAGACATCATTTGGCCCATTTCCATGTACTTAAATAGTCACTGATATGGTCATAACCACTACAAGTTTTTGTTGCGAAGGCATGACCTGTCCTCTGGAGAACATAGCCAGACCACCGGGTACTCACTGGATTGTTTTCGGGAGTGGGAGGCGACGAAGGCGGCAAGAAATCAGAAGCAAGGATCCCGGTAGGGCCCGCTAGCACGGCTAAGGGAACTACCACACAGATTGACAATGCCAAGGCTCCTACTCACCAACACCAGATCGATCACACACAAAATGGATGAGCTACAAATCCACACGGAACTGTTGCGTGATGATTATCACAGAATAAGCCTGGCTGAACACACTTATCATGGACAGCAGCTAGCAGCTAACAGCTAGCAGCTGGCAGGGCGAACTAGCTACTGGCAGGATAGAGACAGGGAGAGTAGGTGAATTTAAACAATGTCTGAGTTGAAAACTCATCTTGTTGTCACGTAAGGGCCCTGTTCATGTTGCACAGACATTTTAATTGCATTTTGTGTCTATTAAGAGGCACAAAGGCACTCTAGAACTTGTCCCGACAACTGCCGTTTTAGCTAAGTGGAAGCTCGTAGACGCAGCTACTCCGTGTGGACCGCACCGATTCGGCTCTTTTTTTTTCTATAGACTGTACTCGCATATTTATAGCGATGAAGATTAATGTAAAAATTGCCCGGAATTCTCCTTTAAGTTTTAAACTCTTAAACTGTTTTATGCATTATCAGGACTTTGTGGGTGTTATTTGATCAGATTAGATTGACAGTAACCATGGAATACTGCACATTATAAGCACACAGACCACATAACTGTCATCACATTTTGATTGCAATTAACCTTTTTCCAACCGAGTCCTGCAGCTCAGACAAAAACAACACAGACAGAAATCTAAATTTGGTTGAAAACTGTGTGTTCATGTAGGACCCCACTGCACAAAGTAAGAAGCCATACCCAGTAAGCACACATACGTCGGCACGACGTATGCAATTGATCGCTTCGTCTGCAATTGATCGCGGGTCATAAAGAAGAATAATGAAGCATCGTTTATTGAGCGTCTGGAGGTCTTATTGTGATCGCAATCTATACATCGCAGCGACGTATTAACTATGTCGGAACGATGTATTAAAAGTTCCTCAGTTGTTCACGTGTCATTTGGAAGCATCGTTTAATGAGCGTCTGGACATCTTTACTACACACACTGTTGATGTGATGGACAGTGAATCTGAATTCTGCCCAGCAACTTTTAATGTGTTAGTGTGCTATTTTCTATAATAATCTGAACTTGTGTAAATTATCTTTGAGTAGCCATATGTCTTCACGTAGTAGACAATGGCAAAATAAATCAGAATGTTTTTTTGGTGAAGTGTCCCTTTGAATAATTTTTAATCATGTTAATGAGGAGTAGGCCTATGTAATAATTTATATTTATATTCACAAACAGTAGCCTATTGAAGAATTTAATTTTCAAACCCTTTACCCTATTTATATTAGAATGAAACAGACAAATAATTGTTAACGCTTTAAGTTGTGTTCTATTGAAAGGATCTAGCTACATGCTAACGAGAGCTCGACTCGGCGGAAGCATAAATACTTCAGCGCGGAAGGATACATGAGTGAATCGACAGTGATCCAACTGTCAGTCTCCGCCAGTGGCGATCAAAGTCGGGAGGATGGCGCTTGGACATTTAGCAACGGAGGATTTAATCACGGGCTTACTTCGTTTTGGAATAAAGGTCACTGAAGAGGAGCGAAGTAAATTCAAAGGTAAATTATGTGCATTTTTAATCTGTGTTTGTGGTGTTAATATTCAAAGTTGGAAGTTAACTTTACCGTTAGCACTAGCCAACTTCATACTCTGTCAACATTAGCTAGCTACAATCAACATTGATGATTGCCATTATTAACGTTAACAGGTTAGTTAGTTAAAACATTAGCAGTATTATGTCCCATATTGCTATTCTACATGTTACGACATGGTACTTAGCTAGCTAACGGTACTTAGCTACAGTTGACCTTCGAGATAGCTAGCTAACATTAACGTTAGCTATAAAACTACTGCGTCAGAGGAGAAAAAAGCGTTTTTGCCGCCGAAAAGTCTTTTCTTCTGACTTACGTTAACGCTAGCTATAAAACGTTAGCTGGACTGCCTCAGAGGAGAACGATAAAAAGCGTCTTTGCCGCCTAAAAGTCTTTTGTTCTTAAATATATGTTAATGGTAAAGCAAAGCCATTTGGGCGGAATGTGACTATCGGTAGCCAGTGAGAGTTTGAAATGATGATTTATTCTTTATTTTGTCGTCAAACTGTCTTAGAACATTTTCGTAAAACCATGTAATGTTAACGTTAATTAACCTACAAAGACTAACGTCAAGTTACAACACCAGTCACGTTAACATTAACTGACAGAACCGACCAACGGTCCAGCTAGCTGCTGTTTTCAAAATAACCCGATTATTATCATTAATAAAAAAGTAAGATAGGCCTAACGTTACGTTATATTAATATAGTGTGTGTGTGTGTGTGTGTGTGAGAGAGACTTTTCCAGCGTCTCTAATGAGGTACGCCTAAATACTTTTTTTTTTTTTTTTTTTTTAAGATTTTTTTTTGGGCATTTTAGGCCTTTAATAGACAGGACAGCTGAAGACATGAAAGGGAATGACATGCAGCAAAGGGCCGCACGTCGGAGTCAAACCCACGGCCGCTGCGTCGAGGAGTAAACCTCTATATATATGGGCGCCCTACTTTGTGTTTTTATATGGATATTAGGTCCGGACCAAACGGAGGATGATAGAGAAGCGTGATTGCATAATGTGCTTTTTAAATGTGTAACGTTACATTATGCTGTTACCACAATGGTGGTTAACATTGCTGTTTTTCTTTTCTGTATTGTATGTTAGATAATGAAGTTGACGGAGAAGCAGTGGACTATGGATTGACTGAGAGGATGGTTTCATACCTCTTTGAAGGATCGTTTAAGAAGCAAGCCAAATTCAACCGATTTGTACAGCAGTGGAAAGAAACCGTGACACTAACAGTTGAGCCTGTCCCGGTACATTCAGAGAAGGCTACAGTGGAATCAAGGTACCAGTAACAGTAATGTTATGTGATTGTTATACCATTAGGCCCAAGTAGAACCATGGAAAATAACTCTATAATCTCATAGACATATAAATAATATAAAATGTAAAGGTTACTACTGAAGAAGTTTTTATCTGGATCTGAATTCACCTGGCTCCGGTAGTTTATGTAGTGTAACATTATGCATTAGGGTGTACACACTGTAATGCATAATCTTGCACAGTCTTTGTAGTCCGAACGCAGGGGTAGAATGTAACTAAGTACATTTACTCCAGTACTGTACTTCAGTCTAAATGTTGAGGTGCTTGTACTTTACTTGTCTTTTCTTTTCATTCCACTTTCTACTTTTTACTCCACTACATTTATCTGTTACAGCTTTAGTTACTAGTTACTTTAGTTACTCCACTACATTCATCTGTTACAGTTACTAGTTACTTTACACATTAAGATTACTGCTCACAGAACACATGTAGTTTATAAAATCTGATGTTTGATTCTAAAGTAAACTGAGATGATTAGTCCATTAAACACACAACTGGTTGGATCCTTTACACTTTCTAACATGTTTTAATGTTTAACTACATTATCCTGATAATACTTACAGACTTTTGCTTAAGTAACATTTACACTGCAGGACTTTTACTGTAACAGTATTGTTACAGTATGGTTAATTTGCCATACATTTTAGGACTATTGTTTTATTGTAAGAGTCCATGCAGGGTTTGTCTACATGTTTTATTTCCTTATATTTGTGTTGGAGTTCATATTAAATTACTAAAGGCTCTCTTTGAAATTTAATTTTAAAATCCTATGATAATGTTGTGACATGTTTCCTGTTTGTTGTTTGTGCTGTGTTGCAGAATGAATATCTGCCGAAGATTTGAAGATGGCTTTAAGATCCTAGTACCCACAGTGCTTAGACTGACTCAAAGGAAATCTCCCCTTGCAGATCTGGCTTTGGAGGAAAGAGAGGCTGCCCTCACCGAAGATGTCCCTGGTAAGTGACTCACTGATCAGCCGTGGTCACCCCTAGTGTTGTGGAGCCATTTAAGCTTAATTTCTTTTCTATTTGTCTTCAGACAAGATAAGGCCTAACCAACCAAAATACACTGTACATTCACCTAATACACTTTCTTTTATTTTTTTACTTATTTTTCAGGGATTGATTTCAGAGCTGCAATCCTGCTGTTGCCGATCCTGTTGAGGGAGAAAAATGATATTCTCATCATACTTGGAGAGGTGTGTAATTTGCGTATACTTATTTTTTGTTTACATTACTTCACGCAGAGACTGGGAGAATTATATGCATCCCTTGGATGTCTTATTTCATAATACAAAGTTTCTAGCTGTCAATACTGGGCCTTGGTGTGGACATGGGGGAATGCAAAGCTAAATATGGAAAAAAAAAAAAAATGCATGCACAGTAAGAAAGACCTCTGATTTCACAAAAAATGTTGTAGTCTTTTGATAGGCCATTAAATGATGGTTAAGGTTTTTACTTACCGGAGACGTTTGTGTGTGTGTGTGTGTGTGTGTGTGTGTGTGTGTGTGTGTGTGTATATATATATATATATTTATTTGAACAGTTGTTTTTTATGAATGTTTGTGGTAGATTTCTGCAATTTAACTGAGTGAATACTACTTTATGATCTCTTGCAGGATCAGCCTGGTTGTAGCGCTATCCTATTGCATGCAGAGGGAGTTTGAAAGACAACCGTTTATCTCGCCCCTCGGATTGAGCCCCGTCAATGGAGAGTTCCCAGACCCAACATCTTGATGTGGTCTGGCCAAGCCTCCAGGAAGAGCGCCGAGTCTAAAAGCCACCATGGGCTTAGTGGATAACGGTGGTACTGCACCCCATGGCCCAGAAAGACTTTTCACATAGACTTTGCATGGCGAAAGAAACGTCTATATTTCAGCGGATAATTTGTTTCGGGGTATATCAACTTACCAGCCCGAACACTGAAAGGGTCCTTGGTTAAAACGTTACGTTTTTAACATTTTTAACATTCACTAGAAGCGAATCCAGAATTATTAAATTTTTTAAATATATATATTCCACTAAATTAAACCAGTCTCTTATTCACTTGCTGTACAGAAACCATTCTATACCATTTTACCTCTATAGAAAACTGAGAAGACTAGATAAAACAAAATAAATAGTATGATAATAATTCAAATCCAACGATTTTATTACAGCAGCAGTAATGAGGAACCCGGTCCTCCAGGCGCCGACGGAAGCGGAGGCCAAGAAGGCCATCAAAGAGTTTCTCCGGCTGGCACCTAATCGCCACCGCCGGCCAAGATAATTCTTTATTTTAATGTTTAATGTTTTAATATTTGTTAATGTTTTTTATGTTTATTGATTAATTATATAGTTAAAAATAAATGTTTGTTCAGCAAAAAGTGAGAAGTTTACTGGTCTTGTTTATACCAGCGATCCTACAGAGTGATTTAAGATGTTTTCAAGTAATTAGGTTAATAATTGTTTGTCATCTTCTAGACTATGATTTCTACAGATTAGACTGGTATTATTGGACTGTAGCTATAGTTTATTATAAAGTAGTAGTAGTTATAGCAGTAAAATGTTAATTAGGCCCCCTATCTAAAATATTCTCGGTGTACTAAGGTAAGTAATTTGTAATTTATTTTATCAACATTTAAAGAGTAAAGGTATGTTAGGATAACATATACGGTATATAGCGCCTGACAGCTGCAGACTGTATAAATGATATCTGGTGGATGTAGAGCCTGACATCTGTACTATGTATAACAGGAAGATGACCACATCTGTAAGATGTATAGCAGATGTTAGAACGACGTATATAAGCCTGCATCTCTACAATGTATTGCATACGTTAGAACGACGTATATAAGCCTACATCTCTACGATGTATTGCATACGTTAGAACGACGTATATAAGCCTACATCTCTACGATGTATGGCATACGTTAGAACGATGTATATTGCCTGCATCTCTACGACGTATGGCATACGTTAGAACGATGTATATATGTATACGTCGCGGAGAGAGCGGCTATATGTTGCTGAAACGTAGCGCAGCGACGTTGCGGGGACGTCGTGCCAGTGAGCAAACTACCAAAATACTACGTATCCCCGATGTATTTTGATTACATCGCCAATACGTCGCCGCGACGTATGTGTGCTTACTGGGATATAAGAAAATATGTTTTCAGTGTCCTTAAGGGCAACTCATTCTGGCTGTGCGTCATCACAGGCTGACCAGTCAGGATATGCACCTGGTGAAAGTGATATACAGTCATGTGAAAAAATTAAGACACTCCATTAAATATTCAGTTATTCATTAAGAAATGTTCACATATCGATGTCTAATCTTGTTAGGGCCCGAGCGCCCTATTGGAACTGAAGGAATTATTATTTTCCCGGCAAATGAATTGGCTTTTTGAGGGGCTTAACATATTCAAAAACTCACCAAAATTGGCAGGCGCATCAAGTCTGGTGAATATTTACGTATTTTAAGGGTTTCGGGAATAGGCTCACAAAAATGGCTCGCTAGCGCCCCCTACAAAACTTAAAAAATTGAGCCCCTGCTCTGTGTTTATCGTAGACTCACGAAACTTGGTACACATATGTAGCATGTAAAGACGTATAAAAAACGTCGTAAATCGTACTTTAACGAACTCCTCCTAGAGATTTCATCCGATCAACTTCAAATTTGGTCTGTACCATCTTAAGATGTTAAAGATGAAAAGTTGTTAAAAGAAAAACTTTTCGTCATAGGGCGTGGCTGTGGCGGGGCGGCCATTTTGTGTGTTTCGCTGCCGAAACAGGAAGTGGGTGTAACTCGAATGTACATTGTTCAAATGGCTCGAAACTTTTCAGGATTCATAAGACTCTAACTTTGAGGACATTTACCAGACAAAATTTACTCAAAGTCATAGCGCCCCCTAGTGGCAACAGGAAGTAGGCCTTAAAGTCAAGGTGCTATACTTTAACGAACTCCTCCTTGAGATTTCATCCGATGGACTTCAAATTTGGTCTGTACCATCTCAACACCTTAAAGATGAAAAGTTATTAAAAGAAAAACTTTTCGTCAAACGGTGTGGGCGTGGTGTGGCGGCCATTTTGAGTGTTTAGCGATGAACAAAGAAGTTGTTGTAACTTGAGTGTACATTGTCGTATCTGCCCGAAATTTCTCACGATTGACAAGGGTCCAGGTCTGAGGACATCTACAGGCCAATATTTACTTTTGGTCATAGCGCCCCCCGCTGGCAACAGGAAATGCGCCTTATATGACAAACATCATCCGATTTGTACATTAAACTTATGTGTGGTCTACATGTGATACTGAGCCGCCCCCTATACTTTAACCACGCCCCCTGTATTAGGCCACGCCCCTTTCATAACATTTGAACCGTTTAAGGTAGAGTCCATGGATGTATTAAGAGAACTGGATACAGTGTTCGGCGGGAAGCCCCGTAGTTCCAATGAGAGTGCTCAAAAGCGCATAAAGCAAACATGGAGCTCGGCTCTTCCGCATTGTTGGCCCATAACGCTGGTTGGCTCACGTTGGGCATGCGCACTAGCAACAATTTGTTTGCGTTGTCGTAGCAACCAGTAGCAACATGCGTGTTCATGAGCTTCTCTGTCGTGTCTCTTACAAGTGGCAAACTCATGAACTCGCCGTTTTCATTGTCGAAAATATTCACTAACGTTAAACACTGTTTTCGTTGTTCCCGATCGTTTACATGCTTAGCTAAATAAACGATAGATGTATTTAGCTAGACAACCAAGGAGATTTAATAATTATGTTGTGCTACTAGCTAGCTACTTACTAACTAGCGCTAGCTAGCTGTTAGCCTGCAGTTTCGTGAACAGAGCTCATCCATGGCTTCAACTCTCATCCACGTTACAAGCTTTACAGCATACAGCCCTCGGATGTATTATAGGAGAGAACCAAGGCGATGTAATCACTATGTCTGTAGTAACGTTATGTAGGCATATAACTAGCTATGTATAGATCTTAATACAGCCATGCTAGCTACCCCTGATGTTAGCAATTAGCTAGCTAGCCGATAGCCCGCCAGTTTGGGAAACGCTAGTGACGTTACATCCACGTAGCTAACAGGCTTTACAGCAGCTACATACATACATCCCTGGGATGTATCATGACTTCGTAAGATAATACCATGGACGTATCGAACACATGGTGAATTACAACCATTAGCTATATCCATTATTACAGCTAGCTACATGAGCTCGGGAGAACAGTCATGTGAGCGGGCGGGCGCAGTCCCGCGGCTCTACTCGCGTCCACTATGCGTGTTCATCATGCCAAATTTAATAATTCTGGATTCGCTTCTAGTGAATGTTAAAAATGTTAAAAACGTAACGTTTTAAACAAGGACCCTTTCAGTGTTCGGGCTGGTAAGTTGATATACCCAGAAACAAATTATCCGCTGAAATATAGACGTTTCTTTCGCCATGCAAAGTCTATGTGAAAAGTCTTTCTGGGCCATGGGGTGCAGTACCACCGTTATCCGCTAAGCCCATGGTGGCTTTTAGACTCGGCGCTCTTCCTGGGGGCTTGGTAGAGTCTTGTGTGAGGTATCATTGAACTCAGCAGAGAGTTCCTTCTTCATTGGTGATGGTTTGACCCACCCCTAAGCTTTAGCCACGCCCCCTTTTATAACTAATGACCTGTTTGATGTAGACCCTTGTGTGAGGTATCATTGAACTCAGCAGAGACTTCCTTTTTAATTGGTGATGGTTTGACCCGCCCCCTATGCTTTAGTCACTTTTTCACTAGCCTCTTTTCACAGCTAATGAACTGTATGACGTACAGTCTTGTGTGAGGTATCGTTTAACTCAGCAGGGAGTTCTCTTTTCATTGTTGACGATTTGCTGCGTCTAAGTGTCGTGCAAATGCGCGGTCGCAAGGAGCGGCGTCCGCCAGTAACCCCGACGTGCGCAGAGGCGCGAGGGCCCGTCTATCGCTGCTTGCAGCTTTAATTTTATTTATCTCTGGAAAAGAAAGTGATCTAATTGCAGGTAAACAGCAAAAAATAACATTGTTTTACTCATTAAACAAAAGACATCAACATAAATGCATATTCTAACTGAGGAAAAAGTTAGGACACCCTACCCCCTAATACCTAGTGTTACCCCCTTTGGCTGAAATAACTTCAGTGAGACGCTTCTTGTAACCCTCTACCAGTCTCTGACATCGGTCTGAGGAAAGTTTGCCCCACTCCTCAATGCAGAATGCTTTAACCTGTGTAATGTTTGAGGGGTTTCTTGCATGTACAGCCCGTTTCAAGGCACCCCACAGCATCTCAATGGGATTAAGATCTGGGCTTTGACTGGGCCATTCCAGGACTCTCCATTTCTTAGTTTTCAGCCAGTCCTTGGTGGATTTACTGGTATGTTTAGGGTCATTGTCATGTTGCAGGGTCCAGTTCCGCTTCAGCTTTAATTTTCTTACAGATGGTCTCACATGTTACTCAAGCACCCTCTGATACACTGTAGAATTCATGATGGATTCTATGATGGTGAGCTGGCCAGGTCCTGCTGCAGCAAAGCATCCCCAAACCATGACACTTCCACCTCCATGCTTCACAGTTGGAATGAGGTTCTTTTCCTGGAACGCTGTATTCGGTGTGCACCAAACATGTCCTCTGTTCTGGTGTCCAAATAATTAAATTGTAGACTCATCTGTCCAAAGAACATTATTCCAGAAGTCCTGTTCTTTGTCTACGTTCTAAACTTCAGTCTGGCCTTAGTGTTTCTCTTGGAAAGTAAAGGTTTCCTCCTTGCACACCTCCAGTAAAGATTAAACTTGTGCAGTCTCTTTCTGATTGTAGAGGCATGCACTTTCACATCAACAGTCGCCAGAGCCTGCTGTAGGTCCCATGATGACATTTTAGGGGTTTTGGAGGCTTCTTTTAGCATCTTGCGGTCTGCTCTCGGGGTGAACTTGCTTGGACAGCCAGACCTGGGCATGTTGGCAGTTGTTTTGAATGTCCTCCACTTGTATGCTATTTTCCGGACAGTGGAATGGCTGATTTCAAACTCTTTTGAGATCTTTTTAAATCCCTCACCAGACTCATAAGCTGCAACAATCTTCTTTCTGAAGGCCTCAGACAGGTCTTTCGATCTCACCATGGTGTTTACTCTCACGTCAACAGTCAGGAGCACACCAAACTGAATATCTGAGGTTTAAATAGGGCAACCCTCCTTCAAAATGCTGAGTAACAATGTTCTAATCATGTGCACCTGATGTGATACACCTGTGTGTGATTTCATGTGGGACAAAATGTGGGGGTGTCCTAATTTATTCCTCACCAGAAATTGCATGTTTATTTTATTACATTTTACAGAAAGTTTTAAAAAGTATTTTCTTCAGTTTTACTTGTTTAGTTATATTACTTGAATCTCTCAGTATTGTTAAAATTGATATTAAATATCCATATGTCTAAATATGTTAAAAAACACACATTTTCATAGGGTGTCCTCATTTTTTCACATGACTGTATAGTACACAGTAGTCCTCAGAGAATTGCAGGACCTTTGTGAAAATTCCTCTGTTGTTAAGATTCATAGCCAAAATGCAAAGGGGCAGCTCAGGTGGTAGAGCGGTCGTCTACCAATCGGAAGGTCGGTGGTATGATCCCTGGCCCTGCAGCCCCATGTCGAAGTGTCCTTGGGCAAGACACTGAAATGGTCGCCCATCGGTGTGTGAATACATTCATCTGATGAGCAGGTGGCACCTTGAATGGCAACCTCGGAGAGTATGAATATTTGTATGAATGATACCTGTACTATGTAAAAGCGCTTTGAGTAGTTGTTAAGACTAGAAAAGCGCTATATATAAATAGAGTCCATTTACATTCAACACTAGCGGCTAGATAAAGAGAAGATGCAATTTTGAGGAAGTTTACTCCGCTGCATTGAACCACCAATGAGTATGATCGCTCACAGATATAGAGGCCTTACTTACTGACCTGAATATGTCTCTTGATAACCATGGTGGTAACCTAAAAGTTACCAAGACTGAATACAGTCACAGACCTTACACAACTGAAAGATTCCATGAAACAACTCCATACTCACAGGTAAAGCTGCCCACATCACCATATTCTTTAACACAGTACTGTAAATTGCAGTTATAGTAGTGTGACTCATTTACAAACTCCTCTCAGATGGCCCAAAATCATACTCATCTTCCTCTATGTATTAACAACCCAATTATGTCTCATTTGTACAACAAACATATGGGACACTGGGTTCCACACATTTAACCACAATAAAGAATAGCAACTGAAACAAGCCATGACCTCTAAATTACACATCAATAACTGGCTTCCACACTGGAGGGAAGAACACGTTTAATCATGTTGACAATTCCTCAACACAGCAAAGGCCTACACATGAATCTATAAAAGAAATTTGTCAAGGCATATTTGGAAAAACATGAGGCACAGACACTATCAGAGGCAGGGAAAAACATTTGATTGGGTTGTCATCTCAGTTTCACTCTCTGTAGGAGAGCTTTTCTACTACCAGACATGCATAGAGGGGTAAATGCTTTCCTAAAAC
The DNA here is from genome assembly GCF_008315115.2 of Sander lucioperca. Classification (NCBI taxonomy): domain Eukaryota; kingdom Metazoa; phylum Chordata; class Actinopteri; order Perciformes; family Percidae; genus Sander; species Sander lucioperca. The sequence continues at coordinate 29,786,280 of NC_050176.1, forward strand.
TCCAGTGTATGAGGAAAACATTCATGCCTTGAGAATCAGATGTCATGCACCTAAAACTGCTCATAATCGTGTGTGTGTGTGTGTGTGTGTGTGTGTGTGTGTACGTGTGTGCGTGTGTGCGTGCGTGCGTGCGTGTGTGCGTGTGTCAAGATTACATAACGGGTACCCAAATGGTTGGCTATCTAGTGACTCAGCGTGCTGCATTCTTTTGAATGATCTCAGAGGATATTTTGCCGTCTTAGAGGGATGTATTGGTTCACAAGTTATGTGCTGCCAGGAAACATAAATGCTGCACGCATGCTGCCAGCATAGAATCCAGGTTTCACATTTAAGCATCATCTGACTCAAAAGACCTTTTTTTTCGGCTGGTAAATGTTTGTGTCAAACATCTAGATGCATCAATAAAGTAATGTACATCCCATATTGTGAATCTAGCTATGTATCAAATGTGTTGTGATATTAAGACATTGAGATAAACACACACTATGCATGTACATGATGTAATTTCTATTTTTGTCAATTTCCAATTGACCGTTTACTGAACATTAATACAATATTATGTGAGGTTACAGGTTACATTAAAAAAGCCCTGTAAAGGTTGGACACATCAACTGCATTGTAACATTGGCCCCAGATGTCACTTACTGTTACATCAGAGTTTAGGTTTATGTTAGTGGCTCTGTCCTTTTCTGTGCTGAATTTGGAGGAGGTTTATATATTTGCTTAGTCCTCAACCTCAAAATCTAAAATTTAAGCATCTTACTGTACTATAAAAGTAACTAGCATTAGCCTGCAGAACAGGAAAATAGCTTCTCCTGTATTCCCATGTCTTCTATAAGGTTCATTAACTGATATATGGTATAGACGGTTGCTACATTCCAGCCCGGTCTCACGGCAGTTCGTGTAAATGTCACATTATTTTTAATCTATTGATACGTGTTCACGGGGACGTTTTTTGTCGTTTTTTATGTAGTGGCCAGCACGAAAATGTGAAGTAATGTAATTCAATGGGAAGCATATTTCGTGGTCACAGCACGAAAATGGTAGGGAGTAGTATTTAAAGCCAAAAATCCACGTACGGAGGCTGGCTGAGGTGGTGGATGGGTCAAACAACACAGGACTTTCACTCGGGCAAGCGGGGATCGCGTCCCGTGTGTGGCGTTTTGTTTCTCATAGTCTTCCTAATCACAACCGTCCTGTTATTGTCGCGCGTCCCCCACGGCCGTCTCCCGGCGTGTGAGGTGCCCTTTCCCTGTAGTGTTTTTCCTAAACCCAACCTCCGCCATCCCGTTATCGTCGCGCGTCCCCCGCGGCCGTCTCCTGCGGCTGTCTCCCGGCGTGTGAGGCGTCCTTTCCCCGTAGTCGCATCCTCAGCCGCCGCCTCGCGGCCGCCTCCCAACATATAAGGCATCCTTTTCGGCCATCTCCTGGCGTGTGAGGCGTCCTTTCCCTGTAGTGTTTTTCCTAAACCCAACCTCCGCCATCCCGTTATTGTGGCGCGTCCCCAGCAGCCGTCCCCCACGGCTGTCTCCCGGCGTGTGAGGCACCCTTTCCCCGTAGTGTTTTTCCTAAACCCAACCTCTGCCATCCCGTTATCGTCGCGCGTCCCCCGCGGCCGTCTCCCGGCGTGTGAGGCGTCCTTTCCCCGTAGTCACCTTGTGGCCGCCTACCAGCATATCATGCATCCGTTTTGGCCATCTCTCGGCGTGTGAGGCGTCCTTTCCCCGTTCCTCGAGAGTATTTCGTGCTGGCCACCACGTAAAAAACGAGAAAAACGTCCCCGTGAACACGTATCAATAGATTAAAAATAACGTGACATTTACACGAACTGCCGTGAGACTGGGTTGTACATTCACACCTACCCAAACAAACCGCACCAAGGGGGAAAAGGAACTCTAGTGAAATTCAAATGAATGAAATGAGGCGGGTGTGAAAGACCCCTTAAATATTGTGCAGTTGTTGTCATTTTAACCACCAGTCCACACAGCCACAGAGAGGCAGCGTCACAGCAAGCCAGAGGTTAACACACACTACAACATGGTGTTCAAAGGAATTGGAGGATTAGGCCTGGGAGAGCTGTGAAAACCACTTCAGACAGATGCAGTGATGCGTTTTTCTGGATCTATTTGGCAGGTTGGCAGGTGTTTAATTTCAAGTCCTATTTGCGAGTATATTATGGACAACGGTTTCAGTGTCTGTCCTGCTGAATTCAACTTTCTTAGTCTTGTTTGTTCCCTCAAAGAGAGACCTTTGCACAATTTCAAGCTGTGTTTATGTGCATTTGTGTGTTCATGTGTATGTCTCACCAAGACACACCAAGTCTTTGAAAGAAATAGAGGGATTTAAAACAGATGACCTTTTAATAATAATATAATAATAAGACCTTTTTACAGTGGGGTTTCATTTCTTAATCACTGTCAACGTAACATTTCAAAGACCATTTTATATCTGTTTTTTCCTGTCTCACTGTGAGAGTGGCTTTAGGTCTGTTCCCTGTTATAGGCTTGTCATGGCATTGCAGCCTGTCTGCATGCTCTCACTGAGGTTCTCTAGGGGTTCAGTCTGTAATGACCATCCTGTAAAGCAAGGATTCCCATGTAAAGCCGCCCCAGTTTATCACCTGGACCATGTTCCTACGTGTTCTCCTCTCCCCTAACCTCCCAGGTGACCAAAGTATGACATGTGTCAGTGGTGCGTGTTAGTGTTGGGAGATGGAATGGGGAAATGGCAGGGTTAGCCTCCATTGTATCAAAAGGCAATGATTCACTGGGTTGAGAAGGACATTCTGCAACAGTGAACACTTCCTTTACAGCGCTCTCTTTCCCTGCACACATTTCCGTCCCTTGCTTAATGCTGTTGGTCCTTTGCACTCAATGCTATTTAAGATGCAAAAATTATTACCAATGCTAATTATCATGCACCAAACAATTCAGGAAGTTGCTACTGTATATTATTTCACCTGAAATGGGTGTGGAATAATTTCAGTTATTTTGCATAATAAATGAAAATGATTCAGTAGTCAGTTAGATTTCATGTTTCTGATTTGTTCGTACATGTACTGAACACTTCTAGTCTGCTCTACTACAGAGTATAGATGAGTATTACCCTGAGAACAATATTAAAATCTAACTGCCACAGCATATCTGTACCTGCCTTTACCAAGTGTGTGCACCTGACAAGTGTAAACTAAAATTCTTACAGTAAAGTACCCTATTCCCAATTTTTGTGTGTAAACCCCAAATTAATTTGCCTTAATGTCCATTAAAGTGGTGAATTTCTATTTCTGTTCCAAAGCCCCCTGCTGAGCAGTATTACTTACAAACTAAATCTGACATGTAAAGTAGGAGTATGCCATACCATATATTGTTTGCGATAATACCGGTATAAATTCTAATATAGAAGAAATTCATATTATAATAATACAGATATTCCAACTTGTTGATGTAATATGTCATCCCATTACGCACAGCAATAACAAACATAGCTGAAAGTGAAATGGCTACCAGCTCCACAGTGAAAGACAAGTAAGTTTAAAATCAGGGGAGCGACTTCAGTAGTGTGGAAGTGGGTTGGTTACAAAATATCAGATGTGCAACAAACTATGGTAATATGTAAGCAGTGCAAGAAGACAAACTTATTGTCCACCTCAAGCATTTTTCCATAGCTTCAAGAATAGCAGTATCGCAGAAATATCCTGATATATTGTAATATTACTTTAGGGCCATATCACCCACCCTTAGTCAATCAGCCCTTCAGTAAATTTAGTTGTTTGCCCACTTGTCATCTAAATTCGGTTACTTTGGTTACAATTGCACAATGTCCTTACTAACATTCTTGATAATATTATAACGTACACACATGACACATGTCTGGACACAACTTGTATAGTCAGACAAAAAGTGTGTGGGCCTGCATACCTTAGTGTGATTACAGGCAATTATAAGTGCATGTCAGTGAATATTGACGTGCAAATGAGTTTCCAAGTCCCATTCATTGTCTCAATGAGTTGTACGGCCATTATTCAAATGAGTAAATTTGGCTGCAGGGGAGAGTACCAACTTTAATCAACGCTTCTCCTGGAAACTGAAGGGGACTGTTTTTGTGTAAAACCCATCTATTTGTTTTTTTTTCTGTCATGACAATATAGACATGTGCAGAAAAGTATTTAGGAAAAGTCTGGGAAGCATACACAATGACGGATTAATTTACATTTTTGAAACACAACATTAAATGGCGTGGGCTATAGCGGTTCTAGTGTTGAAAAACAGTTTTATTTCTTCAAAAAAGTCAAAATGTCGGACAGTCTCTTTAACCAAAATGGGCTTGAAAGATTTTTATTTAACAAAGACATCCATGGAAAAATTAAGACTGCTTTAATGCCTTGTGGTTGTGGTAAAATATAAAGTGTTTTATAAATAGCCACATGCTATCTGCACCAAATCAGCTTTTCCGTGGCCCACTACCAAACTTTTCATCACATTTCTGTGAAATCTGCTCAGCAGTTTTTGGTTATTCACCTCTTTGTCTCTGCAGTAAATTAATTAATTAGTGGGCCGACATGCTTTTTGGGCCGACCGCCGACACTTTTTACTTTTTGTTTTTTTTTGGTTCGGCCCATGAACTGGCCCATAAAAGTGGTAGGCCTAGATCAGCGGCCCAATTGACACTGGGCTGGCCCAAAACAATTATACGTTGAACGTTGAGGTAGTAGTTAGTTAAAATGTCCAGTTCATGGTTATCTGTACCTACACAAACACCCCCTACTTTCACAATGAAATGGACTAGTCCGTAACTGTGCACGGCGCAAAAGATAAACACACAGTGACAGGAGGACTGGGAATTACCGACTGGTCTCCGTCCAGAGCATGGTCCAGAGTCTATGGGGTCGTTGTGTCAATTTTCTTTACTGTCTATGGGAAGTACACAGAGAGACGAAGCAAGACGAGTCGGAAATTAAGTTGACCAAAGCGGCTCAAATAAAAGAAAAAAGCGAAAAGCTAGCTGTGAAGTGGCGCTAGGTGAGGATAACAACCAAGACAATGAAGAGGACATCATATCTTTAAACAGCACCCTCTTTGGGATTTCTGCCTGCATGCAGTTTTTGGTGTGCTCCCGTGGCTAATGATAGTGGTGGTGGTGTCGGTGGCAGTGGCATGCACAGTGAAGAGACTCAGGAGGAGGGACAGAGATGAGGGAGTGAGGGTACAACCTGCGATAAGCACAACTCCCCTTAAAACACTTTGCCCCTTGATAAAACTAAGCCATAAACAAGTGGTGGACAAACTGTTGATGATAACACTACAACAATAAAAAAGTAGGCATGCTACACTGTATGATTGCATTAGTTCGGCCAAGTGTGCGGGTATCTGATGATGTTCTCAACGTTTTATTATTATATGGCTATATTAGCCTACCTTTCATTCAACGAAGTAGCCTACATCTTAATAACAAGCAAAACACCACCTTAGGGTCATCAAACCTTGTGCTTGTGCGTTTGTGTCCTTAAAGTAGCCTAGATAAACGTTGCCCATATTGCAAACGTTAACGAGAATTGCAGCTTTTCAATCTGCATTGGCAGACAAAAACTCATGATAGACCTCTTCAAATTAAAGCACAGGACCTCGACAGTCGTGAAATTATAAATATAGCTTGTTTTATGATTCATGAGGAGTATACCATTTTGTTGAATTAATAAATGACACTTTTTTTTAAATATTTAATTTGTCAACTCTCACTGATTTTTGCGTACTCATTACATGACGTTAGTAGTTTTAAGGAGTAGGAGTTGGTATGCATATTCAGGGTAGTGCAAGGACGGGTGGTATTTGTGATCTTATGTGGTGGGCCGGTCTGGGCCAAAATGCCAGGGCCGATTTTTGGTCCCAGTCCGCCACTGCTTGTAGATGAAAAAGGAGCCTCATATAGGAATGACATTTCCTATTATGGAGTCCGGTCATTTGCATTCGGAGATCGCCTATTTTTGACTGGGAAAATGGCGGATAGTGTAAACAACAACTGCTAACGTGAGTTGCTCAAAACCTTTCTTTTTAGTAAACTGTGTGTACACAAACAATGTTGCCTATTCTGGTGTGTTCTTTTGTTCCAACTGGCTGAATGTGTACCTGAACAAGATTTTTGTATTTGTAGTCCCGAACTGCATACTACAAAAATCTAACCGCAGTCTAAGCTACCGCGAGCTAATTTTAGCTAACGTTAGCTAGCATATCAAACGGAGCTAGTCAGTCTTTCAACGGCTCTGGAGATAGTAAATAAGCACATATAGGAGAATGTAAAGTCACACGTCAACTATAAAATAGCAAGGTGACCAGTAAAACGACAGCAGACGACTACCCTTGGCTAATTAAAAAAAAAAACTTACTTTACGATGCTTCTTCAGGTTGGAGGTGGAGTAATTTGGACGCTGAAAGGAGGTTGGTCGCTGGCAAGCAGAGGGTGCACTGCATTTTATTGCATGTTATATTTCGTTCTCCCTGTTCTTTCTTTAGTGTGAAATGCTGTTTGAATTTCCAAGATAGAAACGCATTCCTGCCCTGGCTCTGTTGTGTCGGTTCCGGCTCCATCTCTACCTCTATCAGTAATCACGCAAATAGCTAATTTTTTGGTTTTCATATTGGGGCTTCTGGGAAATGCATGGAGTTGCCTTAATTTATTCAGAGAGTGAATAAACTCATGAAACAGAGAAGTATTGTCATGTAATCCATTGATTTCAACAATGTAACTGTATTCTAAATACCAACTATTTCAATTGTAACTGTAACGGAATACAGTTACTTATAATTTGTATTCTGAATACGTAACGCCGGTACATGTACTCCCCAACACTGTAATATATATATATATATAATTTTTGGTAACATCGGAATCCAACAAAATACAACAATCATCAAAGTTGATGATGAACATTTCTGCCGACAAAACAATCCAGCAAAACAACACCACATAAGCAACACATGAACAAAAAGAGCCAAAACAAAATATCAATGCCATTTTCTTCCAGGCAAACATATACTCTGTAATTTCAGATAGACAGCAGAATTACCTGTCATGGTGAATTAATCGTGAGAACATTTCTTTGGGTGCTATGAGGCTGCAAAGCAGGGTGCAATCCTTTTCCCAGTGCCTTATATGCAGAAATGTTTTATCTTCATATTTAAGCAGAAAAGTGAACATGTCAATCATAAACAACCTACTTTTTTGGCACACCATGAAGCCTCCACTATTGTGCAGCTGGATGTCTTCTAGCGGTAAAATAGCACCCAGTTGGAAATGTACCATATTTTTCTACCTTGTTTCCTAATTCAGGCATCACCTCCTGTACACAAATGATATTTCCTGGTGTTTTTTTTTTTAGTCCAAACACATGATTTTGATTCAAATGAAGGCTATATGTTTAAGTCACATAATATAGATTAATGCATAATTTCAGATGCAGGGAAAGTGAAAAACAAAGTGAAAAATAATTTCGAATATAAGCTACTCCCCAAGATATTACATGATTTTGCTCATTTCAGAAGTTTTCATCTGTGCATGCGTGGGCATGTGAAAATGTTGAGCATGTATGTGTTAATGTAGCGGCCAACGAGTGACACGCTGCTGTTTCCCTTGAGGGGTTAAAGTGTCATAATCACCACGCGCTCGTTCGACTGGCCTTGAGGATGTTAAAAATGAGTGCTCTTGGCAATGGAGGTGACATGAAACTTCTTTAAAAATGATGTGGAAACTTTGATAAGTCCTCAACAGGGACATGAACTGTCAGGAAGACAGATACCTCAAGCGAAGCAGGGACCTTTCATTAATGTAACACAATCCCTCTACCATCTGTTTAAGCTGACATCAAGAGGGCCCTTTTGAAGCACCCGTGAGCCTTGTGTGTGAATCACCCTACGGGATTGCTTATCATTGACACTCCATGGACTCTGCAGGTGATTAATCATGTATCTTTGTTCTTACATTACATGTACAGTACATGCATACTTTTTTTTTAATTGGGCTATATCTTTTTTGTGAGTCATTTTTGAATATTGCTAATTTGGGGGAAAAACTAAGCAACTGCATATTTAAATATCAATAGATTACTCCAATACATTGTTCAGACATCAAATGTCCCATTTGGCCGTAATTAATGTGAAGAAATATAAAACAATTACTGATTTTTAACTTACATTATAGTGAAGTACAAAATACCGTGTCTTTTTAATCTTGTCTTAAAGGAAAATTCCGGCGATTATTATCTGAATCTTGATCGCTAGATGTCTCCGAGTACTGTCGATAGGAAAAAAACCGACCAAAATCGGTGCTAGCAAACTGGAGTTGCTGCAGCTAATGGCCAGAGCTCCCAGTTAGCTAAAATGACAGTTGTGGGGGCATGTTCTAAAGAGTGCCTTTGTTCCTCTTAGCATACACAAAATGCAATTAAAATATCTGTGCAACATGAACAGGGCCCTTACGTGACAACAAGATGCGTTTTCAACTCAGACATTGTGAAGAAACCGTTTAAATTCAAAGTTTGTACTGTCACCTACCTCTTTTTCCATCGGTCGCTTCACCCAAAGCCCAGAAGAGTAGATCACAGAGGTCATGCCTTCGCGACAAAAACTTGAAGTTTATTTCCCCCTCAAAAATAGGTAATAGGTAGTAATAGGTAAAGCACTGTAGTGGTTATGACCATATCAGTGACTATGTAACTACATGGAAACGGTCCAAATGATGCCTGTGGCTTGCACAGTAATAGCGTTACTGAAGGCTAGCTGTAGTCTCACGCTGAAGTCCCGTGGGAATTCAGTTGTTGCAGGAAATGGTAAACAAACGTGAACCATTCGTTATTCTTACTCCAAGCTTCTTCCCTTGTGAACACCTCCAATCTTCTCTCTTCACACACTACGCTCCAATCTGCACACTGCTATTTACCATTTCCTGCAACAACTGCAATATATTCAAAGTTCATTCAATATATTCAGACTTTCATTATATATATTCAAACTTTCATTCCATATATTCAGACTTTCATTCAATATATTCAAACTTTACATATATACATATATATATATATATATATATATATATATATATATATATATATATATATATATATATATATATATATATATATACACTCATACTCATTAGTAGGATGAAATCATTGTTAGTTTTGTTCTTCTTGTGGGATTTAAGGATAATAAGAGAACTGCAGAATATCACCAGACATTTCCATTTCCAGACATCTGTGACACAGGCTCAAATGATATCTTATCATCATATGAGCCCCATATCAGCAATTGACTAATTATTTAAGCAATTGACAGTTTGTATAGAACTTTTCCCTTGTGTACTGTGAACTCTGAAGCACTGTGTAACCCTGGTGTTTAAATAGTGCGGCTGTATATAAGTTAAGTTTTACTTACGTACAAAAAGTTCACAGAATGTAAAAGTTGTAAAACTGACTGCACACTGTGTTTTACAAAGTCATTTCACTTTTAAGCAGACGAAGAAAAGAATCCAACGTTCCCTCTGCCTCATGCATAGGTCTATAAAACTACAGGTGGGAGACAGCTCAGAGCTGCATTGGTATTCCAGCTACAACTGTCTGCACTATCACCAGTTCTTCCATTTATAAGCCGCCTCCACTACAATTCTTCTGTGTCCAAATACAAATAAAAATCTCTGGCCAGCACACTACTTGATCAAGATGGTGTTGTACCTTGCTCAGTATATCCTATCAGTATTCATGGCACAGGGCTTAGACGCTTTTTCAAAACAAAGCAACTGCAGCAGACAAAAAGCTCCTCCAAAGTGGGCTTTACAGCTTACTGGAGTAGGCCAGAAAGGAAGCTAATTTTTCATAATCAGTGACAGTTGCGCTAATGTCAGAGCTTAAGTAATCATTGAGCTGTAATCTTAGTGTCTCCTTTAAATTCAAATTTTCAGATTTTTATCCCCACTGTTCCCTTAGCAAAACCTATGCTTTACCTAATTATTAGTACTGTAAATTTACTTCACAGCCTCCAGTTATGGTTACATTTGTCTTTTTTCAACCTGGACCCTATTTCCCTATGTTTTTGTGTCTAAGTGACTGATAGGAACAACAATCTTTTAAATTAGTCCAGTATTAAGCAAGATCGCTGCAGTCGGCAGCAGCAAAACAAGCTACAATGTAAATTAATAGGGCAATAATCCGGCATGTATTTACCTTCACAGAAGTGCTCATTTTGCCACTGACAGGCTCAGAATAATATTCTAAGTGTCTGACAACATTATGGGAAGGATTTCTAAGGAGGTCAACCTTTCTGTTGGGGTGATAGAATGCAAAACCGATTTTACCTTGTCATAGTTGAATAACGACAGTTTAGTGGGTAAATAGGACATACATAGAACCTCAAAATCCCATTGACACCTCTTTCCTCTGCAAATCTCACAATTTGAAACTGCCTCTGAAAACGGGCGAATCTCAACTAACCACCGAGTTGGCGTCAACTCGGTGGCTCCTCCTTATTTGGCTCTAGTCTCTATCTTTGTCACGCCCCGACATTTACAGTGGTTACACCACTGATCTGAGATCAGGTAGTCTTCTGAATAGGTTGCGCAGATCTCAGAAATTGTATACATTGTTCATCTGCTATTTTACCACTAAATTCACTTCTGAGACTTTTTTATGCGAGAAATCAACTATGTAGAGGTCAAATATGGGCCATTTTATGAAAATTGATGGCTTATTGCAAATTGTGTCTGACTGTGTGTCAGAGTTCAGCGGCCGGTGCTGCCTGTGTTGCTGCCTCGCCGCCCGGCCTGCCCTCCTTCACAGACCCCGGCCTGCTGTGAGGTAGATGGAGCTCCGTCACGGCTGGCAGCCCACGGCACTCCATACCCGCGCAAAGTCACCGTTTCTGGGTTAATGGAATACCAAATGCCGCTGCCCTGACAGAGCTCCAGGGCCTGCAGCTCCCCTCTTCCTGCTAAATGGCCGCTGTGTGAGTGAGAGCGTGGTCAGCGAGCTTGTTACGCCCGCAATCTCTTACTACAGGTTCCAGTTAATCTTATAATGGATATGTGTGTTGAGTTATTTAAACAAACGATCGGGGAAATAAACGCCTCTTGTCCACGAGTCTCATTGATGGAGCCTGCGGCTGGATGGAGCTCTATCAATGAGAGCTAGCTAGCCTCCTCTTAGACCTCTGAAATTCACAAAAATGCATTAAATTGACATCAAACACCATTGTTAGCTTTATAAGACCTTGGGGTAGATGTTATATAAGTGGCGTGACAAATTCAAACTGTAAATATACTCTAGTTATGCCGAAAGTGAAGCTAACTAGCCGCAATCTGTACACATAGGATTGAAGGGACACTAGCAGCTAACGAAACTCCTAATTTCCACAAAAATGCATTAAATTGAAATCGGACACCATTGTTAGCTTTATAAGACCTTGGAGTAGCTGTAATATAAGTGGCGTGACGAAATTCAAACTGTAAATATACTCTAGTTATGCCGAAAGTGAAGCTAACTAGCTGCAATCTGTACACATAGGATTGAAGGGACAGTAACAGCTAACAAAACCCCTAATTTTCAAAAAAATGCATTAAATTGAAATCGGACACCATTATTAGCTTTATAAGACCTTAGGGTAGCTGTAATATAAGTGGCATAACGAAATTCAAACTGTAAATATACTCTAGTTATGTCGGCCGGTGGTAGCCGGCCAGCTCTGCGGAGCTCCACGGAGCCCCGAGCCCCGGTAGTCCAGTAACCGAGGAAACGGTGACTTTCACTGGGTATGGAGGTTGCCGCTTTCTCGTCAGACTGTGTGGAGCTCCTAAAGTCCGACACGTCTTACCAAATTTGCAATTAGCCATCAATTTTCGTAAAACGCCTCATATTTGAGCTGTATATAGTTGATTTCTCGCAAAAAAAGTCTCAGAAGTGAATTTAATAATGAAATAGCAGACAAACAATGTATAACTTTGCAGTGTCTGAAATATGAGACCTGCTGTCTAGTCTCCAATGAATGTGTATGTGGTTCGCTCAAATCAATCAGCACGCAACTCATCTAAAAATTCATGAGCATACCATATTTGGAAGAAAAGCTCTTGTTCCAAATAGGGCCATATTCACAGGGTATTTAAGGGCCCATAAAATAGCATTCTGGCAATTTTCAGCCCAACCAATGTTACATACCCTATTATGAGACCTTAAGGAACAGTGTGAAATACCCTATATAATCATTCTATCACCCCTTTAAGAGTAAGATCCTTTTTTCAAACATAAAAACATCCGTGAAAATACACTTCATTCAAAGTCAACAGAAACAAAATAAAACTATGAAATGCCGCTTTGTGTCGTCTTTCCATTTTTCCAACAATAACAACTCTAGTTTTGGTTTAAATAAACATATAGTTTACCAATTTACATGTGAAAAAGTTGGCTCTGTACACGCTAAAAGTATTGCTTTTTTAAATGGAGTCTGGTGGGTTTAGCGCTAGCTACTTCAGAGTAGTTTCTGGTTCAACAGAAACATCTCAAATTGGTTTTAAATGTCTATCTCTGAAGGGATCCTGTCCATAATGTTGTCAGACACTTAGAATATTAATCTGAGCCTGTCAGTGTCAAAACAAGTACTTTTGTGAAGGTACTGTACATACAAGCTGGACAATTGCCCTGTTAACTTACATTGTAGCTTGTTTCACCGCTGCCGACTGCAGTGATCTTGCTTAATGCTGGACCAATGTCAAAGATTGTTGTTCCAAACAGTCCAGGTTGAAAAAAACTGTAGTTACCCTTTAACCCAAACTGTACGTGAGCACATTAGCCTTGCCTACCAGATGAGTCTGGCAAATTGATCAGACTGTTAATCATGTCTGGCCTTTCTCATTTCTTCCTTCTGTTATCTCAGAATTTAAAAGCACAAACGTAGTTTTTTTTTTTTCTTTTTTTTTTTTAAGCTACACGATCAGAATCTGAGACAAAGATGTTTCTGCTGTTTTCCCTAAAGCAGTTGGAGAGTTCAGTTAGTATTGCGAAAAAAAAAATAAAGGCACAGAAGAATAACCCAGCAATAATCACTGTTGTGTTTTCATCGGTCATGGAAGATGCACAATGTACAAACTGTCACTGCCACCTCAGATATAATCTTTGGATGTCTGTTTGTTTGTTTTTTACTCAGAAAAGCACAGAGTCATAATTGATGAATGACTGGTGGAATGTGTGCTCAATTCATCTCTATTTTATCAAGGAAATCAGACTGGGAATGGTGCTCACATCTTATACAAATGGAAGATATGACACGTGGTATGAAATGACTATGGACAAAGCTACATGAAACATTGTTCTGAATGTCTTGGGAATTTAAATGAATACAGTGTGTATTGTTTTTCATAATACAAAGTCTTTCTGCGTGAAATTGTTCTGGGGGAGAAAGAAACCATAGTTGTTTCACAGTTTGGAACATATGTTTACATAGTTAACATGGTCACACACATGACCTAGCACCTTAACACAACAGTTTGTGTAAATGCTCACTAGTACTCATACTGCAAATGTTCATCTGACTTTATGATCAGTCAAACAAAGTGAGAAACGAGCCGATTTATAAGATGTTAACACATTACATAATAGTAGTATATACATGGTAGGAATGCGCGTGCATGTGTGTGTAGTGGTACGCGCATGTCTTTCTAGCGTTGTGATTGGTCGAACCTCCGTGCACGTCTTGCGTGCACGCTGACGTCTAGTGGCCGATTCTGGGAGCGCATCTCGCGGACGTAATGACGTTAGCGCGTCCTTACGTTCGCACTGCGACCGTGTCTCTAGCGGCCAATTCTGGGAGCGCATCTCGCGGACGTAATGACGTTAGCGCGTCCTTACGTTCGCACTGCGACCGTGTCTCTAGCGGCCGATTCTAGGAGCGCATCTCGCGGTCAAACCTTGAGCAATTTCTCTGCGGTCGAGACTGGACACACAGCTCGTGCTCTGCTAGCTAGCTTGTTACCACGTTTTTTCCCTAACAAAGGCCTCTGGAGATTTTGCTTTTTAATTCTTTCTGTTTGAAAGAAAAAGAGACTGCGTTTTTTCAGCAAAGCATATTACAACGTTTTAATAGCAGACCTTTTTCCAGCTATCTTGCTCACTTTTTTTATCCTTCGTTTTTTAGCTAGTCTGCTAGCTAGCTTGTTACCACGTTTTTTCCCTAACAAAGTCAGCCTGCGTTGTTCTTTTTTTAATTCTTTTTTTTTTTTTTTGTGAAAGCAAAGAGGATTCTTTTCCAGCAACATCTACAAGGGGTAAGTACATTTTAAAAGCATATCTTCTGTTTAAGCATATTGTAAGATATTTAATGCATTCAGTCATTTATGAATTAAAAAAGGCTGTTGGAGGGTTGTCCCTTATGACGCTAGTAAAAAGGTGTTAAAATAAAAAAAAACTTTTGTTAGATCATGTAAAAAAGGGGGTTGCCTATTGTTAGGTTGTAAAAGCGTCATCCTGGGTGTGTCTTGTAGGGGTTAAAACACCGTGTTTCACGGTACCTGGCTCACTTTTTAACAAGCATTTTAGCTAGTCTGCTAGCTAACTTTTTACCTCGTTACCTCGCAGAGACATCGCTTACATCACACCAACCCAATCAGGAAGCTTTGCTGGAGGCCCCTGAATATAATGTAGGTGCTTTACATTGTTCTGATGATAATGACTATATATCAGACACACCAGTCCTACATACACAAATAGTTTCATTCAAGCCCACTGTAACTGTGTCAGATAATCAGCGTAGCATTGGTAACACATCAGTAACTATTCCTGTAAATATACTAGAGGGTGACGATCCATTCCTTGGTAATCAATCAGATCGTAGTTATATTACTAACAATCTTTTGGAGCCCTGTGTTCCCCTAGGCGTTTCTGAGCATACCACATTGTTTCAGGGTGAAGAACTTTTTGAGTATTGCGCCAACACAACATTCCGACAAACTGCGTCAGAACCCAATTCTAAACTAATAGAATCCAAACTAAACAAATTACAAAAAAGTAACGATGATCTTGTGAATAAAGTAGCTGCCCTACAAGCCGCTAATACACTATTGATTGACATGGTCACAGGTTTTGGAACAACGCTATCCGAACAGGGCAACTCTCTCAATACACTGCTTGCCCCTCTGTTAGCGGGACTTAAAAAGACAATGAAAAAGACCAAGGGAAAAAAGCATTAAATCAGTCTATAGGTTGTGCAATATAAAAAATATAAATAAAAAATAAAAAAGCAACACATATTTGCAAAATGGCTCCCCCGGCCAATCTGAACCGATTGGTGAGTGTGACGTTAGTAGTAGTAGCAGTAGTAGTGATGACGAGCTAGACTGGACTTGTGAGGACGATTACACAAGCGCAGCACACAATCCTCAGGATTTTTTACGATTGCGTGAGAAACAGACAAAAATATTCGAAGCCTGGGTGCGGTCTATGCCTAGTGATAGCGACAGCGATAGTGAGAGCGACAGTGGTACAACAACACAAGAATCAGATAGGCTTGTCGCAACGGCGCTGTCAAATAACGGACCTTCAAATGTATATCCCAACAATAGGCCATCAGAATGTTTTGCGAGTGTCCAACCATCAAATCGTCCTTGTGCAGATGCTCATATCAGCCCTCAACCGTCCACCAGTACTTATCGACCACCGTCGTTACCTTCAGAAAATTCTCAGGGGGGTGTACAGCATGGGGAGGGCCGAGTTTCTAAGGTAACGTCTGAAATAGCATCCAGACAGATACCCCTTTTTAATGCGGCTGAATTTCGTCAAGATGTCGACCTTCGAAATATTGATTTGACAGATATTGGTAGTGTGCCTGACAGGGTGTATAGCACCCTAACAGGTTTAATAGAGAGGGCTTTGGACAATGCAACACAGGATAGTGTTTTAAATGTTGAGTTAAGGGGTCCGGCCGTAGACGTCCCTATTCAAACAATGTTGAACTCAAGTGATGGCTATAACACAGATACATTTCTGGAGCAGGTCTCTCAAGCTATGCAAACGATAATTCACTGACCGATGACGCTTTAGAATTAATTGTGACAATAGCTCGTAATATGTCGGGTGGGAATCCTGGGCGCCGTTGAAAACTAGGAAGCGTTGGTTACGATCAAATATTGTCAGTAAAAGGCAATGCTTTATACAATCCCAAGAATAACGAAGGCAATGACAATCTCTGCTTTGCTCTCTGTCTGGCACATTATGTCAACAGCAGGTTGTCACCAAGTGAAAAGATAAATCATGCAAAGCAGCTACATGGGGAATTGGGATTTGAAAATACACATAAGGTTTCGTTCTCTGATGTTGACAGATTTCAGAAACATTTGAAAATGAAAATTGTAATATTCCATCATGGTGCCGGTTGTAAAAAAACACAGATCAAAACGCACGACGAACCAAATGTGAAAACAGCCTGGCTGTATTTGCATGATGAGCATTATTATCTCATTGTAAATAAAACGTCTTTTTTCGGTGCTTCGTACGTCTGCGATGGTTGTTACAAGTCCTACGAGAATGCCCTGGACCACAGGTGTAGTTTGCTTTGTAATGTATGTTACTCTGCTTGTATACCTAATCAAACTATTAAATGCGCAGACTGTAGGCGCATATGCAAATCTCAACAGTGCTTCGAAAATCAAAAAAAACCCGATATGAAACACCGACTCATACCCTGCGACCGAATCAAATATTGTGAGGACTGTCACATGACATACCGGACGGCTAAAAAACCACACGTCTGTAGAATCCCAAAATGTCTGCATTGTAGAGTGCCTTTAGGTGCCACAATGCACGAGTGCTTTATCCAGCCCCTCAAACGCGAAGAAATTAGTGATAAGTATCTCTTTTACGATTTCGAGACACGATATCATGACGGTCGCCATGAAGCGAATTTCGTATGCATTATGGATATGGATGGCAGGAAAAACTGCTACGAAACAATACTACTGATGAACGATTCTACTTACGATCAGCGATGGATAGACTCATTCAGTTTTATTCCTATGGCTCTATCTAAAACACCAGCAGCCATGGGGTTCTCAGATCTGCTCAAGGGATTTTTCCCCCATGCCTTCAACACACGAGAGAATGAGAATTATATTGGGCCGTATCCTCAACCAGCTCTATATGGTTATGACGCTATGACTGACGAGTCTAAGAAAACGTTCATGGAGTGGTACGTTACGGTCAGCGACACACCCTTTGACTTTCGAAAAGAGCTGCTCAACTATTGTGTTAACGATGTGACGGTTTTGCTTAAAGCATGCAAAATATACAGAGAGGCCTTCCATGAGTGCACTGGCCTAGATCCGTTTGCATATGCGACATTGGCCTCCTCCTGTATGGGAGTATTTAAGACGTTGTTCATACCCAAAGATGCTGTTGCTCTGACATACGAGGGTGCTTACATTAGGCAAAACAAGACGTGTTCTGACATTTCAATACAGTGGTGATGTGATTGGCGGAAGGCTGTGGCCAATAACCCAGACGTTAAGGAGTTCATGTTAACATATGAAAAGCCTGTGCGTCTCAATCCTCGAGAAGCCCTCTTTGGAGGCCGAACAAATGCTATGAAGTTGTATCACAAGGTAGAAAATTATCAAAAAATCAGATACTATGATTTTACAAGTCTGTACCCAACTGTTTAAGCCAAAAGAGATTATCCAATAGGGCACCCCCAAATAATACACAAGGATTTTGATGACATAAACACATACTTCGGTATTGTGAAATGTACGGTTGTGCCCCCCAGAGGACTGTATCACCCCGTACTCCCCTATCACTGTAACGGTAAACTGATGTTTCCTTTATGTGCAGCGTGTGCCGTTCAGATGAATCAGACAACACATTGTGTGCATAGTGACCAAGAGCGCCAGCTGTCGGGCGTGTGGGTGTCGTTTGAATTACAAAAAGCCATAGAGAAAGGGTACCGGATTGACTATATAACAGAGTTTGTTTCGGGGGGTCCTAAATGCTACGCTTATAGGACGGCACAAGGCCATACACAGGTTAAATGCAAGGGTGTAACCCTTAATGCCGCAAACGCCAAAGTGGTTACACATGAATCTTTAATTGGTCTTGTTCAATCCTTTGTGACCAATCAGCAGCCTCCTAACCAGCTGACCACGAATGCATTCACAATAAAACGCAACAACAAACAGTTTCATCTCAAAAACGACACACTGACACGGAAAGTACAAGTTGTTTACAACAAACGACGAGTTCTCCCCGACTATACAACTGTCCCTTATGGCTACTAGTAATAACAATAGGCATGTTGCAGGATTTGATGGTAGGCTACAACACCCTTTCAGCATCGTTATTAGCGGCCCCTCTAATTGTGGAAAAACATATTTTGTCAAAGACATTATTGAAAACAGGGCATCTGTTATTTCACAAAAAATAGATAACATTGTATACATCTATTCATGCTGGCAGTCCATATATGATAAAATGCTTAAAACAGTGAATATAAATTTTGTGGAAGGGCTCCCCGAATCGTTCTGCGACGAAACATTACTGCCTACCGCTAAGAATAATTTGCTCATTATAGATGATTTAATGAATCAAGCCTGTGATAATTTGGAAGTTCAAAAGATTTTCACGCAGTATGTCCATCACAGAAATATTAGCTGTGTATACTTAGTGCAGAATCTGTTTATTCAAGGTAAAGTGAGTCGTACAATCAGTTTGAACACAAACTATATGATTCTTTTCAAAAATGCTAGAGATCAGCATCAGATAAGCTTACTGGCACGACAAATGTTTCCCGGAAATACTAAATATTTTTTAGAAGCTTTTAACGATGCCACTAGTTCAGCATACGGCTATCTGTTGATAGATTATAAATCCACAACCCCCGATATTTTAAGACTCAGAACCGCTCTGATATCCCCGCAGCAGGTTGTATACATTCCAAGAAAAAAGGTGTAATAATGTCAAAACGAATGGAACGAAATTTTATAATGTTAGACATGCTACATAAGGCATCGCCCAGAGCCAGAGGTGTCATTGTGAGCAACGCTAGTCCAGAATTTATTAATGCACTGTGTGAAATTGCTTTGAATGTGTTAAGAGGTAACATACCACTATCTAATATTCAGTACAAGCTGTTAAAGAAGAAGAAGAAAGTTATTAGACTGATAGCTGATAAAAAAATCAAACATTTAAAAAAAAAAAGACAATCAATCAAACAGGAGGGTTTCTACTGCCTCTACTGGGGGCCGCAATCCCGTTCATAGCAAGTCTTATCAACAGGAATTGAAATGGAGCACACTCAGAAAATGTTTTTGGTTCCTCAAAATCAATTAGCGGCATTACAGCAGCCTCAAACATCTGACTCCTCAAATGTATCTCTGCGACAGTCTGTACAAAGTGAATTGGATCGAGCCATGAGTGATATATTGAAACAGCCTGACATCGATGTATATGAAAAAGCTAAAAAATATTCAAGTATTCTGCAGAGATACCTAGCCATGGTGAAACAGGGCGAACGTGAGAAAAGTGTGATTACATTATCAATGCCCCAAGTTGATTCAAAGGATGATTCAAAAGATGATTCAAAAGATCAAGAAGAAGATATGTTAAAGACAGAAGTGTTGAAACATGCCTACAAGAAACAAAAGAAATGCGGAATACATAATGGCTTCATTATCCCATCACAATGACCAGATATCATGGACAAGTCAAGGGGAAATAGTTGAAAATAAGAATGTGTCAGGCAGCCACCTTTATGACCTACTGAAAAGTGTCACAACCCATAATAATGTTTCAGAACGTTCAAGACCAAAAGGATGGACCCTATTTTTAAAAACGTTAGCTAGCTTAAATGTGCCGCTATCCGTAATCCCAAACACAATGGTACGTCGTTCTATTGAGGCATTTAAAACAGGGGCACAGGCTGAAACTAATACACAATCACCTAGGACTGATTTACGCTCCCCTCGCACTCCTAGAGCAATAAGGCTTGCCCCTACATTTACGCCGAGCACACCTTCTGATTTACAAGTAACTAGTGCTCCTAGACCCTTTAGTATTACATCACCCATTACTATGACTCGTTGGGCTAGTTTTTAATCTATTTTTATATTTTCTAGTATTACACTCATTTTATATTTTCCTTTTTTAACCTATTTCTTATTATTATTTTTTCTATTGAGGGTTTTTTTTTCTATTGAGGGGTATTTTCTTTATTCAAGGATGTGAAAAGACAGTGTTGAATGTAACCTGTAACATTAAAGGAATGTGTATACATTTAATTTTATATTTTCCTTTTTTTAACCTATTTTTATTATTTTTTCTATTGAGGGGTATTTTCTTTATTCAAGGATGTGAAAAGACAGTGTTGAATGTAACCTGTAACATTAAAGGAATGTGTTTACATTTAATTTTATATTTTCCTTTTTTAACCTATTTTTTTATTATTTTTTTTCTATTGAGGGGTATTTTCTTTATTCAAGGATGTGAAAAGACAGTGTTTGAATGTAACCTGTAGCATTAAATGAATGTGTTTTAATTTTATCTGATGAATGCATTTTTCTGTATGGCTCTTTAAAAAAATAAAAATAAATAAAACAAATAAGACATTGTAAGATTAATATATTCTGCATTCTTTATTGGAAAACATCATTACACAATACTTTTTACCTATAGGTAGCGCATGAACATTGTACGCATTTAAATTTCTGATCGTGACACACATTGGGATGTATTCTGCTAACAAAATGACTAACCATCGTGTCGTTGCATACAAGATTAGTGCCATACATGTTCAATACTTTTGTATAAGGAATTTTTTTCTGAATATGAAAAGAAAATGCAGTGCTGACCACAGGTTGTAGAATAATTATTTTGCACTTGGATTGCTGAATGGTACATCTCCACACAGTTTTTTAAGAGGAAATGGCTGATTTCTTGAGGAAAAAAGCTAGGCGGGTGTCCAAAGCTATCAAAGAACAAACCATGCTTGTTCTTGGTAATGTAAATACCCAGCCAGTGTTCACCAGGCATGTTACTGGGTTGTGTATTTACAACTAACATAGCAGGTAATTTACAAACGACGTTTTTTGGGAGATGATCACAAGGCAATACTCCTAAGAAATTTGTGTCTCTAGTCATTCTTTGCATATTATCTTTGCACGCTAGTGAGTTCTATTGTATTCATCTTTAGTAGTGATCCAATAGAACTTGCCTTCGGTTAGATATTTCGATTATCCTGAGGGGGTTCTTTTTAATGCTCGGCGTCTGTACACCATGAGACCTTTTCCCTGCTGTCTGGATGCAACGGCATTCCTGACATTAGTCACTACATCTCCTATAATACTACTGGCAGCTGTTTTCAGATGAGGTTTGGCTATATTAAAACCCTTTTTTAAAAGAGGGACAGCGATATTTTCTTTATTCATGGATGTGAAAAGACTGTTGAATGTAACCTGTAACATTAAAGGAATGTGTTTACATTTAATTTTATATTTTCCTTTTTTAACCTATTTTTTTATTATTTTTTTTCTATTGAGGGGTATTTTCTTTATTCAAGGATGTGAAAAGACAGTGTTTGAATGTAACCTGTAGCATTAAATGATGTATTCATCTTTAGTAGTGATCCAATAGAACTTGCCTTCGGTTAGATATTTCGATTACAGAATCAAAAACAGAATAGCAGATAAGGGTCACCGTCCGTGGAAGTGGGTTTCTGAAGCGTACTTCCAATCGAACGTTATCGTTCTTAATCAGTGAAACGTTTCCTGACCCCCCACCATCAGGTTCCAAATTGAAACAAAAGAGTGTATATCCAGCTCCAAAATCGGATCGTGTTATGGCCAGCGACCGGTCTTTTAAATGGCGCCCTGTTGATTCCACCATCTGATAATATTCTCGTACATATTGGCCTCTTTGAAAAAGGGGCTGAAAAGGGCGGGCTGGGTGAGGCTGTCCATCTGCATAAAGACTGATGAACTCTGTATTATAGTTTCCAAAATTAAATGGATTACGGGCATATGATCCTGTATATGCTTCATTATCTACAAAAGCTATGACTACGAATTTAGGTATCTGTCCTATGAATAGATTTTCTTGGTTGCAAACACGTGTGCCTGTAGGTATGGAGAATGTTTTTATGGCTACACGGTCAATAGCATACTTTGCATTAGTATGCTGCAGGGCTTGACTATGAGCTAGTCTAACAGTTGGCGCCACTGATATTTTCTTGACAAATAGACTAGCAGACATTATTTTCACTGTGAATTGAACATTTCCCGGGGTCATTAATACAAAGTCGTCTTTTGAACGGATAAATTTCAGAGACATGTCGACACCATTTAGCAAAAGTTTTTCTTGAAAAAACAAATCGGCGTGTACTGGTGATATTAATTCCACAATATGGCTTTCAGATGTGTAGGAGCCCCTTTGCTCTAGCCCCAAATTATCGCCATTGATAGAAGTCTCATCCATTTTACCACCTGTGTCCTTACAAAATAGCCCTGTGCTAAATTGTGTGTCCAATGTGTCCTTTCCATAGTTAAGCAAACATTCTATAATTCCACGGTAGGGGTACGTATTTGAAGACTGGGTGATCAGTCTATCACCCAACATTATATCTACTTGCGAAAAAAGACTGCATCCAGGATAGTTTATAAAACCTACATCAGCTGCATTAGCCAACGACGTGCCATCAGGATTTGTAATCCATACACGCGTGTACAAGTACGAATCGTTAAGGTCTAGATAATCCTCTCCACTAGCCGAAATGAAAAATTCTATAGGACCATGGTCTGTTAGAGCTGACATTGGAGGTATTTCTACAAATGTTGATTTTTCGATAGATGTTTGCGTGAAAGGTACCGTGAACAAGTCGAGTTCTGTCTTCACACACTCTTCGGACTGATTATGAATGTATGCCATGATTAATTCCTTAAAATTAATCTAAAATATGTCTTTTGTCAGGAACAAAGAGCGTCGGTTCGGTGCTCTGCGTCTTCGGACAGCTGTCTTCTTTTTGACGACCCTTCGTTTTTTGCTTGTGTTTTTATTCTTTTTGTTCACAGGTTGGTTACGCCCACATCCTGAGGGGGTTCTTTTTAATGCTCGGCGTCTGTACACCATGAGACCTTTTCCCTGCTGTCTGGATGCAACGGCATTCCTGACATTAGTCACTACATCTCCTATAATACTACTGGCAGCTGTTTTCAGATGAGGTTTGGCTATATTAAAACCCTTTTTTAAAAGAGGGACAGCGATGGATAGACTCATTCAGTTTTATTCCTAAAACTGGTAGAGACATGGTCACAGTGCGAACGTAAGGACGCGCTAACGTCATTACGTCCGCGAGATGTGCTCCCAGAATCGGCCGCTAGAGACACGGTCGCAGTGCGAACGTAAGGACGCGCTAACGTCATTACGTCCGCGAGATGCGCTCCCAGAATTGGCCGCTAGAGACACGGTCGCAGTGCGAACGTAAGGACGCGCTAACGTCATTACGTCCGCGAGATGCGCTCCCAGAATCGGCCACTAGAGACACGACTGCGCCGCGAACGTAAGGACGCGATGACGTCATTACGTCAGCGTGTCTAGTGCACACAGCGGTGACGCTAATGAGCAAAGGCTACAGACGTTGCTCTTTCTACGGACTAGAAGAAGAAGAAAAAAGTAAACAACGGCAGAACTGGCAGCAGCATTGCCGTCAATGCTTCGATTTGATTGGATGACCTACTTCGTCAAATCAAACCTTCCATTCACCATAAAAAAACTCATTTTAACCTAGTAAGTTTACAAGAGAGACTTGCAGTCACTGTGAGAGTCCTGGCATCCGGTTGTCGGCGAACTCGTTCAGGCCTCCCGTTTCCGCTTTGTCGCGCGCTGGTGAAAAAAATAGCCGTGTGCGACAGCTGGGCGCGTGCCATAAATCGGACGTGCCGGCAGGATATGACATAATTTTGACGTCATGATGGCGCGCACCAGCTTGGATGCGTTCAGTATAATTCTCGCTTAAGGTCTGGCCCCTCCACACATACACTCCTGGATAGGAGAAGAAAATGGCCTGGGTTCTTTGCATTTTTTTAAACCAATCACAATCGTCTTGTGCGTCCAGCTAAGCTGTGGACGCAGTGATGGTGGCTCTGCAAATTGGTCTTGGAAAGGAACTTGTTTGGTTGGAACATTTGCACCCCGCAAAAGTAAACGCCAAATACAATATTAAATTGAGTTAACTGTTTACACAATACAGCAACATGCGCTATTTAAATTAGCTGGATACATGGTTAAAACCTCTTAAGGTTCACTGTACCGGGGACGGCACACCTTTTTCCTTAACCCTTTAGTCACTGCGGGGATTTTTTTCCCAAAACTTTCTTTTCTTCAATCCCCAAGAGTCCAAGGAAATGGAATATCTAAGCCATTATATCCAAAACGAGCTGTTCGCCTCACAATCTTGACGTTTCTGGCCGAATCACAACGGAAAATCGCTGAACTGTTTTTCATTTCCGCACTTGTATTGCGTCCTCGCTTCTCTCCTGAGTGTCCTAGCAACTCGATGTGGGCGTCACTGTATTCTCTGAGTTCTCAGGTTTCAATAGACACCTGCGGCCCGTACTACGAAGCAAGATCAACATGTCCTGGATTTCTTTCAGTTACCCGGCTTCACCTAACCTAACAACCGTGGTCCCGCATAAGCTGTATCACGACGCTGGTTATCAACTAGTTCAGTCAACCCAGGTTTTTCCAATCTAGTTCACATAAAAGAGGCGGTGTTTGCGCACCACGACCAATCGCAAACATCTACCAGAGCCGCATATTTTACATAAGAAGAGCAAACTATAATTCTACATAAATATGAAGAACACAGACACGGTTTTACAGGCAAAATGCGGGAAGGAAAGCTGGCATAAAAAGCCGACGCTGTTTTGCGTAAATCACAACGCTTATCCTATCAATATCACTTCCAGTGGTGTAGTCTACGTGATAGTAAGCTCCAGGATGTCTATATACCCACTTAAAAATGCCCAGTGACACGTAACATACTTTCTATTATATTTTTGATAAATTTTGAATTGTCATCCGTGCTTTTTTCTAAGGTATTTTTTTTACCGTAAATTGGTGCATAAAAGTGTATCGGAATGCAGGAAATGTAGCTCAGCGTAAATTCTGTCAGGGAGACTTCTAATACGTTGTCTCTATTCTCTTTAACTGATCAGCTGGGCAGTGGGTGTTTCGGTTCTGTATACCAATTAGAATCGGGCATGTATGTTCTATCCAATCACAGCATGACTACCTTGTTTTAAATATCTTCTCTCTCCCGTTTCTGTCAGTTGTATTTTCAGACGAATGCGACCCGCCTCCTCCCCTTCTACCTCCAGGCATTGTCGACGGTGTATCGGTCTTCTCCCGGCTGACGGCCCATTTTAAATCTCGGATTTTCTCACCACCACCGCCAGTGTCTAGATTCCATTGGGGGATATGTTTGGTTTTCCTAAACATTAGTGGTATAGATCCCCTTTACAATGGAGTCTAATCTCCAAATAATTGTTTGTACTTGTTTGGTTAAAGCAGCCATATTATGCTCATTTTCAGGTTCATATTGTATTTTAAGGTTGTACCAGAATAGGTTTACATGGTTTAATTTTCAAAAAACACCATATTTTTGTTGTACTGCAGTGCTCTCTCTCACTGCTGCAGATCCTCTTTTCAGCTGGTCTCTGTTTTAGCTACAGAGTGAGACCTCTTTTCTTCTTCTTCTTCTGTACTATCTTTGATTGCACTGCACATGTGCAGTAGCTCAGATGTAGATCATATCAGCTTGCTAGCTCCATAGACAGTAAAAGAAAGGCTGTTTCTACAACTTCGGTCAGTTACAAGGCAGGATTAGCTGGGAGACTTCTAAATGAGGGCGCACATGTAAGTAGTTCTTTTGTAGATTATGGTGAACTTGTGTGTGTTGTAGCAGTGATTTGCTATTGAGAACGAGGTAGCATGCTAGCGTTAGCATTAGCGTTAGCATGCTACGAGCTAATGGTTGCGGTTAGCCTGCTCGTTTCGGCTTGTGACGTCACAAGCCGTGCCGATTTTGAACAGCTCACCCAGAGACTGAAGACAGGACACATTCAGAAACCATATCTCACTCTAAACAGCATGGATGGATTTTTTTCAAAGTTTGTATGTGTGTGGAAGCACCAGAGACACAACATAACACCCCAAATCCCAGAAAAAGTGATTTTTTCATAATATGGGCACTTTAATTGTTAGTAATAAATGTTTGCATATCTGCAACGAAGTCTCTCCTGATTGAAATGAAGTCGCTGATGC
Source organism: Sander lucioperca (assembly GCF_008315115.2). Classification (NCBI taxonomy): domain Eukaryota; kingdom Metazoa; phylum Chordata; class Actinopteri; order Perciformes; family Percidae; genus Sander; species Sander lucioperca. Next base: position 29,812,606 of record NC_050176.1, read on the forward strand.
TTAAAACTTCCCTGGGGGAGGACACCCAGGCCCCCCCACTATGATATGTCCCCCTCCTCCCCCAAAGGCAGATTCTGGCCAATATACAGTGCAGTACACCCACAATAATAGCCTACATTAGACTACACTGGTCACTTTCCCATCAGTCAGGCATAATTACACTTTTGCTTTCCATGAACTGTCGTTGCTTTAGCCTTTTATTTCAGTTGCAACCCCACCAGTGGTAAGCTGTGAGAGAAAATAAAAAAATATCAAAACATAATTCTAACCGATGTGCGTATTGGCAACACACGGCTGAAGAAGCCGACAAATAGCCTATATGTAATTCCCTATATCTTTCATAAATATACCCATCAGGGAATGTTAACGGGGTTGTCGGTCTCTAAATGTTTTAACTTTTATGAGCGCACCTCTCTCTCTCCACCCACCGAGCTCCAGCTGATCTTCTAAGAACGGTGACGCCGTTATCAGTCGAGTACTGATTGGTCAGTAGGCGGTGCTTTTACACCGGTTGATCTCTAATCTCCAACATAACCTGCTCCCGACCAGGTTAGGCGTTCAGCATAAGTTACCATGGCGATTGAACCCGATAACATCTAATCCACCTTCGTAGTACAGAAAACCCTGGGTTGAACCTGAAGTTAGCTCGTTAACGCCAAATCTCGCTTCGTAGTACAGGCCTTTGGTATAAGCCAATCGGTAAAGGTTTGCCTGTGATACACCAATGGGAAGCTGAAGACTCCTCGACGCGATGTGAGCCCACGTGCAAACGATCGACATTTGCTCGGACCAGTTAGATTTAAATGCTATAAGACCCGTCTACATTTTTAGCCAATGAGCAGACAAGTCGATAGACACCAAATTTGCCAGTGAAATTTTAACCCTGTAATGGCTGGAGCTGTGTCAAAGCAAAAACAGGGCCTCCTATAAGCATATCACATCCTGTGCAATTTATGATTTGAGCAATTAATGACTTATTTCTATATATTTTTGTATATAGTTGTTTCAAGTATGTGTATGATTGATGGGGGTGTGTTTGTGTATGTGAGAAGTGTTTTATTTTGTACTTTATTGGCTTTTTTCTTTGCACTTTTTAAATGGAAATCAGAAAAACGCACAGACATATGTGTAGAAAAAAATTCATATAAAATCCATTTTTGAGTCTTTTGGCTTCTGGATTATTTCTGTAGTAAGCTGAGACATGTGGCTATGGCATTGTGTTGTCTGTATCTCACTAGATGTGTTTACAGCAGTGTATTTTAATCATTTTACAGATGTATGACTTGGACGGAAATAAAAACCCTCCATTCTAGCCTCTGTAACTCTGTGTCAGTAAGGCCTAGAATCACCCTGACACTTGTAACAAAAACTTGAGTGTTTCCTTTCCAATGATATCAGGCACATCCCTGAGTGTCAAAGTATATGGGAGCTGTACCACTTTTAATTTGGGTATGACGTTTAGACCAAAAAGCTTGAAAATTCAAGCGTTTCTTAAGAGGTTAAATGTAATTTTCTCTTACCAGTGTATCGCCGTGTGTACTTTAAACATATTCTTTGTAAATCTTTATAATCATTCCCAGAAAGAACCAAACAGGCCTGACTGTTGCACGATCCAAATTTTCTTCACAACTTTCCCTTTTTTAGCGAAGCTTGCTAGCTTGAAGTTTATTGATGTTTCCTGAAACCAACAGAGTTTTGCTAGGCAAGGGATGTCCGGCGGAAGATCAGGCGGTGACGAATGTTCCAGCAGTTATTCGGTAAATGAATTGTCGTCGATCCAGACTAAGTGCACCATGATATGACACAATATTTTGTAATATACTGTCCCTGTAGACTCTACAGGGACAGTAAGAGCAACACTGGTGTCCTGGAATTTCAGTAGGCCTCATTGACTAAAAATATACACACAAAATAACATGAATTAGACTCTACAGCCATGCGGCTCTGTGAAGCTGTACAAATGCTAATGTCAGCAATGCTCACAATGACAATGTTAACATGGTTATCTTCAGCAGGTAATGTTTCCTGTGTTCATCTTAGTTTAGTATGTTAGCATGCTAACATTTTATGTTTAGCACTAAACACAAAAACATTCCCTGCAGAAGCTGATGGGAATATCATCAGTTTTGCAGATGTTTGGTCATAAAACAAAATCTGATAATGGTGCTAGATGAAAAGTCAGGGGATCACTAAAGTTATTACAATGTATGTAATATTACAATTTAGTTGTTACAAATTTAATGGCAATCCATCTGATTATTTCACTCAAAACCAAAAATGTCAACTTGCAGTCAGGAGACATTGTCTGGGAATTTGGAAATCTGTAAACGTTATAGCAATCGATCCAATAAGTATTTAAATATTTCATTCTGGACCAAATGTTGGACCAACTGGCATTGCCTCCTTAGAGCTGCACTGCTAAATGGCTAAAAACATAATTGGGAGCATAAGATCATTAAAAGAGAAATAGACTGCAACATATATTTATACATTATCTTCTGAACTGCTTTTAACAATGCATTAGCATGCTGAAGATATATTATACACAGCCCGAGACCATCATTTCACATTACTTCTGATATATATGAATGAATGAATGAATGTTTGTATCGGTTTGGAGGGAGCCAGAAACTTTTACCAGAACAGAGAAATTGGAATTTGGAACAAAGGAATGGGGTCAGACAGTATTTTCTTTGTCTGTTTGATATTACACAACTGGTACAGCAAATTGACTGAAGAGATGGGTATTCTATCTTTACAGCAGTCTGTACCAGATGAGTAATATGGAATTTCAGTTGTTGAGACAAATTACCATACTATGCTGTCATTTTCTATCTTATAATGCTTTCTAGGACTGAATTATATATAAAAAAGAGGATAAACAACTAAGCATTCAACTAAGCACCTAAAACAGTGTAAAAAATATATCAGCACTAGCAGGATGGAGCAGACCTTCAACGTGGTCTCTCTAAAAGTGTGTATTATCAAAATGACCCAGATATCAAATATGCCTTCCTGCCTGTGATCAATTACTGTTCTGGAGAGAAACACAATCACTTCTGTTTTTTTCACTTAGAAAATCTGGGTACATAATTGGACTTCAGTAAAAGATTAAAATAAAAATGCTTTACTTTTATTTCTACATTAAAACTTAAGAATAAAAGCTATTTATCACATTTATTTCATGTAAAAATGGTAAGCTCTCTTAGTCTCTTAAAGCGATAGTTTGGATCTTTTGAAGTGGGGTTGTATGAGGAACAGTACTTATCCATTGTCAGTGTATTTATTATTATTTTAGCCACCTAAAAAAAGGCACCACTTTAAAAAACAAAACAATATAAGTTTAAGTTTATGCTAAATTTAGAATATTTTTACAGCTTTACCTTGCCATCAGACGGCCCTTTTTTTGGCACTTAATTTTCTCAACAATAGAACTTATTTAAATTACTACTGTATTTTTATTTCATCAAAATTTTCATTTCGTTAAGGGATTTCAGACAAATAAAATAAACGTTTTTGCGGAATAACACATAACTAAATATATGTAAGAATAAAAAAATAAATAAATAGAAATAAACAATGGGGCAGGTGTTGGGTAAATTGTTGTCTTTGATTGGCAATTTTCTCTCTGAGCATGATTAACCGTAGATAGTAAGAAATATAAATCTTTAGCCAAATAATGACAAACTCACTACGGGAATTTATAATAAATTATAATTATTGCTTGGGTAGCCTACATTTGAAGTAAAAAAAAATTCTACGAAGGGAGGGAGAAAGATGGATAAAGAATTCTCAAAGAAGGATGGCTTGCCCAGGGCCAGGCCAGCTCAGCGGCGTCTTTCTCCATGGTCACGTCCCTCTGTCTGTCCTACCTACACCGACCCCGCACCCTGTCCCCCCTGCCCTTCTACCTGCCTGCGCACTGTGCCGCTTCACATGAGGAGAAAGCAGAGAGGGGAGGGGCTGCTCCTCAGTCACAGAACAGAAGAGAGAGGTGACTGTTTTGGCGGCTACAAGAGAGAAATACCTTGCGTGCTCGCTGGACAATACTGGGGTCTTTTCAACAGAAAGTCGCCAGATTTGTCGCTAGTCGCTTTTGTGAAAAAAGTTGCTAAGTCGCTAAGTTGGCAACACTGAATAGCAAAGAACACAGTCTGAACGTATCACAGAAATGGTACAGTCCAATGGGGAGTGAAGGTTTGAAAATCTTATTTCATTAGATTATTTCCTGAATTGTTGGTATGTGATGGTAATACTGCATTTAAATACATAGATTTTCAATAGGCTAACATTATATTTATTACATTTTTTTCAGTACCCCCCAAACTATTATTTTCATCCCTTTTGGGAGGGTCCAAGTCTCATCTAGGGGTTCGGATCCCCCCAATACCCCCCCCCCCCCGTAATTTGAACACTGCAACCATATCCAATGTAGTTCCTACTGCTGTGAAACAGCTGCTTTTTTGCTGATCCAATCAAACACAATTAGTATCTCCAACATAAACACTCTGCTTTTCCTCATCTTTCTCTCTGTCTTTCTTTCATATGCACACATTCCTACAATTGCATGATTTTCCCCCTCCCTATATTAACACCACTTGCCTACAGGGAGCTGGCAAAGTTAAGTGAGCTCTCCATCTGTTAAATTATGGAGTGTCAAAACTTTTAGCTGCTGAGTGATCCAGAGACATAATCCCATGTCTCCATGGGTAATGAATTGTACTCATGCTAATTAGCACGCACATGGCCAGCAGTAGCAATGAGAATGTCCTAATCAAATAGACTTATGGTTTTGTCATGTCTATGGTTTCTCTCTTCTCTCTGGGGCTGACTGGATGGGATTTAGCTCAGACCTCTGCTATTCACCACTCCCTTACGCATCCCAACGAAGGTAACTTTTTTTATTCGGCAGTACAGAGCAACATTAAACATTAGCAGAGAGAGGCAGATGTGACTATGGTCCCCAGTTGCAATCGAAACAGGGCTGCTGCAATTACATGGTACATATTTTAACCTGCTGGTAGTTTGGTTTTGAGTGATTGCCTCTTTGGGGCAGTCTGTATGGATGATAGAGAATATTCTGGATTAGCAATACCAGAATAGAAAATACTAAAATATATATATATATATATATATATATATATATATATATAATGAATAAAAAAAATAAAAAGACAACAATGCCAATGTTTGTCAACAGATAAACAGCCGTTCAAAAACTGTATGTCTTGTATGGGTACTATCAGTCTGTGCGACAGAGTCGCTAGAGCGATAGAATGAAAGAGTGAGAGTGACACCGAGAAGGAGAAAGTCTTCAAGGGTGAGTGGAGCAGAGGCTGTCTGTGTTGCTAAACATTGGCTATAATAGAGGCCAAAGATTAGATGGCAAACTTTATACCCCTGCACCCACACCCACACACACACACACACTCACACACATTGTATTCCATCAGGGCTTTATCTGGCCTTTTATTTGCCTTTATCGAGCATGGCGGAGGCAGTCCGCTTAGCGTTAACAATGTCGGGCTAAAGTCATTTCACACAACGCTACTTGGTCATGTAAGCTGACAACTTTTATATTCCCTTACGTCCTTGGCTTGCTCTGTCGTATGGGCTTATCAGGAGCGGGGAGTGGCGCAAGCAGTTGGTTTTCAGCACCAACACATGCCACAGAGTGGGGTAAATCGTGCTAATTTCAAGCCTGGAGGAACCATTACTAGGAGGTGAGCATAACTTGTAGTGGCAGACAAAACTGCCTAGAAAGAGGGAGCTCACATTGCTCACGGATTTGTTACTTGCTGCACTGGGTTTGAGTGTTCAATACTGGGCATTGGTGTGCATCAAAGCTTTCACATGCAATTTATTCTTTGGTTGACAAAGGGTATAAGCATGTGTGTGTGCCTGTGTGGTGCTTTTGGGTAGGGGGTATAAGGGGTTCGTCTGCACAGTCTTTTAATTAACCTCATGCCCTGTTACTATCCACGCTGCCAGGACTTGGCTGACCTTACACCGATTTATGCTGCAGTAAAAGTGACAAGGTTATAGAAATACAGGCTGATGCAGGATGTGACAGAGGGGTTGCTGGACCAACCTTTAACAGGCTGACAGAGGCCATTATCCTTGATGTCAGATGAAGAGGTGTAAGATGGAAATGCCCCTTTGCATTTTATGCCACACTGCCTGCTTAACATAGGAACAGCCACCAGGGAGATGAATGGTGGACAGCTAAATGCTTTCTGTTGACTTAAGGATGACACACAAAAATAAACCTCATTCATTCTCTACAGAGGAGTGAAAAAGGATATTTTAAATGGAGCAAAACATCTACTAATTAAAAAACGAAAGCTCAAAATGCTTATATGATATTTTTACTACATCGGGGCTCGACATTAACGCTTGCCGGGGCAATAAACTCTGTGTCCGGGCAAGTAGAATGCCTCATGCAGTTGTCCAATCGGGCAAATGAAAAATAATTTGGAAAAGATTTGAAAATGTAATATATCTCCCAACTCAAACAAAACGTCACATACCTGTCAGTATTAAATGTCTTAGCTAGATCACAGCTAGCTAAATAGTGTTGATCATATTATTTCAGCACACCCTCCTTATACATTAACAAAATAGTTCAGGTACAACACTCTAGAGGCTCATAACAACAAAAGGCACAAAGACTTCACATTAGCTGAGAAAACAGAGGCCTTGAAGCACCTCTTCCAGTAATTAAAGGAATAAGTTAGAATCACCCAAGCTATCTAATTCTTACCTGCTAATTATATGTTTTATGTTATAAACAAATCCCTTTATTTATTTTTTTGAAGGCCTATATTTACCATTTCGGACAAGTCAATTTTGGGGCAAGTAAACCATCTCACGCACTTGCCCAAAGCCCAGTACATGCATTTTGATTTCTCTTAATTATCTCAAACTTTCAAGTGGGCTGCAATGCATTATATAATATATTTTATTATTGATAATTGCTGATTAATTTTTGATTAATATTATGATTAAATTCATCAAATAATAATTTAGTCTATCACAATTTCTCAGAGCCCATGCAGATGTCTTCAGATTGCTTGTCTTATCCGACGGTCCAGGACGCAGAAATATTAAGTCCCCTTTCATCGGAGGTCAGTTCATTTTCTGACAATCAACTAATTGTTCATCCCACTTATTTTTCAACACAGTGTATTTGGTAACCACGTCTTTTTCCATATGTAGAGCTGCCCTTCATGTAGTCCAACTTTGATGTGTTATGTTGGCTTCAGTTTTCATATATAGTGTTAATAATTTCATTTATTAATTTAAAACCATGACATGCATGCCAATAGTATCTTTTCTGCTGCATTATACTATTAAGCTAATAATATTGGATTTACTGAGTCATTCTGCACATTGTGCACATCTTTGTTTTACTTTATCATTATTTAATCCTTAATCTGAAATGACATGGGGCACATATGGTGTATTCATCTCTTAATATGGGGACTTGCCATAACTGTCTGAAAGGTCCAGTGTGTAACGTGTTTAGTTGTTCATTATCAAAATCTGTGTTGCCCGTTCACAAACTTGTCCTTTTTCATGAATATTTACCACCATCAATTCCAAGTATTCCTTTTGGCTTGAAATTTTACATTTGCATTTGCATGAACTGGGGTAGACGCTCCATATTCATGCGCCATCTTGAAATATGTTAGCCGGTAAGGGACATACAGGACATACTGCTCCGCCTTTCGCGTTTTCGCTGTCACATAATAAACTCACAGGTGCTGCTAATGCTGTTAATGGGTATCGTAGCTTCCCGGCCCCGGCAAGTTTGAAGAAGGAAACATAGAGGACCACACGTATTCAAAATACAAATTTCAGGCACAGGAGTCCTCTTTTTTCGCCCAGAAAAAGAAAAAGGATATTGAAAAGAGCAAGAGACCGGCTTTTTGAAGCGTGAAGGCTACCGTAGCTGTAATACTGCTGAACTGCGCGGTGCGAGAGAGTTGATTGTGATATATGATCTCAACGCTAGATGGGAGAAATTCCTACACATTGGACCTTTAAAACCACCATGTTTATCAATTAAATGATAATAACCAAGGGAGAGCACAATAATCCAATTCAGTTTTGGATTGCTTGTGGCTGAGCAGATGCAGCAGAGAGATGATGCTTGATTAAATATTGTGGATTTTTTCTCTTTATTGCTAAATCATAAAAAAATGTGATATGGGTCCATTCAGCAGCCCATAATTATCTTGTCATTCCAGTTAATAAGCATCCTATAAAGACTCACAGCCCACAAGGTGCCTGCCCATCAAACAGCAGGGCAGATGACTACATAATAAGATGACTTGAGGGAAGTGCACTCCGGTCAAAAGGTAGGTCTCTTTCCCACTGGAGCTGTGCACAGTAAATCTGGGGGTCACGCTGTATTAAAGCTCTGAAGCATACAGATTAATACAATATCCAGGGTCAGTCATGGGACACATCATACTCTGTATTGCCATATGTTACAATATGGGCTAAATCTACTTAGTAGAACATAAACTAATAAGGATCACAAAGACCTCTAATTCAGTTTTTTTATGCAAATGAGAGTACAGCTTGTACAGTACAGAGGTACAGAGTACAGAGGACTGCATTTGAAGAAAATAGAATATTTAATGCATGTTTAATGAGGATAACTGAATGTTGTCAATTAGATTAATCTAGTCATTATCTGTTATTGTCTCAAATAATTGATTAATTGTTTTATTGAGAATGTCAGAAAATAGTAAAATAAAAATGGCCATCACAACTTCTTTAAGCCAACTAACAGTCCATAACTCAAAGATATTTAGTATGACATAAGACAAAGGAAACCAGTAAATTCTCACAACTGAGAAACTGAAACATGGGCAATGTTTGGGATTTTTGCCTAAAAAATTATTTAATCAAATAATCGATTCATCGATGTGTATGTGTAACTGTGTGAATGTGACAGGTCATCGTTGCAAATGAGAATTTGTTCTCAATCCGCTTACCTGGATAAATAAAGGTTAAAAAAAAAAAATCCTATCAGACATGTCCTTGAACAAATAATAAATCACAAATCTTAACATCCAGGTATTTGTTCATAAAATATTGCTGGCTTGCATCTTAACTCTCTGAAGATGTGTCTTTTTCCTTCTGCAGAGTTTGTTTTTTTATGTTTTTGTCCTGTTATGTGAATAGCTTCTGGCAATGTTCATTGATCTGCCGCACGTTGTGTCTGGATGTTGTTTTGGAGATTGGGCAGGATGAAGCAGCTTATGTAAGCAACAGTTGAAGTCATCAGGGGAAGGAGAGATTTAGCCGCACATCTATGTTAGAGGAGAAGTGATGAGATATTACCAATATCAACACACTCACGCTGTGCTTAAGCACATCCATGGTTCCAGAACCTGACGGCTGATAGAGCCGCTGCTGCAGAATGGTAAATATCACTGCACTGCATGAACATCTGTTCATTACATTGATACTGCTACATTACCAGCTGTGGAAATTAACTGGAATCTTGTACCATAATTCCACTCAAGCTAGGGGAAAATAGAGGGACTGTAGATATTTGTTTTTTGCAATCATTGTCCTGGCTATTATCCTAAACTGAACATATATACTGCAGGTCTGCAGATATGGAGTTTGACTTTTTTTATTATATGTACACTATAAGATACGGAACCACTGTTGCAGCAAGCATATAAACAAGGAATTAATGATTCTACTAAACAGGAATTGTGTGCTCCAAAAGAGCCTGGCAGACATCATAGGTCGATCTTTTGATAATTTGCGGGACACAGATTAGTCAGTTGAAGACTTAAATTCATCATCTGTGCCCTCAATTTACTGAATTAGTTTCCAAGAAGTAAGAATTCATCCACACAGACTGAATAGAAACAATCAGTTTGCACTTTGGAAAAGCTGTAAACACACGTTGTTCTCATGAACCATTCGTTCAAAAAGCTACGAAAAGTTAAGCACTGTAATTCGTAAGCATTCCACGTTTTTTTTTTTTTTGCTGTATTCACTACATTGTTTACCGCTGTATAAGAACGCGGCTGGCCCCATAGGGAGGAGGTCGGGGGGATGGGTGGGCGTTAACATACAGGACTTTCAAGCCAGAGAGCGGATTTCACTTCCCGGGGAAAACTAAAGCCTTTCACCCAGGAAATGAGTGTTCCTTAGAAGTGTTTTAATCCAAACCACAATCTTTTTCCTAATCTTAACTTTCGTTGCGTCAAAACTCTCATATTTTGTGGACTAAATTTAAACGTAATGTCCGCCGAAATGACTGGCAGCTCGCTGTGCGTTGTACCCGGCTCAAAGTCACCTATTTTCGGGTAACTGAACTACCAGCTACCGCTGATACAACGAGGTCTGTAGTCTGGGTCACGAAGCTCTGTAGCGGCTTAAACAACTAGCAACTGCCGCTCGGCGTCATGGAGATTTATAAGGTTTATAAAGGTGATCTGGTGAATGTGACAGCAATACATTGCTTATTTACACATCAAGCAGACATAGAACTTCACCATTCAATTGGAATTGTTTGTCTACCTGATGACGTAGATCCAATACTCACTCTCTTGTGGTCTCCTCCAACTGCGGAGGGAAATATCTGTCTCTTTAGCTGCTAATTTCTCCACTACGGCCACCAGCTAGTATTGCAGACAATTATTTTATCTATTGTTATACTAAATATATCCACATATCTTAGTCTAAAATAAAACTATATAACCCAAGACGCCTGCTTTAATTGTCCATGACCTGACAACATTCACTATTTCACTTTATGTGTGCCATGTAGCAGCTTACCCGGACAGCTAAACCAGAAAGAGAGTATAAACAAGGTGCAACATTTAAGTAAACAAGGACAAATGGACTGAATGAGTTAAAATAAAGAATTTTAGTTTGAGGGAATTAATTCAGTAATTTGAGGCCATCTCTACACTAAAGCACAGTTGCTAACAGTTAGGGTGTCCCTCCCTAACAAACCACAACAATTACCTTCACTTCCTATTGCTACAATACTGTATCTGGACTAATTTGAGGGCATCATTTAGTATTTCAAAACTCAACATTATAAATTCAAGGAAACAAATTATTTATGAAGGGAAACACTACTATAACTAAGTACTGAGCACCAATTATCAGAAATGTTGCCCTTGAAACTTGCTGGAAGGAAACAATTCATTACCAGTGACAATTCACTTTCTCTGCAGACAAAATGCAGAAAAAAGAGAGACAACAGAAGAGAGACATGATGTGGTGGCAAACATATAGAATAGAAAGCACTTAAGAAGCCTGCTAATGGACAAAATATAACAAGACTCTTAGCAAGAAGTGACATCTACAGCAGTGATTCCCAACCTGGGGTCCAGGGACCCCTAAGGGGGGCGGCAAAGATCACAGGGGGGGCGCAAGTCTTTATCTGGTTTGAGGTTGAGGTAAAAAAAAAAGTTAAAGATGTTAAAGAAATTATGATAATACACTAGAATATATAATGTATACAAAAGTCTGTATAAAAACTATATATTTTTGTTCTCGCTTAAACTTGTAGGCAGGCTACTTAGTAGGCCAACCCTCCGGGACCTCTTAACCTGGGACCCTTGCTGTCATCAAGTCAGCTGCTAGCTGCTATCATCCTCGTTTTTCCTGCCGCCACGGCATCACTATTTTATGAACGAAACATGGCGGAGAAACGTAAAAGTGCTGATAACTCCTCTGTATCAAAAAAGAAAGTAAGGGAAAGTTACCTCAACTTCGGTTTTTAGGATGTGATACAAATATGTCCATAGTTGCAGTTCAAACACTACCTGGGTGATAAAGCTGTACTTAAAACCAGAGATGGCTTCGTTTTTATGACCATGTTACCTCACCAACAGGCAAAGGTCACTCCGCAACAGCTGTTTTGAGGCACATCACATCAGTTTCGAGTTAATTAATTTTAGTAAAGTAGCACAGTTTCAAACAGGAAAGCTCTGAGGACAGTGGTGACATTTTGATGTTTGAAGTGATTTTGTTTTCAGTCCATTGAACAATATATCTCTTTAAGAAATATTTAAGGAGGTGATTGACATTCCCAACCATGTTACCGTACGCAGCAAAAAAAGCATATCCTCCAGTTAGCCATTATATGTCTATTACATTTGAGCTTTAGTGACAGTTAGTGCCTCCTCTCTGTTACTCTGTGCCAGAGCTGGACACAAACTCTTTTTTCCCCCACAAAAACAAGCAACCTGCAGTCTATTAAAAATGTGTTATAGTGTTAGAACTGTGTAACTGTATAAACCTACAATTGAAGAGTGAGGAAGGGAACCCAAGAGAGAGGGAGCATTATTTTCTATTTTTGGATGACCACATTGAAAGCCTCCTTTGAAGAAATATGCAGTGAGAAAACTCATAGCATATTTGTTCCAAGACCGCAAAATTGGTGAATTCCAATTAAATAATGCCCTGGGACATTTGAATATCTGAGTGCCACAACTCAATGAAAGATAACCTGTTCAAAGCAGCAACGGTAATGAAATAAAAATAAAAATGACTAACAAAGAAGTCAACCATAAAAAAGAATCCAAAACTATTTGGGCAAATACAATTTATAGAACATGATGGCATGAAAGTCAGTTAATAAACTCCTCTGCTGCCCACAGAGATATAGGGCATTTTCACACACAAAAGTTCGGACCAAGGTTCACATTTTTGTTACTTTTGATCTGGTTAGTTTCAGTTTGACATTACAATAATGCGAGTGCACTAAAGAACTATACCTGACATACTTACATCCCGTCATCATCAACCACGTGAGCTGCGTCTCCCGATACTTGAAATTGATTGGTTTGTAGACGGGCTTCCCCTTCGTCTCGTGTCTCAAGTTTATTCCAGCTGGCTCCTTCTCTCTCCATGCATTTTGTTTTGTGGCGTTGTTGAAAAGCAAGCCACGGAAACTTTACTTGGGTCTTGAGGAGCTGCAGCATTTATTTAGAGACAACATAACTGCTAATTTCTTCTTTAATCCGATTCCTGACAGCTGTCTGCTTTGAGCACATTCACCATCACTCTTTCTCTCTCTTGCTCGACCACAAACTCGCTACATACACACTAAGCACTGATTCCTCATAGGAGCTTCCCTACTATTATAACACAACGATAGTCTGCCAGAACTTCCTGTAATTGGTCCGAAAGTTCGAAACATCCAAAAAATGCTTTCACTGTGGAAACAGACTGGACCATGGTTTAATTTGTTCCAGACCGAGACTAACTCTTTTTGTCTGACCAAGGTTTGGCTGTTTGGTTGGTCCAGGAGAGGTTTAACACTTGTAATTGTGGTCCAAATCAAACTGAAAACTCCAGACCAAACAGGGTAGGTGTGAAAGCAACCTTATATTGTCAAATAATATATAATTCTTAAGACAATCAACCGAATGTATCATGCCGGCATATGCAAATGTATTTATATACAGCATTTCATGTTTTTATAGTGTTCTCCTGACTGAAGGCCATATTCTGATAGTTTTACAGAAGCAAACCATATTTGATCCTAGTAAATTATAACGTTAAAACTGTATTTATAATGGTGTTTCATGCTACAATGTTTTTTATGGCCCCGTCCAGCTTAGAGTACAATCCTAATCAGTTATGTTTTCCATAAGGATAGTTCAATTGATTCATAATGTGTTCAAAGGGATCAGCACGTGAAATATGCAAACACATGGTAATTCACGCAAAGACACTAATACAGAATCCAGTGGAATATTTGCTTTTCTCAAACCTTCAATTTTTTTAATGAGTAACACTCTCTGATTGTTAATTCAGCCCTTTACATCCTCCCTGCACACAATACTAAATTAAGAAACAACAACAGGCTCAATATCCTTGTAGGACAAACCAGTTTAAGTTTCCCAAAGAGAAAATCTTTTACAATTTTATCTGATATTGGTATTAAAGGCTCAGCAACAGAGGTTTGACGCTGAACAAGCGGCTGTTTGCTTTTCACTCACTGTAATCAAAAAGTTGCACAATTGACAAGATAAAATGATCTGAAGGACAATGTTTCTTTCAAGTTATTTTCCTTAATCACTATATTAAAGCCTTAGTGTGTAAGTTTTTAATATTAATGAACGTCCGTTACATTCAAGCCATTGCCAAATGAGCTGCTACAAAGTTAATTAAGACTATCAGCTCCACACAACTCTCTCTGTATTTCTCAGTGTGGCTATGTTCAGAAGATTGTGTCGTCCGGTGACTTTCACATGCAGAAACTCGAGTGAAGATAATAACCTTGTCTGAACAGTCCATCATGTTTTTTTAATCCTCCGTGTCCTCCTTGGCTACTAGCAACTGCGTGGAGGATGGGCGGGGGTGGGGGGGAAGCAGCTTGTATCATGTGGATGCGCCGACAGTTTTGTTGTCATACTTAGAATTCCTCATGGGGGAGACAGAAACTACGCACTATAGCTTTAACTGCACTACAGTGAGAGCTGTCAGTTCAGTAGCCTTTGGACACTGCTGCTAAAGGAGGATGATAACTTTAAACACTTGCAACTTGGTTAATTCACAGTATTTTTTCTTCTCAAGTGGTTTATATAATACAACTAATTTCCTTGTGCATAACACATTATAATTAAATGATTAATTTGTAGTGGATTATCCTAGTGTTGTTGTTAAGGCTACATGTGGGACTGCATGGAATATTATTATTACAAAACAAACAATTTAATAAAACATTTGAGTCAAGAGCGTTTAATACTAGAGTTAGAAAGTATAGAAGAAAAAATAACACTTAGAGTTTGACTATACTTTTTCTTTCTTTTAGTTTAAAGGGGGTAAAAGAAAAAGACTCAAAAAGGTTTTACTCACACATAGTGTCAAAGCATATTACCTGCGTCTCTTGGAAAACAAATATTTGGATTTATCATTTAAATTGTTGTTGAATGCTTAACTGCATGTTCAATTGTTAAACAAATTAACAAGCACACAATTGTTTTTGATTTTGACAACTGGGGAGCTTACTGCCTTGATTATACCATCTTTTAAACTTTTTTCCACACAACACAGTAAAACTTTCTATTGTCCCAGTAGCTCTAAAATTTGCATTCAAAGGGATGTATTCACCCAGTGGGACACACACTCTTATAAACAATGACAAGTTTCTCTCATGAATAATACATTTGGTGGGACTGTTTAGAGAATGCTAAAGTTGCAAGAGGACCAGCCCTCCAGGTTTTTTTAGACTCATATGTTTAAAGAAGCCAATTATGCTGAAAGACATAATTCTTCACTTAGAGAAAGACATCCTCATGAAAAAAACAAGACATGACAGTAAATATATTTCATAAGTTGTGCGCATTTTTCTTTACCATATCCTTATCTTTGCCACAGGAAACCAAAGCAAGCATCTCAGTTATGTTTGTTTACAAACGTCCTCTGACTTAATTGCTCCATTAGTTAATGAGTTATTTATCTTTCACCACTTGAAACCCAAGTAAACACTTCAGAAGGGCTGACGCTATACAGATCTGTTGTTCTTTTGAGGGAGAGAGCAACACTGGGAGAGCGAGTGAGAGAGAACATACATCCAAATTAACATTAATGAAGTGAGTTATACGACCACGTATGGTGAGGCCAGGTCTCAAGAGACACTCAATATCAAGTGACGGAGGGAGGTGAAAGGGTAGTGTGTAATAACACACAAGGAACTTCCTTGACACTTTTTAATTGCCGCCTTTCCAGGACAAGCCTGGGCCCTGTGTACTCAATTCTTCGTCAATCTATGTTGTGATAGGTAATAGAAAAAGAATGGTGAATCCGCTAAGTAAGAAAAAGAAGCACTTAACTGCCAACTTAGCAAATTTAGCATCCATTCCTCATCGGCCACAGCCTGTCCCAAAAAACGAGACAGATAACTATTGTAACACACTAACATTAGCCTTACTAAACGTCAGGTCTTTGGCGGGTAAATCATTTTTAATCAATGATTTTATTATTAAACACAATCTTGATTTTATGTTTTTAACTGAAACCTGGTTAGACCATAATAACAGTGATGCTGTTCTCATTGAGTCAGCTCCCACTAACTTCAGTTTTATGAGTGAGAATAGAGTGAATAAGAAAGGAGGTGGAGTCGCCATTTTGTTTAACGACTCGTTCCAATGTACTCAAATAGCTTACGGAAACTTTGCTTCTTTTGAATATGTGGCTCTTCAGCTAAGGTCCCCCTCTCGACCTATATTTCTAATTATCTACAGGCCACCTAAATACTGTGCATCCTTTTTTGACGACTTTAGTGGACTGCTGTCTTTAATCTGTATTAACTTTGACTGTGTAGTTATTGCTGGTGATTTCAACATTCATGTTGACAACCCCCAGGATAGAGGGACAAAAGAACTGTGTTGTATTTTTGAGAACTATGGACTGACTCAGCATGTGACAGAGCCCACACACAACAAGGAGCACACTCTGGACTTGATTATCTCGAAGGGTTTGAACATTTCCAAGGTTGTGGTGACTGATGCTGCTCTCTCTGATCATTCCTGTGTTTTCTTTAATGGCACTATCTCTGTGCAAAAAAGTGTCCAAACAAAGTTAATAAGAAAACGGTATATCACTGACAACACCAGTGAAACATTCATTCAGCTTTTCTCGTCCACACCCACCCTCTCAGGGGTCTCAGTCACTGAGCTTGTAGACAATTTCAATTGTAAAATTACAAATGTTATTGATGCCATTGCTCCCATTAAGGTAAAAACTGTCTCTGATAAGAAAAGATCTCCATGGAGAAATGCCATACTGGTAAGAACAGAAAAAAGAGAGTGTCGAAAAGCAGAACGCAGGTGGCGAAAAACTAATCTCCAGGTCCACTACAACACCTTTAAAGAGAGACTTCGCATTTATAATTTGGAACTGAGGAATGCAAGGCGGTCCTTCCCAGACATTATTGCCAAAAACAATAATAATTCATGTGCTTTGTTTGCTACTGTTGATAGGTTAACAAACCCTCCAGTACCAGTGGCATCTGAACTTTTATCTACAAAGGCCTGCAATGATTTTGCCACCTTCTTCAATGACAAAATTCAGAAAATTAGACAAACAGTCAGTGCTTCCATATCGAGTACAGGGTATGTGTTGTCACAGTGTCCAGGCAAAACAGATTCCAATATGACCCAATTTCATATGATTAACCGTAAAAACCTGGAGGACATTATAGAACATCTGAAAACCTCCTCCTGCTGCCTTGATATTCTACCAACGGGCCTTTTCAAAAATGTTGCAAATGCAAAAAATTGTTTGGCTACAGATCTTCTACAGATTGTAAACACGTCTCTTCTCTCAGGTTTCTTCCCACAGGCCCTGAAAACTGCAGTCATTAAGCCACTCTTAAAAAAGAACAATCTAGACACGTCACTAATGAGCAACTATAGGCCGATATCAAACCTTCCATTTTTAAGTAAAATCATTGAAAAAACGTTTTCTCAACAACTGAACCTTTTCTTGTCACTAAACAAAAGTTTTGATGCCTTCCAGTCGGGTTTTCGACCACACCACAGCACTGAGACAGCTCTTGTTAAAGTCTTTAATGACATCCACTTAAACACAGATAGTGGCAAAAAAAGTCTTGGTATTACTTGATCTCAGTGCTGCATTTGATATGGTCGACCATGACGTATTACTAGACCGATTGGAAAACTGGGTTGGCATTTCTGGCTCAGTACTAAAGTGGTTTGAGTCTTATTTAAAGAATAGGGACTACTTTGTGTCTATAGGGAATTATACATCTGAGCATACAAATATGACGTGCGGAGTTCCCCAAGGCTCAGTTCTGGGGCCTCTCCTGTTTAACATCTACATGCTTCCACTGGCTCGAATTATGGAAAACAACAAAATAAGTTACCATAGTTATGCGGATGACACACAACTTTATATAACCTTATCGCCAGGGGACTATAGTCCAATACAACAACTGACTAAGTGCATTGAACAAATTAACGACTGGATGTGCCAGAACTTTCTTAAATTAAATGAAGAAAAAACTGAGGTGGTTGTTTTTGGAGCAAAAGAGGAACGATTAAAAGTCAGCACTCAGCTTCAAACGATAATGTTAACAACAACAGACAAAGCCAGAAATCTTGGTGTAGTCATGGACTCAGACCTGAATTTTAACAGCCACATTAAGACAATTACAAAGTCAGCCTATTACCACCTTAAAAATATATCAAGGGTTAAAGGACTTATGTCTCAGCAGGACTTGGAAAAACTTGTCCATGCTTTTATCTTCAGTAGACTTGACTACTGTAACGGAGTCTTTACAGGTCTCCCTAAAAAATCAATCAGACAGCTGCAGCTGATTCAGAACGCTGCTGCTCGAGTCCTCACTAAGACCAAGAAAGTGGATCATATCACTCCAGTACTGAAGTCTCTACACTGGCTTCCAGTGCCTCAAAGAATTGATTTCAAAATACTTTTGTTGGTTTATAAATCACTAAACGGTTTAGGGCCAAAATGCATTTCTGATCTGCTAGTACACTATGAACCACCCAGACCTCTCAGGTCGTCTGGGACAGGTCTGCTTGTTGTCCCCAGAGTCAGAACTAAACAGGGGGAAGCAGCATTTCGTTTTTATGCTCCACATATCTGGAACAAACTCCCAGAAAACTGCAGGTCTGCCGCAACTCTCAGTTCTTTTAAATCAAGGCTGAAGACCTATCTATTTGATGTTGCCTTTCTTTAAATAACTGTTCATTTGTTATACTGAAGTTGCATTGTTGACACTGTATGACAATCTACATAAGCATATAAAGAGAAATTCCTATTTTATCTGCTTTTATATATTTAACTGTTTTAATTGCTCTTCAATGTTTCATTTCTTATACTGCACTGTAACTTTTATTCTTGTATTTTATCTGTTTTAAATTTTTTATTCTGTTTTCATGTAAAGCACTTTGAATTGCCCTGTTGCTGAAATGTGCTATACAAATAAAGCTGCCTTAACCTGATGCCTCCTGATGTCAGAGCCTTTTAGTCACCACTAAGGCATCTCATTCAAAAGGGAGATGGAGAAAAGAAAATCCAAACTGTGCACTGGATCAACCTCACTTATCCTCCTTAGCCTCTGACACTGTGTTCCATTATAGTGCTTGGCCAATAAACCACCATAACTCCCCCAAGGTTTTGGTACACATGACAAGCCCATGCTGCGTGTATGACTCCTCTTGCTCGGCGCTGTTAACTGTGGCTCTTAATTGCCATCTTCTGTCATCTGGGTGAACTGTAGACCTGGAACGTCTAGCATCACCGGTTATGGAAAGTACATTATATAACATGAACTCACTTATAATGCACAGTGAAAGGTTCTTTGCTTTGTGGATTACGGTTGAAGAGGAGGTTCAGTTTAGGAATAATGCAGGAGTTGAAAGATAAACCGACAATGTTTACTGATCCTTCAAGTAAAGTTTTGCACTACGTTACAACAATTATTATATTTTCCATTCTTCCCCTTTTCCAAATCTATATATCAAGGTCAGACAACTAGCAAAACACATAATGCAAGTAAAAAGTAAAAAGATGCCTTCCATCCCGTTAGAACAGGATTTATTTCTCAATATAACCTGCGCTGTTCAGTGATTTTAAACTTGCCATAGTGCATATATCTGTGATTTTTACCACCCATCCCAGTATTAATTACAGCTCCAATAAACTTTTACTTAATTCTAGTGTTTTGGCCAAAACCTCTGGAGATGTGGAGTTAGAAAAAAATGCAATTAGTGACTACTAGCATAACACATCCAAATGTGTTTCCCCCGGGAAGCGAACTCTGCTCCCTGGCTTAAACGCCCACTTATCGAGGAGCATCTCGCTGCAGTCTGCGGGAAGGCGGGGCTTGATGTCAAGCCCCGCCTTCCTGCAGATCCAAGTCAGTCATTTTTTTTTTTTACCTACGTCGTCTCCCCATACGCTCGAACGGACCAAGACGGTAGCAAAACTGATATCCTCTTGTTTCACATTAGATGACAGAAACTGATGTAAGCTAAACAAACGACATTTCATGCAACAACAGTGAACTGTAATTGGGCCCGTGTATTTTTTTCGTTCATTTGATTTCCGATTTTGAAACGAAAAGAGTGGTTCGGAAAAAACGTAAGACTGCTCCGGTGAAAGCCTTATTTTCATGAGCTTCTGGGGCTAGCTGCTAGCTAGCTCGGAAGCTACATCTGATGGCAGGCAGGTTGCTAAATAGCCAATGCTAAAAAGTATGGAAGTAGCCTAGTAGTTTCCCCTGCTTTCTATCAATATTCCTCAGTAT
This sequence comes from Sander lucioperca, assembly GCF_008315115.2. NCBI lineage: Eukaryota > Metazoa > Chordata > Actinopteri > Perciformes > Percidae > Sander > Sander lucioperca. The sequence goes on from NC_050176.1 coordinate 29,832,905, forward strand.
TTGTCTTTTGGTGTAGTTTGCTAACATGCTCGTAGACATGTAAATGAACTGTTTGCGTGCTAGCTAAGTCAACGGTCAACACCTTTTATATTGTAACGTGAAAGCTCAGGCTGCGTTAGCTTCACAGCCGCAGCCGCAACTTGCACTGCCCCGTTAAAATGCAACTTCAACCCTCGGATATAACGGTAATCACGTAGCGACCTTTTGAAATACTTAGATTAGGTGTGTTACTGTGCAGGTAACAGAGGCGGACTTTACCATTAGGCAAAGGGGCCCCCAAAATGCCCCATTAACTTATGCTTAAGGTTTTTTTTTTTTTTTACTTTTCGCAAATTATATATTTCTAAAACTCCATTTGCGAAAAATGGCATCAAATCATTAGTTTCGCAGACCGGAGGGGGCCCCCCCACCTCACTACATGATTGGACTATTCCATTATCTCACTTACTGCGCATCTGCGAAAGTGACAAGGCTGTAATGCGCCAAAATACGGAGAAAAAAAAGTGACAGACAGACAGGGTGCGTATGTAGAGTGACAGACAGTGTACAGAGTAGAGCTATAATGAAGCCAAACTACCCAAGTGGTGCTGAAAAAAGGAGGAAGCGGGAGGAAAGCAAAACGTTTTTAAAAAAATTGCCGAAGTTAACAAAGTTTTTTGTGATGCCTGCCGCTGACAATGACAACAACGCTACAACCCATGCCACAACCACCATCACGACCGTTAGCACTGCTGCTAGCGAGGAGGAGCTACCTGTTGCTGCCGACAGTGCCAGCCCAGGCTGCTCAAGTGATATTGCTGCTAACGTTATGGATATGGAATCAGTGATAGCAAGATTTGCTGAGGCCAAAGCTCGCAAGGTCAGATTATAGCGCTTTAGACATGACAATACAGACACTCACACACACACACACACACACACACACACACACACACACACACACACAGACACTCTCACACAGATACACTCACTCACTCACTCACTCACACACAGACACTCACTCACTCACACACACACTCACACACAGGCACTCTCACACAGATACACTCACTCACACACAGACACTCACTCACTCACTCACTCACTCACTCACAGACACTCACTCACTCACACACTCACTCACACACAGACACTCTCTCACACACACACACACACACACACACACACACACAGTCTCCTCCCTCTGACACTGTGTCAGAGGGAGGAGACTGAGAGAAACTCAAGGTTTCTTCTCTCTCATTTCCTCATTCATTCATTCAGTCTGTATCAGGCGCATTTTAATGCAGTTTGTTATCTGCATGAATAAAAACTTAATACATAAAACTTATTGTTAGGCAGATTATAAAACGTTTTTTTCTCAAACATGTCATGTCCTTTTGTCGACGATCCCGTTGATGAAAAAGCTGTATTACTTCACAGAGAGTTTACGTCGGGAGATGATATTGAGTCCCGACTAAATGTATTTTCATTTCCACATAACCGATTTGAGAGGTATTTTTTTCACAGTCCATCAGATATGTAGATACCTTATCCGTCCTCATATCACTAACATCCACCATCGTGGACATGCTTTAACATCCCAGCAGATTCTTTGTGTCGCATTACGTTTTTTGCAAACGGCAGTTTTCTTTATTGGTGATGCAGATCATACTGTAGGCTAATAGTAAAGCCACTCGTCAGAAAAGTGTGACCCGCTCTGAAACGTTTTTTAAAAGTTTTTTGTATTGTTTCCTGGACACAAACCAGTGAGAGACATAAAAAAGAAATAAATGATTATAAATTATAGTTCTGTTAATGATCATGGTGCTGCAGCCTCAGAATGGGATATAGTAGGCCTAGTAGCTTACTTTTTCGCCAGTAGGATTGCACCCAAATGAAATTATAGGTGTAATACAATTCCAGTTTTCACTAGTAGGCTAATATTATAAGTTAACTGTGATTAAATATGAAATTAATACACTTTTAATGCTTACGCATTGACTCGAGCAGCAATTTCCTCCCACACCAATTATCTCTCTTTTGCAGCAGCAGCCGCCGTCTTACTTTTTTAACTAAATACATGTTCAAACTCGCTGTTTGTGCGCATGAGTATTTCCGCCGACCCGTTTGTTTGTGGTTGTTACCATGGTGAATCGTAGAATCATGGCTCCATTCAGGCTGCCTTTTTATTGTGGTGGTGCACGCGCGTGAACCTACTCTGAGTTGATTGAACCAACTCATATCAGCTGTTCTGGAACCGAAAACTCTTCCCATCTCAGGGTAAATCAACTCAGACATCAGGGTTAGACTCAGAGTTTGTTAAACCTTCTACCTGAAACTGACCCCCGAAGTCTAGACATCATTGCTGTGTGAAGACTGCTGAAGAGAAGTTACAAGTAGGACTTTCTTAGAAAAGGATTGACAAAAGGGGGGAAACATGAGATGTAGAGGGCCCCATGTCTGTGTTTGCCTTGGGCCCCAAAATGACTAAATCCGCCCCTGGCAGGTAATATCCGAGGAGCATCTCGCATGATTGTGAGTTCTACTGAACCAGACTGAGAGACCATTTAAAGACTCAGGAACCCTTTGCAGGTGTTTTGGATTAATTAGCTGATTAGAGTGGGACACTTTGAGCCTAAAATATTGAACCTTTTCACAATATTCAAATTTTCTGAGGGTTTTCATAAACTGTAAGCCATAGTCATCAAAATTATAACAAATACAGGCTTGAAATATCTCGCTTTGCATGTAATAAGTCTATATAATTAGTTTAACCTTTTAAGTTGAATTACTGAAATAAATGAACTTTTGCACAATATTCTAATTTTTCGAGTTTCACCTGTATGCTTCTGGTTCACCTGTTAATTGTTAAAGCAAAATTGCCCCTTTGTACATTTGGTTGTGACTGAATTCTTGCTGTTAATATGAAAGTCCATAACGAAACAACACACCATTCTACTTTTAAGGGCTAAATTAAATGAAATATGGCTCGTTTTCCGTTTGAACACATTGTCATCAATATTAACAAGGTTTAAAATGACTCATTTTTCAAATTTGGATATCATTTCAAAATCAGAAATCAGTAGTAACTACATGAAAACCTCACTGTTGCATGAAATATCTTTTGTGTTTAGCCTACATCATCAGTTTCTATCTAATGTGAATCAAGAGGCTATATCAGCTTCGCTACCAGGCTGTCTTTTTTTTTTTTTTGTCTTCAAAAACCTTTATTATTCAAGTACAGATCCATAAACACATTGAAAACATTAAATGCATACATACATACATACACGAAAAAGGGGCGCATTAAATTTACATTAAAGAGGTTGTAAGGCATTGTAAATGTTCAGAGTCCGGATGGCTTTCTTATTTGTCAGTCCTTTTTTAAAATTTTAAAATATAATTTCATGTCATTTTTAAATTGGTGACTAGCCTATTCGGTTTTCTTTCAGATCATTTACATTTATAGATATAAAATTTTCAAATAAAATTAAAAGATTCAAAATAAAAAACATGGCATTTATCCAAATAATTTTCTTCATAGTAAAAAAATTCTACCAGGCTGTCTTGGTCCGTTCGAGCGTATGGGGAATGACGCAAAAAAAAATGGCTGACTTGGATGTGCCTTCCCGCAGACTGCAGCGAGATATACTTGCACTTATCCTCTCTGACCAGCAGCTGCATTCTTATACATCGGCCGTCAATGTGGTCCATACAGCAAAAAAAAACAAAAAAAACGTGGAGTATATGGGCCCTATTTTAACGATCTGAAACGCAAGTATCAAACGCCAAACGCAAGTAGCTTTGTGGGCGCAAATCTAAAATGGGTTGGTCTGAAGTAGCTACATCACTCATAGGTGTGGTTTGGGCGTAACGTGCAATAAACCAATCAGTGTTATCTCACATTCCCTTTAAAAGCAGGCGCGCTTGTTCCATGGCGGATTGCTATTATAATGGCAGATTGCTAGGCACACGCTCTTAATACATCCATGGGCGCACGCCAGGATCGGTTTACAGCCGAGGAGACCGACGTTTGCTACTGATTTTTCTTTTTGTCAAAATGTAAATAAAGAAATGTCACAAAAACATACTTTCCGATGTTTTGGGCTCACTCTCACTGAATCACGAGGTTATGAATGCATGGTGATATTTTTGCAATGTAGTCTAACATTAGACCCAAATTACCTCACTATAGACGATGCAGCTCTTCTGTCTCTCCTCTCCCGTGCTGCTGCTGGGGCATTTGGGTTAAGTGGCATCGGCACATGCAGTTCAACATCACAAGTCCTCTAATATTTCCTCATTTATGTCATCAACACATCCATCATTCATGGAAATGTGTAAAACAAGGTCATATTTTTCCTTGTATTTATGTATGGTTTGCAAAAATGGGAACTGCTGGGTCCGTACTCACGTGAGATGAGAGAAGCAAAGTGTATGCGCGGTGTGCACACTCTACATTACGGCCAAGCATGTGCCCTTAAAATAGCATCTGAATAATGCGCCACTGACTTTAGACTAGGTTTTTTCTGGTCTGTGGCGGAATTGTTTTCTGAAACTGCAAAATAGCACTAGGGAACGTTTGCGCCGGAACACACCTCCTCTTTTTGCTGAACGGCCCGCGGGAGCGCAAGTTCATTCCCTAATTTACCGACGTGAGTCTGTTGAGGGAAAAGTCCGCTGTGCATCGGGTGCAAAATAGGAATGGTACATGCGTCGGTGTACAAAGTCAATAGCCATAGGTAAGGTAGTCACTAAGGTAGCACAGATACAGTTCATCCCAAAGGATTGACTGTTCCACATCATGCTTTATAAAATAATTCATAAAATCATGCCGACAATTATTAGGCTATTTGAATAGCTTGAATAGCTTAGTATTCTATGCAAAAAAGGTATCTATAAAGGCTTTAGGCTGCCCTAAAAGTTAGTGTAGCCCCAGTTTAATATACAACTTCATGTTATGCAATATATGTAGGGGGTCCCTGATCCGTCTCTGTTTCAGTTAAGGGGTCCTTGGCTTAAAAAACATTGAAGATCCCTGTTCTAGACAATATTTGTCATTCTTTTGCATTGTTGCAATAACAATAAACATTTTCAGAAAGCAAGCATATTTGTCTGCTCCCATGTTAAGAAGAACATTAAAAACAACTTTTAAAGTACATTTAGAACAGATAGAAAATGTGCGATTAACTTGCGATCAATTGAGAGGTAAGGACAATCTTCGATCAATCACGATTAAATATTTTAATCTATTGACAGCCCTAATAATATTATTTAACAGTGTTTATACAGGTTAATTACTGGTTAGTAATGCTTATATTAAAAAAAAATACTAAGCATGCCAAATGGGGCTTTACATTTTACCCTGCGTATATTTATTCAAAAAGCACACATTTTAGGAAAACATCTGCAGAGATCATTATCCCTGTTTTTAATGTGAATGTCAAGGTGCATCTACTGCAGACTGTGTTGTCATATGGGTTTGAAAATGTTGCTCTATTTATAATCAGTTATATGGATTGAATCAATAAAAGAAAAAGAAAACTCAATTTTGAAATACAATTACCTCTTCAATCTCAAAGCAATCAAGAGACCTGTTCATCATTTCAACATATTCAATTTATCTTTATGACCAGAAAATAAATAAACCAGAAAAGCAATCTTACAGAATTGCTTCAGGGAAATATTTCAGCGACATACTTGTCATTTCTTTACCCTGAGGAAAATCTGTTTTTCTGACCAGACCCAATTAAAACACTGCATCATCAAACTGCAAATCTGCACAGATATCGTTAAAATAAATGTATATACAGTATATATATATATATATATATATATATATATATATATATATATTAATGCGAACCATAATATGCTGTTTAAAACCAAAATATCCCAGCGCAGGACTTCAGTGTATTCCATATTCATGTGTGTTTGCGGTTAGTCCTGGACAGTTCAGCAGACCATGATATTTCCTTAAACTAAATGTCATGAAGGCATTCAAGCATGAAATGTCACACTAATTCAGGGCACAAGCACAAAATGTGAGCTCGCAAAGGACTTTGCTCAAACCATACAAAGCAATTCATCAAAGAGAAAAGGTGGCCCGAGAAAAGTGACGTAAAAAACAAATGGTCTGCAGACACAGCTCACATTGATTTTGCAAAAGAAATTGTGCTTAAAATCTATCTCAATTTCAATGAAGCATTGTCGCTCACTGATTCTTAGAGCTAAATCTATAACTTATGCCATTTTATTATAGACCTGTGAAAACACTGAGGACAATATGTTCTTGAAAGATTATTATTGACCATATATTTGGATGAGATTAAATTTACAGTAACATCAATGGTAACTTGGCGTCAATTCTAATAGACACACCAGACAAATATTTTGAATTATTTTTATATTTTAGTCTACAAGAAGAAGAAACTTTATTATTCATCACATACAATCGTGCAGTACAATGTAGTGAAATTCAACCACTGCATTTAACCCACCCTAAGGATAAGGAGCAGACAGCGTCCAGGGAGCAACTTGGGGTTCAGTGTCTTGCTCAAGGCACTTTGACGTGCCCAGAGAAGCCAGGGATCGAACAGCCAATCTTGTGGTTTAGGGCAACCCTGCTCTACCCCCAACTCTACAGCCACCCAACACAAGTTCATGTTTTAATTAATTAGATTCAAAGGAGAAAGTCAGGGGATATCGTTATAGGGCGATATATATAACGCCTGTGAATGGATGAGGTTGGGTCGCATGTAGTCTGGCTTTGCCAGACCTTCCTCCACATGGATAGTCCTCATAAATTTGACGGAGTTTAAATACACAAAAGAAAGAGTAAGAAAACGGACATAAAGAGTGAAATCCAGTGGAATTTCTGGCGGCAACCCCGGAATTGGAACGTCGTAGATATAGACTAGGTCGCGTGCCACACAACTGCAACGTCCCCACTTTCAATTCCAGCCAGGGACCTGCATGCCTGCACTTTGCTGCATGTTATACCCCCTCTCTTCCCCATTTTCCTGTCTACCTTTTCAATGTCAAACTGTGTAAAGGTGGAAATGCCAAGAAAAATAATCTTAAAAAACCCCAGAATATTAGACGTTAACCCTGGAGGCATCTGTCCATTTTCCATTTCCAGAGTCAACCACAACCATCCCCTAACCTTAACCACGTGGTTATTATTGTAAACATGATCACGGGGGTGCCCTTACCTTAAAAAAGTAGGTAATTGAACCTAAACCATGATGTTTCCCCTAAATACATATTTTAAACCCAAATCATGACTTTCTCAAAACCTAACCGAGTCATTTTTGTGCATAATCTTAACCAAACCTTTACCATAGCGCTGCCACATCATACAACTGATTTGTTACAGTTTAGGAAGACAGAAAAATTATGTCTTCCTGCAGATAACGGAGTCAGATCAGAAAACACGTCTACTATATGTGTTATTCTGAAGTGATGGACCAACGGTGTATTTTGTTGTTTAATTTGGAGGACTTGTTGGTGTGTAAAGTGATATTTGATATAATTGTGGATGCATTTTTGCTGAGCTGATTTCCAAGGGTAATGGAAACCAAATATTCAGTTCAACATTTTCTTTTTATGTCTGTTGATTTTGTTTGGTGCAAGTGTTGAAGGAGATGTTCTTCAATTTAACAGGACAAGGCTAGAAACAGATTAAACTGAAATTCTTTGCAGGAAACTTCACTAAGTGTTCTTTTTATAGATAAACAAAGTGACACAAGCATCTCAAACGATTACCCTAAGGTATTTTGAGTGCTAATGGCGACATGTGTGCTCACCAAATTTTGGAGGCAGAATATCTAATTTAGCCAAAATCTAATTTATGATTGCCTTTTCCATACAATAGAACAATTATGTTCCTGCTACATATAATTCAGTGGATTGTTTTTTTTAAATAAATGTTTGGTTGTGACTCAAACTGGACTGTGCTTCATTGTTAGACTTGATGTGGCTATGACAACGGCCCTGCGATATCTTTTCAATTACTATAAAACCCCATTACCATTTCAACACACCATTAATGCACTACAATGTTTACAAGTTGGAAAATGTATTCTCCTGTCTAATGAGAACAGGATTTTGTTAAGACAATACTAGCTACATTATATTAGTCGCTTATCTGCTGATTAACAGCTTTGACCCATGACTTTTCAACACGTTGTAAGCTCCACTAATACCTCTGTAAATATCTGAATAATCAGCTGCAACAAGTAAAGCACTGTATGGCCAAAGGAGAACATGGACTTTGTAAAAAAGAAAATCCAAAACAGTCATATTTATCACCATTTGTAAATTCAGTGGGATTTAAGTCACTATTATTACATTTCTAAGCACATGTAACTTAAATTGACTTAGCTAATTCCAGCCCTCTCATCAGACATCACACATATTAACAGGGAGAGATTAGGTAAAGTCTAATCAAGGTTTATTACAGGCACTGGACTAAAATTAATACACTAAGAGAGACAGTCTGGGTCAAATGTATATTTTAAAGTGACAGTGGACTTTCAATTACTTCTTCCCCAAGCAATTTCACATCTCTGCACCTTTAACTTTCCTTCCACTATGACTGCACTGCTGTGCTGAACTTTTGCCTCACAAAGTAATGAAGAGCCTTAACAATAATATCTAATTAGCCACTGACTATTCATCAGCCTAAACCACAGCATGCCTCAGGATTTGTAGAATAGTATAACATATTAGTACATATGTAATGAGTATAGCAGTTTATAGAAGAGGAGTTGGATAATGAGAACAGATGCTATTATGAAGTTTGATAAATTGGACAAACACCGGTGTATCAGTTATGCAGAAGTCATAGCACCTGACGCATAACGCCAGGTTTGTTTGACCACTTACACAGTTTAGTCTATAAGGTCTGGGTTAATCTGTTCTGGTAGTTGAAAATCTGGTGCTGTATGCAAGAACAAAATACAAGGAGTACCCACTCTCTGGAATCACAGCTCCCTTTTATTTTATTATCAACTTTTCGACCAACAATAAAATCAATCTGTGTATAAAGAAAGATTGTGATAGTTCACTAAGTTTATTTATATAAATAGTTTTTGATAGTTATGAATGCTTTTTAATGACTGGTGTTGCCTCCTAGTGTCTTGTGACACTTACCTTATTACTTAAGTTTCTTATCTGTTACATTATTATTTTATCTTATATTATTTAAGGGTATTTTATTAGATTTTATTTTTGTATTTGTCATTTAGCAGTGCCTTATTGCAGTCCTGAAATGTTTAAATCCTGGTTTAAAAAAAAAAGAAAATGCACTATGTTTTGAAAAGTGCTGTGTAAATTAATTTTAATATTTATGATTACTGAGGGAGTCTTTTTTAACTATTGATACAAGCTTTGTGCATAACTCTTTTAAATTATACTTGTATATACCGTATGTATATTTTTTTTTTTGTTCCTTGTTACAAGGATATATTGATAATGTGGTTAGATGATTATGATGTGACTGGTCATCTTGCAGTTTGCAGTAAATCCCTCATTTCCTTCCCATGAGTTAATGCCTGAGGAAGACATGTAGTTGGTCAAAGCGTCGCTAATAAAATCAAAGGGAGCTGCGATTCCAGTTTTTGTGTATTGCAATAAATACACAAGACAGACTGGGCGTATTCCTGAACACACTGGAAATGTTGTAGTAAGATGCATTGTTGCTATATTTTTCCGGAAACCAATAAGTGGTGGTTTACAGACAAATGAATGACAAAAAAAGTGGCTGGAAGGAGGCCAAGCTATATTCCAGCACACACATAGTTTCCTGAAACAAATCCATTAAGTTTTTAAATCTATTGTTTGTACAGGCCATTAATTACAATGCAAGAATTTAACACAATAATAAAACAAATGTCTATTATATAAAGGTAAAATATATTTTTATTAAACCATTTGGATCCAGGGGAAATGATACAAACATAATGCTCCACTCATGCCGTCCATTTCAGGATTACACCCTGTCATCATTTTGGTGAGTGCTGATATTTCTCTGTGACAGCATTAATGTCCAACAGTAACAGCCCTGCTGCTCTGATAGTAATTGATCACTGATATTTACGGGGAAAAGTTGCTGAATAAGACAGGGGGCTTATTTTACCGCTACAATTGAAGGAAAAATATCAATACTCACAGAGGGATGGAGGCGGACTCAAATGAGTGAAATGATCAAGAGAAGATGTAGCTTGTTTTCATTAGGGAGTGGCTGACAACATCAGATGATTAACCACCATACCCCCTGCTACTGTGATTCTGTACATGAGCCGGAGGAGATCTGTAGCAACAAACCACAATAAACTATTCTCTGTGGTATAAATCAGCCTCAACTCACTACACATCTAGGAAAAAAAGAAATGAGAAAACATTTCATATTTTAGCTGTGACTGATTCACAACCTGGTTTTTGCAGATCACTTTATGAAATGTCTGTGTTATTTAAAACTAGACCATTTATACAAGCAATGGGCATTTTACTTTTGATGGTTAAACAAGGGAAACGGGGGGGGGAGAAAAGCTATCTTTGAAGTTTGCCATAATCCTTGAAACAAAATGGTTTAGAAAACAACTTCCATACATAATGCATGGTGCATTTTTCTCACACATGATTTAGTTTTTTTTTTTTCTTCTCATCTTTAGTTCTGGCCGATACACCAGGCTGGTTCGATTTCCCTGGGGATATGAAGGCCATCATACGGCACTTCCTTTCAACTCTTTTCCAGTTCAATTTATCGTGTACAAACAGGGTTCAGACCCTCAATAAGAATCCCTGCTTTGTGAGATTCAAAATGATGGCTTTAAAACTACATGTTGATGAGGATGGCAGATTTACACTCAAGTGCAGCATCAAGATGATGATTCACATGCCAGGAAGAACCACTCTGCTGACTGTGATAAAGGCGAGCTGGAGAATGAATTAGATATAAAAGTATGTGTGATTAAATGTTATGTCTGAATTTTCAATATGATTTTGAGGACTGCTTCACTTTCAAGCACTATACCTTAATGTCACCTATCAACCTTCACCCTTACATGCATATTCTGGTCTTTAGAGACCAGGGACCCATTTCATTTATTCATTTTCTTCCATTAAGCCTCACTACTACTTTTTCTGTATATAATTTCCAGGTTGGAATTTGTCGAAATAGTTGTTTTTCTGATGTTTTGCTATAAAAAAAGTTATAGGATGGACAATTTAGTTTAGTCACAGTAACATTATGGTGCAGGGCTGGAAGATTTTGACAAAAGAAATGTTTTTCTCTGAAAACAATTATAATTTTGTGTAAAGTGATCAATCAGATCATTTAGAAACAGAATTGGAGCATTAATATGTCAATGCTAGCTCAGAAGTGAGCATGTACAGAAACAGTGGACCACTGAACGCACTGTCAATCACAGTACATTTCAGAGAGAGCGTTTCGGCAGTTCTGCACATGCATTGCCCGACAAAGAGGGAAGAACTACAGGGAGAGATCTCACTCATCTACTTCAAATTGGCGTGGTGTTTTTGCATTCTACCCACTACAGCTTTAATTGAATTTTATGTAAATAATATTTTTCCCTTTTTTTGGCATACATTTATGAGAAAATAACAAATCACAAAAACATATGTTTTGGGGGTTTAATAGTGTTAAGACTATGCTCCTTCACACATTTGTTAGACCTCAAGGATACACAGTGCATTCTGGTAAGTAGCACTAAATGCAAACATAAATGTTCTCTATAGAGCAACTTTAACTGAGGGGCCTCTAAAGACCAGAGGTACTGTATGTAGGAATGTTTTGCAAAACATCCATAAATGTAACCTGTTCATATCCACCGCCTTTTGATTGATTTTCGCCAAAAATTAAAATTGCAGTCTCTGACCCTTTCCTCTTGTGACTTCATCACAGATTGTATAAGTGCAAAAAAAAAAAAAAAAAAACAGACTTAAGAATACAATAATTATTTTTAGGTGAATGTTCAAGAACCACAAATCACTGATTTCTAAAACTATATGCAACTTCCAAGTCTGCGAGTGCAAGAGAGAGTATGCTCTGTTTTTTGTGGGAAAATGCCATCAACAACAAAATTAATGTTTCCATATTTGCTGACCTTATTGAAGAGAAGAAACTCCTTGCTGAAGACCAAGCAATTCATATTTGTGTCAGAAAGAGAGTCCATGGCCAGGAAGCTGCTTATTAAAACAACCCTGTAAATCTAGCATGGACAAGTCCTGGCCTTATTACATCATGGTTTTAATAAAGCTGTCCAGTCTTCAGATTATGCCAGTGACCTCTTTTTACGTAAGCCTTTTTAATGCTCCTCTGGGACCAGTTGGGTTTATAGAGTCGGCGCCAAATCATCACACTTAATCAAACACCTATAGCCTTCCCCTCAATTCTGAATGAATGATGTTTATAAACACAATATATCATTCAAGCCTGTTTGACTGCACAATACATCACTGCAACAAGAATATCATCTTTCTGTAAGGAAATGGGCCTCTGGATTTGTTTTTGTTGCGTTATCTTTAAGTGTTATACGAACTATTTGAAATGGTCAATTGAAGGATTTACTCATCGACTGAAATTAATTGACAGATCCTGACATGATACAAATCTCAATCCTTTTAATCCATTCAAATTACCATCAACACCTCTTACACATCAAAAGAAAATTGATTATCAATGTGCTTGTCACACAATTCATAAATGCTCTCAACAATTATAATGTGCTGTCAAACAACAAACCACAAATCATATTTAACAAGGCACATTTAGGACTAAAGTGTAACTTAAATCTTGAGTTTGTGACTTTGTTTTAGAAAGATACCAACTTCAATCATAAAAAGAGCTTCTGTGAGACACATCCAGCACTATTTAGTGTTATAACAAATCAAATTTAACACTAAAACCAGGGGCTCAACCACAATCTTTTTCCATCCCTGTGTTATGAAAACAAGCTGTGTTCAAGAACGCCTGCATGCTGCCAGTCAGTCAGTCACACATGCACAAATCAGTCTAGTCCTTATTACAAACTACAGAAGGAAAATAAATATGTCCACAGAACTGGTGACATGAAACAAACTGGATACTGGAGCTTCAATACACACATAGAGGCGTCTCATTTTTCCCAGTGGCAGAAGACATGTTTATCAGGAGCCAAACTCAGTCAACCAGGCTACAGGTTTGCAACTGCTGCGACTAATCTACTGTATGTGACAAATGATGTTCTGAATTTATCAAGTTTGCCCGATGTTAACAGAGCAGGGCTTACTCTGTACTACAGCTAGAGTGCTTGTATCACAATGTATGTTTATTGCTACGATGCCTAGTCTATACTAATCTCATTAGTTTGTGGGTGAATGTTTCAGTTATATGGTTCATAGGGTCGTAACAACAACACTGTCACTATCAGAGCTCTAAATACTCTACATAGACCGGTGCACGTAACTTGGTACAGAAAATATGTTGTGCAGGGCTGCCAACTCTCACGCACTGGCTGTGAGACTCACGCAGTTTACCCTTTCTTCACAAGCCACATGTCCATTTTTGCACAGTAAAAAACATATTTATAACTGATAATGTCACTGACAGCACACAGACAGACAAGACAGAGCAGCACAGCACAACAGCAGCAGCGTAAAAACACTGCAGTAAAGCCAGCCGCCTCTTGGATTGTGAGGTCTATTCGCGTTGTTACGGTACAGGCACTTGGAGACATTAAGGACAAAGAAAGACTTGCATTACAGCAATAATTTATTACACATCATACAAAAATGAGTTGTGTTGAATATGTTCCGTCACCAAAGAAATCCTAGGGCCCTATTTAACGATCTGAAACGGAAGATTCAAACGGCAAACGCAAGTAGCTTTGTGGGCGGATCTCGGGCGATGTTGCTATTATACCGGCGGGATAAATGACTCTTGCGCCCGACGCAAATTTAAAATGGGTTGGTCTGAAGTAGCTACATTACTCATAGGTGTGGTTTGGGTGTAACGTGCAATAAACCAATCAGAGCGTTATCTCACATTCCCTTTAAAAGCAGGTGCGCTTGTTCCATGGCGGATTGCTATTATAATGGCGGATTGCTAGGCGCACGATCTTAATACATCCATGGGCGCGCGCCAGGAGCGGTTCACAGCCGAGGAGACCGACGTTTGCTATTGATTTTTCTTTTTGACAAAATGTAAATAAAGAAATGTCACAAAAACATACTTTCCGATGTTTTGAGCTCACTCTCACTGAATCACGAGGTTATGAATGCATGGTGATATTTTTGCAATGTAGTCTAATGTAGTCTAACTGCTTTGAGTCTACAGACTGGGGCGTGCTCTGTGAGCCACATGGGGAGGACATCAACAACATGACAGACTGCATCACAGAATACATCAAATTCTGTGAGAACATCACCATGCCCTCCCGGACTGTACGCTGCTTTCCAAACCACAAGCCGTGGATCACCAGTGACCTGAAAGTCCTTCTTAATGAGAAGAAGAAAGCTTTCAGGTCATGGGACAGACAGGAACTGAGGGATGTACAGTGACTAAACACACCTACAGGAGGAAGCTGGAGGCCAGACTGCAACAGAACAATATGACGGAGTTGTGGACAGGGATGAAAGAGATCACCGGGTGTGGGGGTCGATCTAGACAAAGACCAGGCAGCCGTGAGAAAGCAAACAAGCTGAACTGTTACTTTAACAGGTTTAGCTCACAGCCATCCCCTGCCTCCTCTATCACTCCACCAACCCCCCACACCCCCTCACTGCCTCCTACCCTCCCTCTCTTGATCTCACCCATCCCCCCTCACCCCCCTGTGGTCTGCCCACTCCCCCCACCACTACAGCACATTTCATCTCCCCCCCACAGACACTTCATGCACCCCCCCCCTGCTTTTCTTTCACACCTGGCCAGGTGAGGAGACAGCTGGAGAGGCTTCACCAGCGCAAGGCTGCCGGCCCGGACGGCATCAGCCCCAGGGTCCTGAAGACCTGCGCCAGTCAGCTGTCTGTTGTTCTCCTGCATCTCTTCAACCTGAGCCTGCAGAGGGTGCCGCTGCAGTGGAAGACGTCCTGGCTTGTCCCAGTCCCCAAGAAGTTGACTCTGAGAGAATCTGGCCTCAAGGACTTCCGCCCAATGGCTCTCACATCCCATGTGATGAAGGTGCTGGAGAGGCTGGTCTTGGCCTACCTGAGGCCGCAGGTGAGATCTTCTCTGGACCCTCTACAGTTTGCCTACCAGCCTCGTCTGGGAGTGGACGACGCTGTTATCTATCTTCTGCAGCGAGCTCATTTGCACCTGGATGGTGGTGGTGGCACTGTGAGAATCTCTTTTTTTATTTATCCAGTGCATTCAACACCACCCAGCCACTGCTACTAGGTGAGAAGCTGCAGGGGATGAGTGTCGGTGCGTCCACAGTCTCCTGGATCACTGACAGACAGACCACAGTTTGTCCGTCTACACCGTGTTCTTTCTGATGTGGTGGTGAGTGGTACCGGGGCTCCACAGGGGACTGTGCTGTCTCCCTTTCTGTTCACCTTATACACCATAGACTTCCAGTACAACTCAGAGTCATGTCACCTACAGATGTTTTCTGATGACTCTGCAATTGTTGGGTGTATAAGGGATGGACAGGAGGGAGAGTACAGAGCGCTGGTGGACAACTTTGTGGAGTGGACTGGTAAGAATCACCTGCTGCTGAATGTGGATAAGCCAGAGAGATGGTGATGGACTTCAGGATGAAGGGAACGGCTCCGCAGCCCCTTTGCATTCTGGGTGGAGATGTGGACATGGTTGAGGAGTACAGATACCTGGGTGTCAACATCGACAACAGGCTGAACTGGAAAATCAACAGAACTGCAGTCTACAAGAAGGGGATGAGCAGACTCTATTTTCTGAAGAAGCTGAGATCCTTCAACGTGTGCAGCAGAATGTTGGAGATGTTCTACCATGTTGTGGCCAGCGCTCTGTTCTCTTCCGCCATCTGCTGGGGCAGCAGCATCGGAGCCAGCGACACAAACAGACTGAACAAACTGATCAGGAAGGCTGGCTCCGTTATTGGCTGCAAACAGGACACTTTTGAAACTGTGGTGGAGAGGAGGTCACTGAATAAACTGTTATCTATCATGGATAACCCCGACCACCCTCTCCACCCCACACTGGTCCAACAGAGGAGCACCTTCTCTAAGAGGCTCCGACAGCTTCGATGTCGCACGGACCACTACAGGAAATCATTCCTGCCGCAGGCAATCAAACTATTTAACACTTCTTCACTGAGTGACAGATAAGACTCAGACATCACAACTGCACTAATTGCAACTTGCACAATAGGTTTGTTTACCTACAGCTTTATAAATACTATTTAAACAGTTGTACAGTTTTTATTCCCAACTTATAGATATTTTAAACTATTGTTCTTATATTCTATCCTATTATTATTTCATGTATATTGTAGGGATGTCCAGATCCGATCACGTGATCGGAAATCGGGCCCGGGGATTTTGCCTTGTTCACAGCTCCCGACTCGCCGCACGGCCCGCTCTGAACTGCACAGCTGGCCTCCAGCCGCGACTCTCAGCCGCGGCGTTGTACGTATTTCGGTCGGGTTCATTACGGCAGAGGAACCGGCATGTCAACTCAGCTGGATAATCCAACCCTTCGAAGTTAAGTTATCTCATCGGGCATATTTTGTTCATTCATGTTTGCCGCCCACCAGTAATGCGGATCAGGTTGCTGTGGCCTGGAGTTCCGGGCTCTGTCTAAACTCTGGCTTCTGCCGCAGATTCTTCTGCGTCTCTGGGGCCTATTTACCGTAAATTCTATGATAGAGACAGTCGGGGACGTCGATTTACTTCTCTACATGCATCAAGGTTAATTGTGCACTTAGACAGGCACGTCTTTTCTCTATGGGCTCACTAGGCAAGCTGCTTTTTAGTTTTACCGACATTTTATTTTTTTTATTTAGCGTGCTCTATCATTTCAGCTGACGTTCTAAAATTCACGTACGCATTTACATGCGCATTTACGGTGGAGTCAGTTTTTCAACAGGTGTTGCTCTGGACATGGATGTATTAGCTGGATGGTGACACTGAAGTATGTTAGGGCTGAGCGCTACTGCGCAGCCGCAAACTGAGCTTGCCTACGTAGTTGTGGTATGAGCAGCCTGTCCGAAGTTGTAGTCTTCTGATGGTTGTGCATGAGTAAACTCAATCGTTTCAATCTTGCAGAGACGGAGATTGAGTTATATGCTAGGAATAATGTAGGCAAGGGGTAATTGTTGCTAACTAGAATGCTAGTTAACATTAGTTATTTATCTTACAAGTAACGGTAGCCTTTTTTACTATAAAACGTCTGTTATGGAGCACACAGTGACCTACAAGCTATGGAGCATTTATACATTGTTGTGTTTCTTCAGATAAATGTACGAATTAAGTTATTGGTGTCAAGTGACGTCATATGGCAGTCACTGGAATGCTATGGCGGGTGAGTACTTGTTAGCATCTAATGGGCATAGGAGGTACGTAAGTGTTTTGTCCCATATTCGTGATGTTTCTGGGCTTAAGTACTGTTCTAATACTTGGGCAGGTGTAAGATTCTTTCTCATTAGGGAATGACACGTTGTTAAGGTTTGTCTTCGGAGCTGTCGTGATATTTGTCAGTAGTCATGCTGACGTCAGCAAAATGCATAAGGCACTTACTGTATATTCTGCATTTGTACATAAATATACTCATCGTCATTGTTGCCTGCTTACTAACATTTTGTGTGTTATGCTCACTCATGGTGGGTAGCTCACATTCATTATATTTCATATATGGTCTTTCAAAGCAAGTATTCTCAGCATAATATTTATATTGTACAAACTATCTAACAAGCTGCATTGCTCGCATCAGCTATTTACTTTTATTTTCATCTCCTATCTGTGGGGGCCTCATGGTGTTTTACGTTTTATTTAAATCTATTTACAAAGATGTGTTGTTCATTTCCACTAAGCTTCCTATGTTGGCAATATATTGGTGTGAGTTCTGCAAATCAGATTCTGACTGATTCCCGGTAGATGTGTTGGAACCGGTGGCAGCCCAGGTTTATAATCACTACGCTGTATTCACTTTCGGTTATGGCTGGCCTCGGCGGTTAGTCTTGCATCATTAAAGTGCGTTGTCTTATTCATGGGCGCGCCAAACTCAGCATGGTGCATATGGGTCGCATGTCAGCATTATGGTCATCGCATCCTCCTATTTCATGGATCCTTCTTGCGGTATCCTATGTCTGACTTTGTTACTTTTTACCTAGATTTTGCAATGCCCGCTGAAGGTGAGTATTTTGTGTATTTACCCAGACACTTTCTATCACTTATTAAATATTATTTTCGGGCATGTCGAGAACAATACATTTTTGTTTGTGGTTGGTAATCACTTGTTTCGCATAGTCGTCATCGTGCGGATGGCTTCTCTGTCTTAACCACGCTAGGTCAGTTGGTATCTGGGTATTATTGAGGCACTGTATTAATAATACATGTGTGGCACTCGTTTTCTTTTGCTGAGCTAAGTTTTGGGGGAATCCCTATCCTAAGTATGGTGGTGGTAGTCCATCTTACTGGGCAAAAGGCGGTCATTATTGTCTTATGTTATTGATCGAATTTTAGCAGCAAGTTGTACAGTTCATCTCTGCAATATGTTTAAACAGAATTCACCTTTGCAATGGGATTCTCATATTGCTACACCCTATAGATCTCCTCATATCAATGTCTCATTATGAGCATGTTTTACACGATGTCTTTGCAGCACGGCCAGCTATACTTCATATTCTGCACGTTCAAATTGCTTCTTATTTGCAGCATGTTTAACCTGTTTTTTCTCGCGGGATGGGTAAATACTCTATTGTAACTCTTCGTTTATGCAGTGCATTAAGTGACGTTATCACTGACCTTGTACGCAGCTAACTCATGACATTTGACCTCATTAAAGTTGTACTCCTTACAACACTAACCTAAGTCTCAGAGACACTGCTTCGTTTCATTGTTTTTAATCTAAGATTAACTACTCATTGCCTATGCTCATACTAGAGGTTTTCCGGGTATATTTCGGTTTAGCCATCATTTAGTTATTCTTTAAGTTTTACCTCAGTTTAGTCGGGTCATTCATTCAGAATAGGGGCAGCTACTAATGCGGGAAATCAAGGCATTTCATGTACGTCCCTGCAACAACTCGGCACATGGTCTTCCTCTGTTTACTCCTCTTACATTTGTGACGTCTTCGCAACCCAGAGATCTTTTAGGCATAATCCAGGTAAGCGTGCATATAACTGGTTGTGGTGTATTGATCTCTGAACAGTAGTGGATGTAGTACTGAATCTCAGTACAAATAACCAGGCATATATTTATTTTAGTAAAAGTACAATGAAAACCCTTTAGTAACAGTACCCGTTTCTAAATGTACTTTAAGTATTAAAGTAAAAGTCTGCAGAGGTTCTGTGTTTGTTCTGGCCTGAATTGCCGAGGTTTGGTTTTGTGTTCAGCCTTCTTAATGTGGATGCGCTGGTTCAATCATTGTTGCCCGCACTGACAACAACTGAAAGCTATGATTGATATCTATTAGAGTTGAGATTTCCCTATGTCAAAATGTTGGTTTAAACAGCATTTGAAACTAGTCCTTATCAAAGCGAACATTTCACCAAAGCGTTTTACGAGTCATTCATTTAGATAGGGGCTGCTACTACTGCTGCTAGTCGAGGGGTCTACAGTACTTCTCTACAACAACTTGGACGGTGGGCTTCCTCTGTGTACTCATATATTTGCTCTGATGTAGAAGACATCATCAATAACCAGAGATCTCTTAAACCTTGATTGTGGTAAGATTGCATATAACTGGTGGTGGTATAATGGATGGGTGGTGTTCTCAATGGTACTGATGTATTGTTTTAACTGTTTTCATCAATTTAGATTTTATTTTGCTTCTATCGTAACTACAGGTTCTGTGTTTGTTCCTGCCTGAATTCCCAATGTTTTGTGTTATGTTCAGCCTGAATTGCTGATATGTGTTTTGCCCTTATAATTACAGGTGCCTTTGTAACTGCAGAGGTCTGTGGTTGTTCCTGCCTGGATTGCCGAGATTTCGTGTTCAGCCTGAATTGCTGATATGTGTTTTTGTTTTATAACTGCAGAAGTTTTGTTCCGGCCTCAATTGCCGAGGTTTTGTTTTGCGACAACGTATTGTTTCATATGCCTTTTGGGGCATGACTTATTACCAAGTATGGTTCAGTTGTGTTTATTACTCTAATTATTCACTGATTATTTAACACATTCCTGTTTGTATCACCATACAGATTTGTGGCGGCTTTAAGGTACGTATATTCATGTAATTTAATCACTTAAATTCTTTTCAAGTTTTGGGGGATATGTTTGGTTTTCCTAAACATTAGAATTGTATAGATACCCCTTTACAATGGAGTCTAATCTCCAAAAAATATTATGTTTGTACTTACTTGGTTATCATATGGGCGTATCGTATGGGCATATCTGCAACGGAGTCTCTCCTGATTGAACTATCTATCTATCTAGACCGAGATGACCTCACTATAGACGATGCAGCTCTTCTGTCTCTCCTCTCCCGTGCTGCTGCTGGGGAATTTGGGTTAAGTGGCATTGGCACATGCAGTTCAACATCACATCTCCTTAAGTCCTCTAATATTTCCTCATTTATGTCATCAACACATCCATGATTCATGGAAATGTTGTGTAAAACAAGGTCATATTTTTCTTTGTATTTATGCATGGTTTGCAAAAATGGGAACTGCTGGGTGCGTGAGATGAGAGAAGCAAAGTGTATGCGCGATGTGCACACTCTACATTACGGCCAAGCATGTGCCCTTAAAATAGCATCTGAATAACACGCCACTGACTTTAGACTAGGTTTTTCCTGGTCTGTGGCGTAATTGTTTTCTGAAACTGCAAAATAGCACTAGGGAACGTTTGCGCCGGAACACACCTCCTCTTTTGGCTGAACCACCCCCAGGAGCGCAAATTCATTCCCTAATTTACCGACGTGAGTCTGTTGAGGGAAAAGTCCGCTGTGCGTCGGGTGCAAAATAGGAATGATACATGCGTGGGTGTACAAAGTCAAATGTGCTGGGTGCAAGATAGGGCCCCTTATGTGATAATAAACGTTTCCATAATAGGTTTGCTAAGAAGCGCAATGGATTTCTGCTCAAAATGCTCCTATGAAATTTCACTGTACATTACTGCACAGGGAAAGTCAGCTCAAATGGTATTGTAACACATTGAAAATGATCTCATTTTAACCTTCACAACACATTGATCATTTCTTCATATTTGAATTGTCCTAAAGAAAACTATCGCTTGGATCGGGCCGCAGCCGTGGAAGATTGCTGGAGGTAACCTTTTTTGGGCGCATGCAATTCTTTAAAAGTTACATGCACAAGTGCATGTAAACAGGAAAAAAGTGTTTCAAACCCTGACTATGTTGTGTTATGAGTTTGTTAGTTCTGCCACAGAGAGATAGGGATTTTTGTCAGTGTGTGTCAGAGCATGTGAGCGGTGAAAATTTCTGGTCGTCGGTCACGGAACTGTTTGTTCCCTGTACTCCCCCGCTCAAAGTCGCTCTGCTCAATATCTCTCCGAGGTCAACTCAGATTTCACCCCACTCCACTCAAATCGCTAACTGCTCGCTCTAAAAAAGAAAAAAGCTGCGATGTATTCTAATTTTAGCTTAAACCCTAGCCGGTCATGAGGGAATAGTACACCTGTATTTTGTACAGAAAATAGTGTGGTTGTGCAATACATGAATGCATTCTGGGTTGGGCATGCTTTGAACTCATGGTGTGAGCAATACCGATG
This sequence comes from Sander lucioperca, assembly GCF_008315115.2. NCBI lineage: Eukaryota > Metazoa > Chordata > Actinopteri > Perciformes > Percidae > Sander > Sander lucioperca. Next base: position 29,854,757 of record NC_050176.1, read on the forward strand.
CAAAATCGAAGCGGGATAAAGCAGGAGATAAGGCAACGCTCCAACTTCTTTTTCAAATTTCTTGCTCATTTCCTTCAGCTTCATTCCTGTTTTTTTGCTATTTGGGGGAAAACAAGTTGATAACAAGCAGAAACAAGTTGATAATGGGTTGACAAGCTTATTCACACATCCAGAGCAATACTATTATTCATTCAAAGTCTTGTTTCTGGCCAGCTGATGGATGAGTGTGTATATATGGACATGATTATCCTGTTTATGACCGGGTTTTTGAAGTATCCCGTTTATGTGTTTGAGCATGTAAACACCATATCCCAATTTCAGAAAACCGGATAAGCCCTTATCCCGTTTATGAGAAACCTGAATATTCTAGCTAGAGTACTGTTGAATGTATACAACCTATCCCAATTATTGAGCGCTGCCGACTACCTGCTACATTAGCTCCTCTACACTAACTGCTGAGGGAAACATCTGGCTCTTCTGCTGCAAAATGCTCTACTATGTTCAACAGCTGGCCACTAACTTTGTCTGTCTGCATGTGGTGCTAGGCAGACTGCATACAGTTTTTGTTGTTGCTGAAAACAGCTTTCTGCATCTGGAAACAACACTGGTGAGATCAGTGGCTTTTAATCAAAACAGTAAAGTTGTGGGCTGTACAACCAAACTAAAATAAGCTAAAGGACTTCAAAGCTGCACAATGCAGAGTCGATGATAATTATCTGTGAGTTTGTCGATACGAGCGACACCTTTCACATTGCACATTACACGTCATTTTATTCATTGTTAATATAAAAACTGTAACAGTCATTGGTAAGACATTTCTGCTTGTTTCAGGAAGGAGAAGAGAAGAAGGAAAAGGAAAATGACAGGGTGATAAAATAGAAGAAATGTTTCAGACATCAGTGAGAGAATGTCAAAGTAATTAATTTGCAGATAAGCACATGTGTTTTAGTGTCAGCTGTGCTATCACTCTATGAAAAAGCAGGATAGGTGTGGCAAACTCTTTTAACAGAGGTTGTATGTTCTATTGATGGTGATGATGTCAGGGTTTTGGTATTTTGTTCTGTTTTATTGTGTAGTCTTGTTTCTCTGTTTTGCTTGGTTTCCTGTTTTATTTTGTAGTCTGTCTTGTCTCCCTTGTCTTGTCTAGCTTTCTTCTTGTCTTTGTTTGTTTCCCGCCTTTTTTGATTTGTTCCAGCTGTTGTGTCCCTTGCCTCTCGTTCCCTCATTACCTTGTGTATTTATCCTCTCTGTTTTCCCTTGTCTCTTGTCGGATCGTCTCGTCTTCTTTGCTGTGCGTTCTGTTTTGTTTCTGCATTCCCTGTCGTGGATTTCCCTGATGTATTGGATTATTGCTCCAGTAAGTTTTTGCTTATCTTTAAATAAAACTCTTTAAACTAGTGATGGGCGAATGAAGCCTTGTGAAGCCTCTGAAGCTTCTTCCTGATTGTATCGCAAAATGATCCGAAGCATCAAAGCATCAAAAACAACACAGTGACATCTGGTGGTCAGTCAGAAATGACAGCGGCTATGAACTCAACACATTCGAACGAAGCTACAACATGAACATAGGAGAGACAGAATGGACACATGCATATGGCATGACATGACTGAACTTGAATTAAATGACATGAACATGACATGACTGAATTAAAAATATAAAGCCTATGTTTGAATATAACATAATATAATAATATAAATTACTGTGATCAGGATTTGAATGTAAGTATGTTTAATTAGGCTAAATATGGATTCAATAAACTGCAGCAACAATTCCATCTTCTACCGCTACGTAGAATTATGTACAGGTGTATGTAAGTAGGCTAATTTCCATTAAAAGGCTAATAAAATAAATTGCAAGCCACACTCATAAACCCCGCGATGTTCCAGTGAATTCTAACGTGCCGTTGGTAAGCACGCAGCGACATGAATCCATGAATCCAGCCAACCCTTCCGGAGTTTCAGTGACGTTCGAAGCTTCGGACGTCATCAGTCACGTGCTTATTTCAATTCGATACAAGCTCCAACACTGGTTTGAACCAGTGTGCTTTGCGGGAGTGATACAAGCTTCGGTGCCTCGGTGTCAAACGTCCCATCACTACTTTAAACTGCATTTGGGTCCTACCTTGCCTGCCTTCGCACCAGCCGTGACAGATGATGGAAGATTACAACAGTCAAAAACAGTTTAGAGCCCATGTAAATGGTTTTTCAATTGTTCTACTCCAAAAATTATAATCTTTCTAAGTATATTTCAAAGATATTCAATAAGGTGCTCAATTTAATTAATATCACACACACACACACACACACACACACACACACACACACACACACATAGTTAAATTTATTTATAATTCAGTATGTCTGTACATGGTCTTTCTGGACTTCGGTGACTTTTGGTGACGTGCAGCTGGAAATCTTGTGGCATATTGGTGGGTAAGTAGTCATGATTAATAATTACTGATTGACTGCACCAACATAGCAGCCAAGCATGGATATAGATGTTTGGTTACCCATTTGGGGCAGGTTTTTATTTAGAGAGACTCATTAGCCGCTTTCCGACCAAGTAGTTGCAGGAACGTAGTTATAGGAAAAGTCCACTTCTAAACAGATCTACTAACTACTCTCCCCCAAAACCGTTTTTTCCATTTGCATTCGCGCTGGCCAAGTGGTCATGCACAGGGACTGGTAGGAGGGGTAAGGGAGTGATGCAAGCACGGCAACGGTCTTTATAGCGTTAAAATCAGAAAACAAATACACCAAAAAAAGTATGAACTAAATACTAAATCTAATGTGTATATAGCATATTTGTCATAATTTAAACAAGTCTCCCGAAGAGAAACGGGTATCTCTCTCTCTCCCGTGTGTGTGAGTGCGTGCGTGCGTGTGCGATGGCCAGGCGCAGGACACGCTTGTGGACAGTTAACCACAGGTTCCTGTTAATCTTATGACGGACATGCGTTGGGATATTTAAACAAACGAACCGTCAACGGCGAAATAAAAGCCTCTTATTTACGAGACCGGTCTGAGAGACCTCCAGCTTACCTCGGGGTCTCTGAGCATAACTGGCCGAACGACGAGCTAGCGGCCGGGGCAGGCGCCTGCTGGCTGTCGGAAAGCGGCTATTATGACTTTTAATCAAATAGGAACCGTTCAAGGGCTTCAGAATTCTTAGAATTTTTTTTTTTGATGAATCTAAGAAAGTGGTCAATACGGGGAGTAAAAGTCTCCACAACAAACAATAGCTGTGTGATTAACCTTTCTCAGAAAGGAGGCAGTCCATGGAATGGTTGGGATTCCTTCAAATAGCTGTATGAAATAATGTTTTGGCTTTTAGGGAAGGGAAAAAAATGTATCGACATGCTTGAATACCATTTCATAAATATGTGTGAAAAATGTTTCTAATATAGATAAAATTGCAGAGTAAAGGCAAGATGTACAGGGGCATTAAAACCAGGTGCAAATAAATAGGGAGTGGCTTAAAGTGCTCATATTATGCTCATTTTCAGGTTCATAATTGTATTTAGAGGTTGTACCAGAATAGGTTTATGTGGTTTAATTTTCAGAAAATACCATATTTTTGTTGTACTGCACATTGCTGCAGCTCCTCTTTTCACCCTGTGTGTTGAGCTCTCTGTTTTAGCTACAGAGTGAGACATCTCACTTCTGTACCATCTTTGTTGGGAGTCACACATGCGGAGTAAGTACTGCTAGCTAGTCAGTTGCAAAGCATGAGGGAGTGCCATGCTAGCAGCTAGGCGAGCATTATAACATGTGTTACAAAGTGACGCATGTTCGTCACGGAAGTAAAGGCTGGACTACAATAGAGCTGTTTGGAGCAGTTTGTGAACAGTGTTTTCTCTAGAAGATGGTAAGTCCCTTTGGGGTGGACTATGGGCTTTTTCACTTTGTAAACCTATTACATGCACAAAAAAGATATATAACACAATAAAGGAAAGGGAAACAGCCAAAAAGCATTATATGAGGCTGCCTACACATATTCAACCTTTTGAGGGAATATCCTGTCAAACCGATATCAGTCTGCAAAAGTAAAGACAGACTCAAAAGCTAAGGCATGGAAGGACTTCTTCAGCCTTTTGGCTCCTTATATTGTTTATATAATTAAAAAAAAATGTCCTGACTGTCTTAAAATATGAGATCAAATAAAGCTAGTAGGGAAGAAACATATTCCTTGCCCCAGAGTTCAAATGCCAAAGCCGTGGCAAGTGGCTACATGTTGCTGCTGCAGTTGGGCAAGCTCTGCAAAGCCATGACTGTGTGTGCATTGACTGCATGTGCATGACTAATAGTTACTATGCTAAAACCAGCAGTCAAAGGCTAAACTTTAATTTGAACCCACAGAGAACAGTGCAGCAGATGTTTTCTGCCAAATAGAGGCCCAAAGTTCAAGCAAAATTTCCAGGCTAGCTTGTTTTCTACAAGCTTTCCTTCCACACTATTCTTTTTTTTTTTCCATTGGGAGGCTTCTTCCATAAATCTTTGTGAAAAGCTGAAACATTATATTGTACTACTGTATATCCTGCTCATATTTTAAGCTAACTGGGTATCTAATACAACTTTGCATACTGATTGAGAGAATAGGAACACCTCATCATTTAAAATACATGACATTTTGGAAGACATACTAATTGGTAAATTGAAAAATGATCCCTGTCCCTGGTTGGGAAACTAATCTGGCCTTATTAATCGTGTGATTAATGAGACAAACACTGACTATCAGGAAAAAGAAAAGGAGATGCTTCAGACTTTTCTCTCATGCTCAGTCACTTAGTAACTAAATTGCCTTTGATTTATCTTCAGCCACAGCAAAGGAAGAAATCAGCTAGCCTTGCCATTTGTAAAGAAGAAAATCAATCATAACAAAAAAATAAAAAAAGGTACAGCATTTTTTTAACAGTCACAACTTACATGAGCAGGGTGAAGGGTATTACACTAATAATATTGCTACAAGTTCAAAAAAGGGACACAGAACAACAATATCAGTACGAGTCATTTAACGGAATGTTGAGTTCTCAGGTCTTGTTCTCACTTCGCATAAAACAGGCTTTGTAAAATGTAAAGCACTTTAAATACAAAAGTGAGCCCAACCAAAGACACATAAAGGATGCACAGGAATTCAGCTGTGTGTGTAATTCCATATTGCTTGATCGACTTTCTTTAATAACCCAATTACCTTTTGATTGAGAAAGCTATCCATCTATTAATGGTAGCTAACCGTGGTAACCCAGGCATTATTCTCCCCAGCAACAGTCCTATACTTTCGGTTAAGCTTTCGGTTAAAGAGCCCACATAGATGCTCAAATGCAAGCACCCCTCTGTCATGGTTTTATCTATCAGGACAAGGTCACTCCTTCCCAAAGATGCTGACGAAGATGGGACCAATTTGCCTTGGGAGACTGTACTGTGACATACTGCCCTGACAACACAGCTCTACAGGTCAAAGGAGCAAGCAAATTCACCACATTGACTTGGCAATTATCAGAGAGGTGGATTAAATAGCACTTGTGCAATACATGGGGGTCAGTTTTGTGTAAAACTGCCTCTTCCTCTAAAGAGTCTGTGCTAATGAACGCAGGATTAAAGGTGAATGCACCCTTAAGAGAAAATAAATGTGAAGCGGAGCACTAAATTAGAAAACACAAAACATGCTCTTGAGAATAAATAGTGCAGTAGACAATAGTAAATGAATACACTATCTGGTAATTTTTATAAAAATGATTGTACTATTATTTGATAGCACCAAAAAGGGAGCATTCAATGAATTGCCAACGCATTACAGCAATTGCAGTCATTTAATCATGAGGCATTTACGGTTAGTGGAATTAGGCAGCCATTACCTTGACATTCTTGGAAAGTGTCCACTGTGGTGTTGCTGCCGTGTAGAGTGATGCTGTGATTCCATTAGAATTTAAATTATTTAGGTGCAATTACTGAAATACGGACAATTGTGGAAAAATGTGACACAGAAATAGACATTTGCTCACAATGCATTGAATATATTGACAAAAGTTAACCAACACACACGCCCTTCAACAATCTTACACCTTTCATGTAATCCAGTAGTCAATCCTGGAAAATCGTTTGAAGCAGCCTTGAAAACACTGACTCATTTTTAATGCCCCCTCAACACATTAAATTTATGACCCCTTTACCAAAAATCAAGGTTTTCTCAACCGTCTCTCTCTCTCTCTCTCTCTCTCTCTCTCTCTCTCTCTCTCTCTCCGCTGCCTCTCAGTGGAGTTCAAAAACAACGCAAACACAGTCTTTCAACTTTTCCACAATCATTAATTTGCTGTTTTATAAAATCTAGTCTATCTAGTCCTGCTTCACAATTCCTACTCTCATATCGATTCGTTAGCAGCACCCGAATTGTGTTGCCAACGTGTGCAGACATGTGGGCCAAGGTAACATCTCTATGTTAGCAATGTAGCAACAGTCATTTATTTTGTCAAGGGCTTGTTTTTATCAACCCTTAATATTGTTATGTAAATAGAAACTCATAGAGAAACCATTCCTCTCTACTCTGACGGACAGCCTGTGGCACTGACGTATGGCCTAATGCTTGCTTCTTCTGAGTAGACAGGAATTTTTAGAGCAGCTTAGAGATGCAAACTGCACACTACTTCATAAATGTAGCTACAGCCAAGTGTTTCTAAAAACACTTATATGAGCCTTTCCCTCAACAAAGCCATTGCAAATGTGCCCCACTGGCCCAACGTCTTGACTTGTTGACTCTAAATCAACAATGTGGCCAATCCACTCAGCCTGTTGTGTCCTGTAGTGCCCCTCAAATATGTTTAAGCTTCATTTGACTTGTTTGAATTAATTTATATGATATTTAAAAAGTCATCTAATGATGATAAGCTGTTGGCACACCTGACTTACGAGTACCTTCATTGCAAGTAGTTTATATGCCATTGGATTGAATTAAAATATTGTTCACTGCTCACAATGGTGGTTAATGTGACTGTGTAGGAAACCTGCTTAATGGGGCTGACAGCAGACTGCAACCGTTTGTTACAAACACTCCATCTACATTTCATTTCCTGTTTCAGCAGCAGAACAATTATTTGTATCTCTTATAATATTCAGTCTTCAGGGATCAGGGATCAACATGTATCACATTAAACTCCCTGCTCTTAATCTGTTAATATTTAATGTGATCAACTTATAAGTATAAAGCCCAGTCATGTTATACTATTGACAGTTTGTCTAGGAGCCTCAGTGTTAGGCTTAGTAAAAAAACAGATAAAGCAAAGAGACTTTGACTAAGGTGAAATGTAAAGACTGCATCATTCAAACGTAATTGCTACATGTGTTAGGCTACTTACAGTACATAAGGTAACTATGGCCGACTTTTTCAAATTAAAGGTGTGAGGTCAGAAAGCATATTGGCCAAACGTCCTTAAAGGAACTCTAACATGAATCATCTTGGAGTGAAATAAATAGTGGCAAAGGAAAATAATTGATTCGACCATGTTTTACATAAGATATTGATTACTGTGAGAACAATTGAGTGTGTGACATTGACAGCTCAGTCAAATGAAGCACAAATTCAAGGTTTCATTTTCTCAGTTAATTAACTCTCTATGCCAGCAGTAAATCTTACACCACATTTATTGTGGATTGTTTTTGTTTATTTAATTGAATATTCATTTTAAATTGTGTACGTTAATTCTGATTTCCCTTCTCACTGCGACAACCAAATATTATCTTAAATCGGTTGAATGCCTCTGTACTGCACTTTATTGGCTAAATTTTGCCAACCCTTCTTTAATCTTCAAGTGATTGTTTCCATAGCAGGACTTGGATATCATGTGAATCCAGATAACAAAAAGATTATGATCGTGTTGAAACACTCAGATCATATATGCCTTATTTTGTCTTAATAAAAGACTGAATACACGCTGTCAGTAAAGTTTTCATGTGATACATCTCTGTAAACACAATTATAGATTCATAGAGCTGTTTGTAGTGATTAACAGAGATCAAAACACTATGTGTTGCCACGAAGTACATATGTAGCTCCATGTGATGAAATTGGATGTCATGCAGGTCATGAAATTACAGTGTGACAGTGATCTAACTACAAAACATAGAGGCGTAACCTGCATATAAATTAATCTAGTTACAGAATATGTAGTGTTCTTCTTGTGACAGACTTTTCTTTTCTTTCTTTCTTTTTCTTCCTAAGTACAGTTTTTCCTTTGCTCACAAGAGGTTTGTTCAAGTAGCGTTGAATAACACTCTGAATTTTTGACTGTGTGAAAAATGAAACCTCCCTGTAGCCATCATTCTTCTCATGTGGCCATACTGCTGCCATTCTCTTTTTTCTGAACACGCAGCACAGTATAGTATTTCAGAGGTCCAGCCATTTGTTTTGTTTAGGTGGCCATGCTGATGTAGCTAAAGGATATACTTGCCACCCCTTTATCGAAAGTGCCAAAATCGATGACGCAGTGCTGAGTTATAGTCAACATGCTTGGCAGAGCGCTTTGTCAAATATTCCCTATTATCCGTGACAGCTGTTTTGGAGGGTTAAAACACCCATTTGTGTGTCTGCGGTCACTACAATCTCTACTATCACAGAATATCTGGCTTTAGCTCCCCTGTCATGGCAAACCAGCTAAAGATGCTCAAGAGATAGGAGGCTGGCTGTGAGAAGAGGAAATTGATCCCTGCTGTTTGCATCTGGGGAAGACAGCAACATAGACATGGGTCTGAAAAATATAACAGAAAAAAACAAACAAATGGAAAATGGAACAGCTAAGAGATGAGATGAGTTAGTTAGTTAATTAGTTATAGTTAGGGCATCCATATCACCAGAAAATCCCAAGACGACAATGTGTAAGGTCCTGTGTCCACATAGCGTTTTTTTCTGAGTGCCAGCATCTTTTTTCAATTGTTCCCAATGACAAGAGAGCTTATGCGGCCGCCTCAAAAAAATGCTTTGCACTCAGCTCTTTCTTTTTTAGAGCACTCCGCCTTTTTTGTGCCGCTGCCTGAACGCTTAGTTAAACAATCTTTAAACTTGTCAGAAAAGCGCTAGTGTTGTCAAAGACAGAAAATCCAATTTGTGGTAGCAGATCGGCTGGACACTTAATGTTGCAGGTGAGTGTTGTGCTTTTACCGTTTGTGTTGTAAGCTTGTTGTTAGCTATGTAGTCAACCCCCTGTTAATGTAGCATTAAGTTAGCTACCTAGCGGACTTCAATGTCGTCATAGAAAAAAACCCACCTGCAGCGCCTCAAAGTGCAAGGATGAGGCGCTCCCCAGCGCCCTGCCAGCGCTTTTCTGCCAGAGAAAAACGCCATATGGACACAGGCCCTTAGTCGGTCTCTCTATATTTTGTGAATTTGGTATCCTAACTCAATCCTTAGCCCATTTGTTCCTACAGAAGTCCTAAGTAAATCTTTAAAAAGAACTCACTCAGGCTAAATAAGGTTCGGAAACAGCTGGGCACTGTACACTAAGCGTTACTTAACAGGAAAGCCAAGGGCCAGCCAATCCTTCTCCATTTCCACAATGTTAGTGCCATTTGAAATTTTACACAGTGATATCTTTTTTATTATACTTGAAATGAATTTACTTCTTACATTAAATCTGAAGATGCAGTTTTTGTACTGTATATCGGTGGATCTGTTATCCAAATGTAAACAAATATGTAGCCCTACCTTCATAATTTTAAATTTCAAAACTATATTTTCAAATTTCAAAAAATGTATTACTGGCAACTGTTTTAATACAGAGACTTACACCAGACCAACATTTAAATCTAGGTTATTTATCTTCTTTTATGCTATTAAATAATTGGTTGCATTGGTAATATTTGAAAAAGGCAATTAAATATGATAAATATAGTAATGTAATTTTAATTATGATCAGTTGACAAACAAAAAAACATTTTTTATTTATCTCAGCCATAGTTGCTGCTTGATGATAAATACTGTATATGGCTCTGCTCTTGGTGGAGTAAGAAATGGAACATACTGGGATGAGCCATTATTATTTTTTATTTAATATTGGTATATTTTCAGGAATATTTCAATTCATCTCCTGCCATATGCCGATACCATACCCTATCTTCTTCTGCCCTCAACATACCAGCAATATACCTAGATTTCAGACTTTAAATGTCTGACATTAGGAGAACAGTAGCTATACTTTCAAAATAGATAATACTATAAAAGTGAGTAGACTGATCCTTGATCTCAATGAAGATACTGTAGGACACACAGCAAGGAAGAGGAACATCCCGCAGCTCAACACATCTTAAACTGCACAGAAATATATCTATTATTGTCAAGACAATCATCTTGTATGTGCATTTGGGCTTGTGTGACATTTATGGTACAATAAGATGCCATACATAACACACTGATTATTCCCTTACTTAGTATCAATCATTGCATATTCATTTGGATGTTTGAAAAATGTGGCAGATAGCACTTAGGATATAAAAAAAATATTTCTTTACATGGCTTCTTTGAATTTGACTTTGGGCACATCTTCGGGGGTTCTATAATTCAAAACACAATTCTGTTGTTTGAAAAGGGTTCATTAGGCAATTAGGATGTTTTGGGGTATTAATCTGCATCACTCTCAGCAAGCAAATGGTCTCTCTCTGTGGGGGCGTATTGGTGCCAGAATACTTGGAAAGATGATTTAATTTTTCCATTTGACTGCCAGCCTGCAACAATGTCACTTTAATTGATTGAATCTATTCTGAACTGCTAAACAATGTGTGTAGTGCAGCTGAACAGATCTAGAAACCAGATAGAAGGCTTCTGGCATCCTCTTGTTTCCTATGGGAGCATGTTGTATCACAGTATTTACTCTGTCTGCCGATGATGCTTTCCTTTCCCGTCTACCTCACACTGGCTAAAAGGCTGCGATGACCTTTCTGGGTGTTATCAGTCAGGCTCATTCATGATATGGTCCAGAAGAAGGAAAAAAACCCTCTGAAATATGTTTCTCTAGTTATACAGTCAATCAAGCACAGCCATGTGCCAGCACATGTCATGACAGCTTTTAATCTGACAATGTTACTACTTGAAAGGTCAACACAATTCACAGTTAAATACTGGAAAGGGATATATGGGAAACATACTTGCAACATCTGTGCTCTTATATCTCAAGAATTTGCTATTATTATGAACGAATATGAGCAACACATATCACTTATGAGTTCAAAGTAATGCTGCCTTTGCTGCTAAAGTCACAGATTATCATTAAAATAAAAGTGCAGGGTGTAGTGTAACTGTCATGGCTGAATAAAAAGGTTTGAAGAATGCTTGACCAAAAAGTTCCATGAATGAATTATTAGAGAAGTTGTTCTCACAATGCATGTATTCTTTGTTATCAACACAAGGGCTTCTTGCTACTTATCATTACTGCAGTGCAGTCATGGCACCAAAAACATCTTCATCAAACTTCTTATGGTCCCCAAGGCTTCAGTGATGATTATACCTATCCATTTTGGGAATCCTGATTTAAAAAATATATATGTATAAGATAAGGATGTTCATGATTAACTGTTTAACCGATAACTGACAATAAGAATGTTGATTAATTGTGATTAATACTACCAGTTAAACAGGTAAAATCTATATTAAAAATAAATGAAAACTAGTTCCTTTGTATTAGCAAGTTGCTCCTATTTTCTTGTTTGTGGCTCTCTGCTGGACAACACTCACAGCGGAGAGCTAAGTGACACATGCCACTATATTGATGAGGGCTTGAGGGTTAAGTCGGCCGTCCCACACAGAGTATGCCAGGCAGATGCCGTGGAGACTGGCTCGGACATAAGCAGAGCTGTGGACTTGTGTCGGTCGCTTGCTTTGTGCAACATTTGCATCAAGCTCTAACTCTGTGATCCATTACATTTTAACAGGGTGTCTCCTCCACAGAGGTGGAAAGTAACAAAATACATTTACTCTGATTAAGTTTTGAGTGAAGTATTGTATTTCGCTACATTACAAATCCTATCCATTACTGAGTAAAAAAAAAAAAAACTTTAAATTAAAAAGAAGTAGAAGAAGAACTGCAATGTGTCAGACCCCTGTGTCGGACCCATTGACATATATATAATGGAGCAACAGATCCCGTTACTCTGTACGGAGACCAGTGAAGGATATTAGAAGCACTTTGCCGGTGATGGCTGAGCGTTACTGCGCAGCCTCCAACTGAGAGAGACGACGTAAATGTGACGTGAGCAACCTGTCTGAAAGTTGTAAGTCTTCTGGTAGCTGTGCCAAGAGAAATCTCAATCATTCCCAATCTTGCAGAGACGGAGAGCGTAGGTATATGTAAGGAGATAACATAGGCACAGGCTAATTATTGATCACTAAAATGCTAGTTAACATTAGTAATTAAACGTAAACAGCTAATGTAAGACGAAACTGCCTACGAGCTTCTCCTGTACTATACGGTAATTTCTCTACTGTGCGACAGTAAGTCACGTGGTTATGATGCAATCGTTAGCCTATTTTTACAAAACGCCTACTACGGAGCCATAACGTGAGATACAAGGTAATAGAGCCTTTTATACATTGTTGTGTTTCTTTAGAAATAAACAATGGACAAATAGAGTCTTTAAACGCTTTAGATGTATAGTTATTCGCTGTCAAAGTGGCGCCAAAATGAATGGCAGTCAATGGAATGCTAACGGGAGGTGATGGCTTGGTAGCATCAAAATGGCGCCATAGGAGCTACGCGGTCCGAGGAGAAGCTTACCCCCTTGGTTGGACCCCTGTGTCAGCGATCCGCGAACACAAGACACGTCAGCATGGACGTGAATGAGCTGTTATCCCTCAAAAATGTCAGCTCATGGGAAAGAAAGAGAGGTCGATACAGAGTGCCGAGTTTTTAACCAAACATGGACTTCTAAGTATTTATTTACTGAAGTCAAAGGTAAAGCCGTGTGCTTAGTTTAACAGATCGCTGTGTTAAAGGATTATAATTTGAATCACCACTACAATACTAAACACGCAGAGAAATACATTCAACAACTTGACTGATGCAGAGCGGGCATGGACATCTGAAGCTTTGCTAGTTAAACTGCAAGTAAGTCATTTTCTGAAGGGGAGTTTATTAAAGAGTGTTTGGTGGACTCTGCTGCGCTAATATGCCCAGAGAAAAAAGCGACGTTTGAGAACGTGCCGCCTGACATAAAATTAATATTGAGCAGAACTGAGTTTAGCCTATGTAAACAGTCCCTGTTTCTCATGTGGCCCCTTGGGAAAATGAATTGCCAACCCCTTCCGTAGGACAACGTATGTAGGAGACTGGCTAAATTAATTCACATACATCTAATTAGCTCATACGGGCTACTTAGGTGTGTAGAAGCTAGCTGCTAGTCTGGGCTGTGAACATTAGGGTCTAACCCATTTATGGAGTCAAAACACGTGATTTGGCCTTGATTTGCATTATAACTGTTGTTTATGTTTGTGAAGAAAAGAAGGATGGCCCTCAGAACTAACAGTGTATGGTACTTTCACTTTCAATTGATTGTTTGAAAACGTTTTATGGGATGGTCTGAACTAAAATTGCACATTATACCTTTCTAAGGGTCTTAAATGTCATGTGTGACATGTGTTATGTTGTTATTACATGTGTATGCATTTGTATAGATGTTTATACATTTGTATAGATTTTTCTTTAATTAAAAACAAAATAGTTTTGGATTTATGACTCCTTGTCCTATTTTCACTACATGGTAGAGATCCCCCCGCCCCGTTTTACAGTTTTTTTTATGTAACTAATTAACTTTTACTTAAAGTACATTTTAAATGAACTACTTATTACTTTTACTTGAGTATTTTTTTAGATAGGTATTTTTACTTGTACTTGAGTAATATTTCATCAAAGTATTGGTACTTTTACTCGAGTACAATATTTTAGTACTTTTTCCACCTCTGCTCCTCCAGTAGATCAAGACTCACCTCATACCATATTGTCTTTGGGGTTGTGTCATCTGCAAAAACGTTCACAACATTCACGGCTTTCTTTTGTAGATCTGTGTCTTCTAAAGATCTGGATGGTTGTTGTTTTTTTACCACAATGACATTTGATAAGATGAATGAAACAGCAGCTGTAGAGGTGATGCTGCCCTAAATCTTGAACTGGTTGCATAATTTGAATTTAGTTTAATGATCATTTTGTGTGTATTTAAACGTTGCTCTAGTGCAGATGACAACTTGACACTGCTTTCATGTATTAACTGTCTCAGAGAGAAATAGATTCCTCTATTTGATAAACATCACTCAAGAGTTTCTTAACCCTTAAAGGTTTAATTCAGTTTGTTTGGCAACACAGTTAACTAATTCACTTAGAGTAGCTCTCAAGTTAATGTTTGACTATTAGGCTCAATTCCAAAGCCAGGCATGATGATTAACCTATGCTAAAACAGTCTGTGTTTATATTTTAACTCAAAAACCCATGGGCTCTAGCCTGCCCCATGCATTTCAATTAAAAGCAGTGTCTGTTAGTCGAGGTGATTAGGCTTTGCTTGTCATATCACCAGGAAAAGGGGCAGATTAAAGCAATTAGAAGTCATCACTCTGAACATTGCACTTTTGGATTCACAAGCTTAGAGAAAGCTACGGGCAGATATTCATCCAGGATCAGCGTGAAATCACAACTTTGATGACAGTGATGCATTCATACAGTAGATGATATGGGGCAGGAGGCCAAGGGCTTTTTCAACTGGCCCTCAACTATGGTCTGCAGATGTTTTGCCACTCTACAGAGCCTACAACATAGACCTGTGCACCCCACAAACACATTTAACCTTACTGTTTTTCTGTTTTATTCCAGGATCCATGAGCTTGTGTGATGGGTGGATCAGGATGGGTGGATAGTGTTGGCAGGAGTATCAGTGTTGAATGCTAATTGTTTTGAAGGGCACATTATTCATTGGTTGTTATGGTAACAAGAGACTGTGCACAGGAGTGCAGTAGAGTCATGGTGACTGAAAGACACATAGATGACAGATGGATAGAGAGATACAACATAGATAGAGGGAGAGAGGGATTGAGAGAGAGAGAGAGAGAGAGAGAGAGAGAGGGGAAGGGACACAGAAAGAAAAGATGTCTGTAAGACCCACACTGCTGTGAGCTCAATTTAATTCTCTCTTTTCCTCGTGTCTGAAGTGGTGGTGAGAGAGCTATGTTTGGTATGTAATGTATTGATGAGATTGGAAAAAAGTTTAAAAAAATTACTGAACAGGGATGAGTTTTACAAACAATTGTGCTTTGATTCTCTTATTTCTGCAACAAAAGCTTACCCAGGTCTACAGTGGCGAATAAGCATCAAAATCAATAAATATGATAGCATTCAGTTTTGATAATACCACTAGATATGGCTCACAAACCAATAGAAACTATGTGATGGGCTCTTGAAGAAAAGCTTAAAACCTCTTGCACTTAATTGCCAGAAACTCATTATTTCAGTCAAGGCTAAATGTTCATTGCTATCTTAAAATAATCTTGAACATCTAAGCCTACACCTCTGAGAGAGGTGTTATGATATGCTCAAGAGTAACGCACATAAAACAAATACAATTAATGAGGGGCTCTATAAAGTTAGGCTTTAATGGTCTCTAAAGATTAAGAGGTCAAAGCCACTATTCAAACTTGAAATTCGTGATGTGAACAAGCTAATTGGCAATTGCTGCTATCTCTTAGCATGTTGCCATCTCTCCAGTACTGGTTACTCTTAAAGTTTCTTACTTAAAAAAAAAAAAAAAATGAAATACAAAACATCGGCAAGATTGTGGATGCATTTGAGATTTCTGTTGGACTGCTTCAATTTTTTTCCAGGGAGCAATGCTCAAAATACACGTTTTTCACTTTTTGACAAATTTTGCATGACATGGCTGTATCAATAATGAAATGCCGCTACATAATGCAGTAGGTTTGGAAGATTAAAAATCATAACACAGCTTAGTATAGAGGAAGGTAGCAATACTTTTTATTAGAATTTCACCAAACCAACACCGATACTGATCATTTCTTAAATGTGATTTTTCAAAAATAATGGTCTTTTAGAAAAAAAGATAATTACTCTTAATGGCAAATCACATGACACATAGCGAGAATTAAAATATAAATTGTTACCCAGTATTTATGAGAAATACTATGATTAAATAATAAAATAAACAAGAATTACAATATAGGCCATGAGTTTTTCCAGAGCAACTTTCAATACATATTATACACTTGGCTTCCTGACAGCATTGTTCATAAAAATGACTAATGATTAATACAGTCCATTCTGACATTCTTCAGAAATCCAAACAGAAAGATCTGAGCATTTTAATTTACTTAATTTGATTGTTCGAGAATATTTTCTAATCTTCTAAGCTTATGTGAAAAAGCAAGTCAACTTTTTTATATTCTTCATGGGTTTGTTCAGCATCCTTATGACTTTCAGTGTGTTTGATGAGGTTACACGTGTTGCTGCTGTGTGCCACTTTCTTGTCACAAATAATGCATCTTGCTATATTTTTAGCTACAGGTGAAAAGTATTCCTTTCATTCTATTCATTTTCCCTGCCTTTTCTCCACCGCTTTTTTTTTTCCTCCACCTTTCTTTTCTCCACATGCAGAAGTGGGTGGGCGTGCCGCGGCTGCACAGTGCAAACTAGGTTCTCTCACATACTGTAGGTTTCCACAGTCATGTGACATGGGCCAGCTTCAGGGCTGTTTTAGCACAAACATGATACAAAAGCGCTGAAGACGTTTGGATGTGATGCAGCTACCCACGTTTTGTCTAAAGAATTTTATTATTGATATTTGTTTTAAAGGAATCAATACCAAATGAGTAGCTTGCAGAGATGGGAGTAAGTCACACATGGGCAAATCACAAGTAAGTCTCAAGTCTTAACCTTCAAGTCTCAAGCAAGTCCAAGTCATTTTTTGTGACAATCAAGCAAGTCAAGTCAAGTCATACAAAAGTTTCCATTTTTAAACAACCTAAAGACAGTGGTTATGAACTGCTGGAGTTTTATTTGCTTTTTTTCCTACTCAATATTCAAAAGGCATTGCGTCCAAGCCACATACATCTGAACAGTTTAAATGTAAGCACAGCTGTACAGATAAAAGCACAGCCTAGAACTGATATTAGGCCAACAATAAATCAACATAAATATTTGTTCAATGTGCCTCAAACATGACATCAAATCATGAAAATCATTCAAACAATTCAGGTATAATGGTTTCTAGTCAAATAATATTCTTCAAACATGCCTCACTTTTATGGGACAGAAACACATCCTTTAACCTTTCCTTCTCTTAAAGAGTTTAAGAGTAGCTGAATCCCACCACCTTTGCGTAATTTGGAGAGATTGACTGAGTGTGTGTATCACATGGAATGGATAGCATATGTTAATATTTGTCAGTGTATTTGTGAGTGAATGTGTGCGTGTGTGAGAGAGAGAATCAGTGAAAAATTATTAACATTGGTGAGGGAATGTGTGTTGGGTGTGTATGTGTGCCTAGCTTTATTCACATACTTACGTCTGCGTGTGTGTGTGTGTGTGTGTGTGAGAGAGAGAGAGAGAGAGAGAGAGAGAGAGAGAGAGTTCAGTTTGTGTTGTGTGTGTACGTATGTATGTGTGTGCCTAGTTTCATTCGCTCTTACCGCCACCTTGAACAAAGAGGGGAGGGTGTGCTTATTCATGGCCCAAAACTGAAGGGAGTTCTGTCCATCACAAACGTCCAAATAGTGGTTCAGCTGGATATGGGGACTGGAACCCGAATCTCTCCCGATTTGAAGTGTCTGATGAAATTGACGTCGGAAATGTTTGTACTGCAGACCTTGCAAACTGCCGTTGGTTTCTTCTTTGCCTGGTCAGATATGTAATCCTTATAGCCAAACTTTATTATTTTAGGTGCAGAGGGATCCATGACGTTAAGTTACTAGGCGTAGCCAGTCTTGTTTACTGCAGGTCTGCCGCCGCGTGCCGCGTCATCATATCAACGGGTTCCCGCGCATGCAATAGCACTAAAAACGTAAAGTTAACTCCTCCTCAATATCAGAGGGGAAAAAAAATATATTTATTAAACAGAAAATCAAGTCATTTAAAGTCATGTGACTCAAGTCTAAGTCAAGTCTCAAGTCATGAATATCAAGTCAAAGTCAAGTCGAGTCTTTTATGAATGTTTATCAAGCAAGTCTCAAGTCTCAAGAGTCAAGTCATGTGACTCGAGTCCCCCATGTCTGGTAGCTTGTAAGTATTGAAGTATCAATACCACATTATCGATCCGCCCATCCCTACTCTATACACTATAGCTTTTCACTGGACTAAAGTAGTCCAAGACAATACCATTTCAAATTTCAAAAAACATAATAGATGTCCTTTCAGATAAGGGAAGACTTGGTACAAATAAAAAGTATTGGTGGGCTTTTTGACGTGTCCGACCCACCAGTGGACTGAGCTGATGGTTTAGGATATTTGTCAAGGTCCAGACAATGGCTACACCCTACTCAGGATGTCTTACACCTTTGCTCTCATTACTGGGAGAGCCATTTGTGCAGCTCAGGTCAGCCACAGGCACCTCCAATAAGGCTAGGCCTATCCAAGCTGAAAAATCATGTGCCTGCTATTCTAAAGCTGCACGATGTATAAAACTAAACGGCAACTTTCTTGGAGGGCTACAATGACCATCTCCCCTCAAACAGCAGACCAAACTGATGGCTGATGACATTGTGGGCGTCCAGTCAACAATAATCAAAATGTAACATCAAATACGAATGGCTTTGTGCAATCTCAAAAGGTCATGGCCCACTATTGCCATTTACAATGCTGACGGTAATTTCCACCCCAATGGTGTGAAATCAGACAATCAGAGTCCACTTTGAGTCTGCTGTGTCTTGTATGCTGTGATGAAAACCCAATCTCATTACACATACGCATGCTGTTTGCATGATGCAAGTGTCAAAGGTGCAAAATCAGGTCTACGCGTGATTAAGGCACTTGTTCCAATCCACACTGTATAAAGCCTTTAGTTATGCTCCTCTGTATTGATGCGTGACTGGGAAATGTGTTCAATTTCAGGAGAGTAAAATATGTGTTGCTGATGGCCACTTCAAACTGTGTTGACTCTCCAGCATCACTGGAGCTGCAGTATGAGGTAAGCGTCATTGTTAAAACAAGAAGAAGAAGAAGAAGAAGAAGAAGAAAAGAAAAAAAAGAAGAAAAAACTGGACATAGGAGCGGATGGGCACCACTGTAATATGTTTTCTGTATGGCTGTTAAGGTGACAACAACATTGTCATTACTGGTATCTCTAAAATATATTGACATATTCAGGAATATATCCCACAGCCTCTCTAATTCTTTCTCTGCCACCCTCTTCTCACCTTGGAAGTGGGAGATGCGATAGCAACGGCACTTTGAGCATGGAAATTGAAAGACGTAATATATTATGCTGCTAGCAAAGCAACTGCACCAATTTGTTTGTTTATGTGTGCTTGCCTTGAATTCGCTGCATGTGTCCTCTTACACATGAACATTTCAAAAATGGGAAGTCAGTCAGACATTCTGGGACAAGCAACTTGAAGACTTTCATGGTTGCCTAGCAACTGCTCAGAGCCAAGAAGTAATCCGGCACATAGCCCCATGTAAAACAGTGAATTGTTGTTTTAACCAGTGGTGTAGTCTACGTGATACGCAGGTATACGCAGTATACCCACTAAGAAAGCTGCAGGATTTCCATATACCCACTTAAAAATGCCCGATGACATGCAACAACATACTTTCCATTATATTTTTGATATACTTTGAATTAAAATTAAAATTAAATTGTCAACTGTGGTTTTCTTCTACACAAAATAAAAGTATTTCCACCATAAATTGGTGCATACAATTGTATCTGAATGGAGGAAATGAAGTCATTGATGCTCAAAACTTCCCTGGGGAAAGACACCCAGACCCCCCACTATGATATGCCCCCCCCCCCCCCAAAAAAAAGGCAGATTCTGGCCAATATATACAGTACAGTATACCCACTACAATGCATTAGACTACACCACTGGTTTTAACACTAGTTTTTTCACAGATTATAGAAACAGGATATAACACGGTAATTAGTAAACCCCAGAGGTGCTAGTAAGCAAATCTTGTTACCTTTGGACAGAGCCATGCTAGCTTTTTTCCTGATTCCAGTCTTTTTGCTAAGCTAAGCAAATCAGCTGTAGTTATATGAAAAGTAAATATGCGTATCTCCCAAAATGCTTTAAAGCAACACTAGGTAACTTTTCCCGCTTCGGTCCCCTACAGGTTGTCTCATTGGAACTACAGCTGCAGCTAAAAGTTACATAGTGTTGCTTTAAGAATAGGGATGCTCATCAGAAACTGGTCACTCATTCTCAGTCTGGGTTATAAATTTATGCTGTTACGTTAGTGACATTTGAACTGTAATTTTCAAACAGATCTTAGTGGTTTGACACGTAAGGGTCACAATTTTGTTATTATTTCCTTTTTGCAAGAATTGTATTAATGAATTAAGATGCTGTCAGTTCTCTGCAGTTTTCCAGCGACATTCTGGTGGTATCAGTCACCTCACATCTGAAAACTTGATAGCATTACTTTCAGTCTTACAATACCGGACACCTTTGGGTTATTTCAAGATTTCAATCCGTCCACAAACAGCACAAGTGATTAGGCCGTGGGGGTTTACTGGCTCATGACCATCACATTAATGCTAATGCTTGGGCTGCATAATCCAAGCAGTTTGTATTCAAACAATTTACTTGATGCAAAAGCCGGAAACATACTCCCACTATCTCCAATTTTTAGCTCTCTGTTTATGAAAGTGTGACTGGTTGTGTGCATCCCTTCCCAGTCTTCCTGGAGGTTCTGCTTGTACAGTGTGCCCAAAGACTACTGCAACAAGGCACATGACTATTCATTCTTTCAAAATAAAACAGCTGTTAAGGGGCTAAGTGTAAGAGGTAATGAAGTATTTATAAGCTTTTTGGACTGGAGTAATCATTACAAAACACTTAAAGAACGCTGCACAAGCTGTTCAGAGTATTTTAACTTCATGGACTCGTGCTATTTAGTTAAATACACATGGGGTCTTCTTTTGTTCACAGAGATTCAAGCTGACTGGGAAAAGTAGCTAGCTAGGACAGAGTGTGGTTCCCTGCAGCTAATTGAAGGTCATGAGACATTCATCTGGGGTTTCTAACACTTTTATATTTTTTGCTATATTGAAATTGAATTCAAAGGCCTTTAGAAAGTGTATGATACTGACACACATACTGACAGGGTTTACAGAAAGAGTGCACTTTAAACATTTGTTGTGATGTACGAAGAACACACTATCAGCAAATTTAGATTTGTTTAAGAGCTTTAGGTTTTTGACTATTCTAAATTGAAACAAAGATAATTATCATTCCCGTTCTGGTTATTTAGCCTATTTCGTTTGTGGTTACAGTTGTATATAAAACTTAAAATTTGGGTTTATGTTGTCGTTATATTTGAAGGACAACAAATAAAATGGACCATTATTTACTAAAGCAGCATTGCACGTGCACTGGGAACAGCTCTGTACAGGCTTTATAGTTATTGTGGTGCCGGCCCCAGATAAAATAGCCAATAGGCGAAGTAGTCTGCATACTGTGGTTCTTTAATTATTCAGCAAATAGCATCAGTAAGAACACACACTCTTTAGTTCTATAGCTCTCTCCATAAAGATGACCCAGACATAACTGGTCATGAGTTAAATTATTCAGACAAGCCAAAGTTTCTATAGTTGCAAGCAGTGTTGTGAGGCTAAATGGGTCCGTGTACTTTTTCGTTCATTCGATTTTCATTTCATAAACAGTATTAAAAAAAACAAAAAACTAATGCTTATTTGATTTTTGTTTGAAAATACAAAATTTTAAATTGAAATATAAGGCATTTTTTTCCTTTTCATGGTCAAAAGGGGATGGGAGAAATTAAAAATATGCTGTGATTTTCATTTTCTATTTCATATAATAAAAATAAAATCACTCGAAAATAGAAATGAAAAAAGCCTGTTATTTTCATATTCAGAGACCGGATGTTGTCATTTCCAAGGCAACAGCGCCAGTGTAGCCTACCAGTGTTGCTTTCAGCCCAGGCTAAAATTACTCTGGAAACATACTCTTGATAATGCTTGGGGTGGAATTTTATTTCATAATGTCACATTTATTTATTACCCTCTCTCCCTGCCTTCCTCTGACTCTCTGTCTCTACCCGCAGCAGACAACTTCGCCGCAAGAGAGTCGAACCAGCTGAGGAAATAGAATTTCAGTTCACGGCTGTAACGTTACCGTTACGCCACCATTACCAATCCCAGCAAACTTTCTGTTGCTTGCTGATCTGGCAGAGAGTCACCGGGGATTCGGGATCAGATCATGGGGATCAGACCTCCGGTGCTGGGTCTAATATTCTAATATTAGCTGCTGCAGCTAGCTAGTGTCACGTTCCGCTCCTATGTCAAGTTATTGTTTTGTTGTAGATTCTTATTTTTTCGGGTTGTTTTCACATTTCCTGTTTTATTTTTTAATTCCCTGTTTTCCTTGTGTTGTCTTTGTTTTACTTCCTGTTGTTTCCTTTTCCCACCGTTAGTGATTACCTGTCCCCGCCCTAATGTTTTGCACCTGTGTCTCATTGTCTTCTCTGTTTGGTGTATTTAAGTTCAGTCTTCCTCTTACCCCAGTGCGAGATTGTCTGCTTCCCCCGTGTACAGCCTTCGAGCGTTTTTCCTTGTGTCCTGAATTATATACCTGATTGTTTCCCTTGGATTTTGACCACTGACTGTTTTTTGGATTCTCCCTTTTGCCTGTCGTTTTTGGACACTGTTGCCAGTAAGTTTATTCTGTCTTTTTAAATAAACTTTTGGCATTCCTACGTACCTGAGTCGTGCATTTGTGGGTCCATACATCTGTGAGCCTGATAGTACAATCTCGCCACAATATGGACTCCGCCGGCTCCGACAAGGTACAGAACGCGCTACGAGCTCAAGGACAGCGACTTCATCAGTTTGAGGAGGTACTGTCTGCCATTCAGCGGGAGTTGAGTGGGATGGCGGAGCGTCAGCAGGGATTCCAGCAGGCTGTTGGCGATCAAGTTTCCCGTCTGACTACACAGTTTCAAGCTATCCAGTCTGCTTCCACGCCACCCGTCTCTCAAGACTCCTTGGGCCCGGCTTCTACCTCTGAGCCCTCGGGAGGTGTGGATTCCGCCGCTCCACCCGTTCCGTCGTCTGCCAGTTTCTCTGCTATGCCTCATCTGTCTCGTCCTGAGCGTTTCTCCGGTGAGTCTGGTGACTGTCGAGCATTTCTGACGCAGTGTGGTTTACACTTTGAACTCCAGTCAGTCCATTATCCTACAGACAGAACCAAGATTGCTTACTTGATTTCTCATTTGTCTGGACGGGCTGAGGCATGGGCTACGGCGGAGTGGGCTAGGAATTCGCCTCTATGTGACTCTTTTGCTCACTTTTCTCAGACATTCACTCAGATTTTTCAGCATGTCACTCCGGGTAGAGAGGCGGCCCGGATGCTAGTGAATCTTCGGCAGGGCAGGCGGAGAGTGGCTGACTACGCCATCGAGTTCCGCACGGTGGCAGCAGAGAGCGGTTGGAACCAGACTGCTCTAATGGATGCTTTTCTGTGTGGCCTGTCCAGCGCATTAAAGGATCACCTGGCTGCATTAGATCTTCCAGAGGACCTCGACACTCTCATCGCGCTGGCCATAAAGATCGACAAACGGCTGTTTGAACGTGAGAGGGAGAGAGGTGACGTCAAGAGTTCTTCACGGGATTACTACAGACGGTCCTTTCCTAGCAGCGGGGGCGTGTCCTCGCCGCCACCTCAACCTGTGGATTCTCCGTCGCAGGCTACTAGGTGGGAGGAGCCTATGCAGCTGGGCAGAGCTCGTCTCTCTCCTGAGGAGAGATGGAGGAGGATCAAGGACGGCGTTTGCATCTACTGTGGACAGCGGGGCCATTTCATTGGACGGTGTCCAGTAAAAGAAGAGGCTCGCCAGTAAAAGAGAGGATCCTGGTGAGCCATACTTCTGTTACTAACTGTTCCTCTCGTCCCTTGTTTTCTGTGACTGTTGCCTCTAAGGGGATCTCCAGACCTCTGGAGGTTATGGTGGATTCTGGGGCTGATGTCAGTCTCATGGATATTTCTCTGGCTAGAGAATTGGGACTGTGTTCTATTCCTCTTCCTGTACCGCTGAGAGCTACTGCGTTGGATGGTCGGTTTCTATGGCAGGTAACTCATCAAACCTCTCCAGTCATTCTGAGTTTTCCTGACCATCATTCAGAGAGTTAATTCTTCTCTACCTCCAGTTATTCTTGGATTTCCCTGGCTCAGTGAACACAACCCTCACATCGACTGGACCTTGGGGGTTGTCACGGGGTGGGGAGAGGATTGTTCCGGCAAATGCTTCCAATCCAGACCGGCAGGGGGATCAGAGGGGGTCATTTCGGAACCCGCTCTGGGCAGGGTGACTATGGCTCCTGTTCCTACTCAAATTGATTCTGAACATTCCGTTCTTCCCACTGTTAATCTGGAGATCACGGTGGAGGAGAACTTACCTGACCTGTCATCTGTTCCGTCCTGTTACAAGGATTTAGGGGAGGTGTTCAACAAGTCCAGAGCCACTGCCTTACCTCCTCACCGGACGTATGACTGTCCTATTGATCTGTTGCCTGGGTCTGCACCTCCCAAGGGACGTTTGTATTCCCTATCCTCACCCGAGACTGTAGCGATGAAGGATTATATCGATTCGGCTCTGGAGGCTGGAATCATTCGACCCTCGTCTTCATCGGCTGGAGCCGGGTTTTTCTTCGTGGGGAAGAAGGACGGGTCATTGCGACCCTGCATTGACTATCGTGGACTCAATGACATTACCGTGAAGAACAGGTACCCCCTCCCGTTACTTTCCTCCGCTTTTGAACTGTTGCAAGGTGCTACTGTTTTTTCCAAACTTGATTTGAGGAACGCCTATCATTTGGTGAGGATTAGGGAGGGGGATGAATGGAAGACTGCCTTTAACACTCCTAGTGGACATTATGAATATTTGGTTATGCCTTTTGGTTTGACCAATGCCCCTGCTGTTTTTCAAGCTTTGGTCAATGATGTACTCAGAGATATGCTAAATGTCTTTGTGTTTGTGTATCTTGATGACATACTGATTTTCTCCTGTAACCTTGATGAGCATATTAACCATGTCCGTGCTGTTTTACAGAGACTTCTGAACAATGATCTGTTTGTCAAAGCAGAGAAATGTGAATTTCATGTTCCCAAGGTTTCCTTTTTGGGCTATGTTGTGGCCGAGGGGGAGATGAGCATGGATCCAGAGAAAGTCAAAGCTGTCAAGGAGTGGCCCACCCCCACTAACCGCAAGGAGGTTCAACGGTTTCTGGGGTTTGCTAATTTCTATCGGAAGTTTATCAGAAATTTCAGTTCTGTGGCTGCACCATTACATAAACTAACCTCTTCCAAGTCCAGGTTTGTGTGGTCTCCTCAAGCGGACTCTGCCTTCCAGGTTCTGAAGGAACGTTTTGTGACGGCTCCTGTTCTTACCATGCCTGCCCCCTGCCGACAGTTTGTGGTAGAGGTGGATGCCTCAAATGTTGGGCTGGGTGCCATTCTGTCTCAACGCCTTTCCACGGATGGTAAGCTTCACCCCTGTGCTTTTCTCTCACGGAAATTGTCACCTGCTGAAAGGAACTATGATGTTGGCAATCGGGAGTTGCTGGCAGTTAAGGTGGCGTTGGAGGAGTGGAGACACTGGCTGGAGGGGGCAGAGCATCCTTTCTTGGTGTGGACCGACCACAAGAATCTGGAGTATCTACGATCTGCGAAGCGCCTAAACTCTCGTCAAGCCAGGTGGGCTTTGTTTTTTAATCGTTTCAACTTCTCACTGTCATATCGTCCCAGTTCCAAGAATACCAAACCCGATGCCTTATCCCGACTGTTTGACTCTGATTCTCTCCCTAAGTCAGTCGAGACCATTCTTCCAGGCTCATGTGTCGTTGGTGCTGTGTCGTGGGAGGTGGAAGAAAGGGTCAAACGTGCTACCATTGACTTACCTGTCCCGGTCGGCTGTCCACCGAACCGATTGTTTGTCCCTTCTGAGCTCAGATCTCAAGTTGTCCATTGGGCCCACTCCAGTATGTTGTCGTGTCACCCAGGAGTGAAAAGGACTGTTTTTGTGATGCGACAACGGTTCTGGTGGCCCGGGATCGTGGACTCTGTTAAGGAGTATGTGGCGGCCTGTCCTGTGTGTGTGCCCAACACAAGTCTTTGCACCAACCCCCTGCTGGATTACTTCACCCTCTTCCGGTGCCCTCTCGACCGTGGTCGGACATATCTCTGGATTTTGTCACAGGTTTGCCCCTTTCTGAGGGGAATACTACTATCCTCACCATTGTTGACAGATTTTCCAAGATGGTTCATTTTGTTCCGCTGCCCAAGTTACCCTCCGCTAAAGAATTGGCGGAGGTTATGCTTTCCAATGTTTTCAAGCTTCATGGTCTTCCCAGGGACGTGGTGTCGGATCGAGGACCCCAGTTCATCTCTCGCTTCTGGAGGGCGTTCTGCAATCTCCTGGGGGCTACTGTGAGTTTGTCCTCGGGATATCACCCCCAATCTAATGGCCAGTCGGAGCGTCTTAATCAGGAGTTGGAGGTGGGGCTACGATGTTTGTCCTCCAGGAATCCTGCTAGCTGGAGAAAACAGCTGATTTGGGTGGAATACGCCCACAACACTTTGCCCTGCTCCTCGACCGGCCTTTCTCCGTTCCAGTGTGTCTATGGATACCAGCCTCCACTTTTTGCTGATCTGGAACGTGAGGTTGGAGTTCCATCTGCCCAGGCCTTGGTTCGCCGCTGTCGGAGGACGTGGACCTGGGCGCGACAGGTTCTGCTCCATAAGTCATCTATGTACAAGAAGTCTGCTGATCGTCGTCGATCCAGAGCTCCTGTCTACGCGGAGGGCCAGAGCGTTTGGCTGAGTACCCGGAACCTTCCTCTTCGGGTGGCGAGCCGTAAGTTGGCACCCCGTTTTGTTGGTCCATTCCCTGTCAAGAAAATTATTAATCCTGTTGCTTTGAGATTGAAGCTTCCAAGATCCATGAGAGTGCATCCCACGTTCCACGTTAGTCGTGTGAAGCCGGTTCTGGAAAGTCCACTGGTGCCTGCAACCCCCGCTCCCCCTCCTCCGCGCATGATTGATGGTGGCCCTGTTTACACCGTCAAGAGGCTTCTGGCTGTCAGGAAACGTGGCAGGGGTCGTCAGTTTCTCGTGGACTGGGAGGGGTATGGCCCTGAGGAGAGGTCTTGGGTGTCAGCCAGTAACATACTGGACCCTGATCTCATTCATGACTTTTTCCGGTTGCATCCGGAGATTCCTGGGCCGTCTGGTGTCGGCCTTTGAGGGGGGGGTACTGTCACGTTCCGCTCCTATGTCAAGTTATTGTTTTGTTGTAGATTCTTATTTTTTCGGGTTGTTTTCACATTTCCTGTTTTATTTTTTAATTCCCTGTTTTCCTTGTGTTGTCTTTGTTTTACTTCCTGTTGTTTCCTTTTCCCACCGTTAGTGATTACCTGTCCCCGCCCTAATGTTTTGCACCTGTGTCTCATTGTCTTCTCTGTTTGGTGTATTTAAGTTCAGTCTTCCTCTTACCCCAGTGCGAGATTGTCTGCTTCCCCCGTGTACAGCCTTCGAGCGTTTTTCCTTGTGTCCTGAATTATATACCTGATTGTTTCCCTTGGATTTTGACCACTGACTGTTTTTTGGATTCTCCCTTTTGCCTGTCGTTTTTGGACACTGTTGCCAGTAAGTTTATTCTGTCTTTTTAAATAAACTTTTGGCATTCCTACGTACCTGAGTCGTGCATTTGTGGGTCCATACATCTGTGAGCCTGATAGCTAGCAGCTAGCCTCCAGCCCTGTGACCTCGGTCCCCGCGGTTCGCTCCCCGGTGCTGACTGACTCTGATCCGTCTGCAGAGCTGGCGTTACCCGCTCTAGCTGAGCTGAGAATCTGCCGCGCTCGTGTTTTAGTCATATTTTCTTTTGTTTGCAGATAGTGATATGCAATGAGGCACTGATGTCAGGCAGGCTTGCTAGTTGCTTTTAGTCGAAGTCTGTGAGATAACAAAACTTCCTTTGAATATAACGTGCATATAAATAGACGGAATAAATAAAAGTCCCCTAAAATAAATAAAAGTAAAACATATGTATTTAGGCTATTGAACTATAATGACTAATGCGTATGTTCATATGTATTGCCTCATTTATGTATTTCATGATCTATTTCATCATAGCCATATTTATGTATATTTATGTAAAGGGGGGCAAAAAATGGATGATCGGTCGCTCAGGAAGTTATAGGCTACAGTTTCCCTCCACTGCAGCCGGGACATTCTAAAACGCTTAACGTGAAAAAGCTTAACATGGTTTAATCTACCTAAACAATGATCAACCAGATATCAGTCAGTTATCAGTCAGATAACGTCCATAGTAATTGGACTTTGGGTTAGAGTTTTTGACAGTTTTCAGTGGTTATGAGGAGCAATATGAGATAGAAATTTGGTAATCATTGATCATTGTTTAGGTACATTAAACCACGTTAAGCTTCTTCCTCGCCATAGGCGCCAATGAAGAAGAAAATGTTAACGTGAGAGAACTTCTATAATCGTTGAAGAATGTCCCCTGCAGCCTGAGTTAAAGCAAATATGGTAGTGTATGTTTTGGTCATTCGATTTTCATTTCATGAAATACATAAATGAGGCAATACATATAAACATATGCATTAGGGTTTCCAAAGTAATTTTAGCCTGGGCTGAAAGCACCACTGGTAGGCTACACTGGCGCTGTTGCCGTGGAAATGACAACATCCGGTCTCTGAATATGAAAAAACAAGCCTTTTTTTGTTTCTATTTTCGAGTGATTTTATTTTTTGTTATATGAAATAGAAAATGAAAATCAAAGTATATTTTAAATTTCTCCCATCCCCTTTTGATCATGAAAAGGAAAAAATGCCTTGTATTTCAATTTCAAATTTTATGTTTTAAAACGAAAATCAAATAACCATTCGTTTTTTGTTTTTTAATACCTGTTTATGAAATGTTTACTCACCGTACCAGTGTGAGTAAACAGATGAATTTACAGATTTTTATGGGTAGTTTGTGTTGCAAGTAGTAATTTGAATTGTGACAAAATTGCTGTATTTTTCAAGAGTTAAAAATGGTCATGACTCATAAGGTGTTGGTTTTTTTGTTGTAATCAGGACACCTGCAGACATTTAAAAAAAAATACACATGAAAAAAGATTGGGAGACAAATGAAATTAGACAAATGTCCAATATTTCCCCAATGGCATTCCTCAAACAAAGGAGGAAGGAGTCAAAGACATTAAAGATTTTACCTTTATAGTGTACATTAATCCAGTCATTACTGTTCCATGAAGCCTCCCTTTTCGATCTTTTACATCTGTCCTAACTCTTCTGTATACAGTAATAACCATTATACTCTCCTGTTTATTCCTTTTATAGAATGGTATCCTATGGCGATGGACTTCTTACATGTCAAAGCACGTAAATGTCCATCCTCCAGGTATGAGCAGTTTTTATCTCAGACACTTAATTCATGGAGTAAAGTAATAACCATGCACAATTGATCCCATTATTTCCAAAATAAAAAAATTAAGGCTTTTTGTTATCATTAATGTTAGAAAGTAGGCATGGGTGCAGAGGTCTGGACATGTTTATCATTCAAACATTAAGTTTGTGGAAGAGAACGGCAATGCAAGCCAGTAGAAGATATGTAATGGTGATGGAACTAAACATGTGGGTTTTTTTTATGCATAATGATTTACACAATATGTCATAGTGTTTTTGTTAGTAAAACATCTGTCTTGAAGGTGCCCTACCTCCAGCAGATCTCCCTTCCGTCTTTCAATATATGAAACATACACAGCTCAGTAAAAGTGTTAGTTGGTGACATTTTTTTTTTTTTCAAATCCATCAATAAAAACTAGAAAAAATCTGCAAAGGCAGTGAAAGGCAACAAAGTAGTTTCTTCTATTGACAACATTTAATGTCAGTGAGCATAAATTGCCTCTCATGGTTCTTACGTCAGAACATCATAATGTTCTTGAAAATAGCTTTTAATGAGCACTGTGCAACAGCTTTTAAATCCATTGCACCATTTAAAACCAGGTGCACTCCTGCTCTGAATACATCTCGATATAAATGACTGATAGTATGTATCTTTACTGATAGTAAAGTTTGAGTAAAGTCAGGGGAAGCATAAAATATAAATGCCACCACAACTTTTTCTGAAAGGACCTGCTTGCTTTGTACAGCAATAACATTTGCAGCATTCTTTTATTTTTTATTTTGTGGACAACTAATTATTACCATGTATTGTTATATGAAGCAACTGTAGTTGTGACTGCCATCTATTTCTGCGTCTGTTGATGCTGTCAGTAGATGTGATGAAGACATGGCTTTGATTTTCAAGAAAGTGCAGTGAAGGCTGACAAAGTGACACGGTAATTTGCTTGTAAAGGATTTTACACTCCTGCAACAGATAAGTTAGCTTAACAAAGACATTGTAGGTTGTGAGTGTAAGAGATGTTGAATGGGAAAAGCTGCCCCTGTCAGACTATCTGGGGGTGTTATTTTTTTAGAAAAACTGAATTATTTGGACATACACCTACTTACACCTGATATAACGTTAACAGGTACTGTCCATGGTAGTATAACAAAAGGACAGGAGGAAAAAGGAGGGACTTGCGAGAAATGCTTTAGCAAAACACTTTGGGTAACTGTCATCAGTATTATTTGTTATTCGGTGTTGTAAAAACCTTATAAGGGATAGAAAATGGCTTTTTTTGACATCCACAGCATTGTAACAATGGAAAACAAAAATCTCCCTTAACAGGCATTAGACCTTTATAATAACACAGATACAAAGATCCAAAAGATGCTGCTTCAGTCACACTACTGTGAGCAGTATTAAACTACACTAGTCAATATGTTTAATATTATCATTTAATCAATTGACTATGTGTAATGGGAAAAGAGTAGTTTGTAGCAGAGATGGGAGTCACACATGGGCAAGTCACAAGTAAGTCTCAAGTCTTAACCTTCAAGTCTCAAGCAAGTCCAAGTCATTTTTTGTGACAATCAAGCAAGTCAAGTCAAACAAAAGATTCCATTTTCAACAAACTAAAGACAGTGGTTATGAACTGCTGGAGATAAAAGCACAGCCTAAAACTGATATTAGGCCAACAATAAATCAACATTTGTTCAATGTGCCTCAAACATGACATCAAATCATGAAATTCATTCAAACAATTCAAGTATAATGGTTTCTAAGTCAAATAATATTCTTCAAACATGCCTCACTTTTATGGGACAGAAACACATCCTTTAACCTTTCCTTCTCTTAAAGAAAAAAAAACATTCTTTAAGAGTAGCTGAATCCCACCACCTTTGCGTAATTTGGAGAGATTGACTGAGTGTATTTATCACATGGAATGAATAGTATGTGTTAATATTTGTCAGTGTATTTGTGAGTGAATGTGTGCGTGTTTGAGAGAGAGTGAGTGAAAAGTTATTAATATTGGTGAGTGAATGTGTGTATTTGCATGTGCGTGTGTGTGAGTGCAGTGTGTTGTGTGTATGTGTGCCTAGCTTTATTCACATACTTACGTCTGCATGTGTGTGTGTGAGAGTGAGTGAGTGAGTGAGTGAGTGAGTGAGTGAGAGAGAGAGAGAGAGTGAGAGTGCAGTTTGTGTTGTGTGTGTACGTATGTATGTGTGTGCCTAGTTTTATTCGCTCTTACCGCCACCTTGAACAAAGAGGGGAGGGTGTGCTTATTCATGGCCCAAAACTGAAGGGAGTTCTGTCCATCACAAACGTCCAAATAGTGGTTCAGCTGGATATGGGGACTGGAACCCGAATCTCTCCCGATTTGAAGTGTCTGATGAAATTGACGTCGGAAATGTTTGTACTGCAGACCTTGCAAACTGCCGTTGGTTTCTTCTTTGCCTGGTCAGATATGTAATCCTTATAGCCAAACTTTATTATTTTAGGTGCAGAGGGATCCATGACATTAAGTAGCCGTAGCCAGTCTTGTTTACTGCAGGTCTGCTGCCACATGCCGCGTCATCATATCAACGGGTTCTCACGCATGCAACAGCACTAAAATCATAAAGTTAACTCCTCCTCAATATCAGAGGGGAAAAATATATATTTATTAAACAGAAAATCAAGTAATTTCAAGTCATTTGACTCAAGTCTAAGTGAAGTCATGAATATCAAGTCAAAGTCAAGTCGAGTCTTTTATGAATGTTTATCAAGCAAATCTCAAGTCCTAAAATTTGCGACTCAAGTCTAACTTGAGTCAAGTCATGTGACTCGAGTCCCCCATGTCTGGTTTGTAGTGATGAACACAGAATTATCACCGACTGCAGCTACACTCACATTTCAGTCTCTTTCCCCTCATTGTTTTGGTTTTATGACTTGTAACTTTACTATTCTGCTTCACTCTAACCACTCTCATCTAACTTCACTGAAACTGAACTGAACTCTCTGAACTCTCATTCCAGTGTGGCTGCTTTCTCCGTGTCATACAGGCTGTGTATGGTGAAACTACTGTCTCCCTCGATGGCAACGAGACAGGTCAGAACATGCCAACCGTAGTACGTCTTTAAGACCAGAGTCCTCTACGATGCTGACAGGTCTGCAGTTAGTTGCTTTCGCAAGAGCTGTAGTAATTTTTTGGGATTTGGTTTCATCCACAGGTCGGCAAGTAGCACCCTCCAGCATGCTAGCGGTTAGCATCACGTTAACTGTACTACTATGCTTAGCTCCGTAGGTGGTAGCTCAAGCTTGATGTGCTTCGGTGATATTTTAATTCGGCTTTACACAATGTGCATATGGCTTTCGACTTGTCTACGAGCCGTCCGGGAGTTTTGGAAAATAAAAAGCTCCATTCAGAGTTATTGCTGCTGTGTTTCTCCATCATGCCTGCAGCCTGCAGCAGCAGTTAGGAGGAAGTGGCAGCTTGATGATAAGTAACGGTGCTGCAAAGGGTCAAAATAGTAGCCTGTTAGGTACGACGCGAAGCTGAGTGAAGTGTAAAATAAATTAATAAATGCTGGCATGTGATTAATGCGATTAAAAAAAATTAATCGCATCGTGTCGGCCCTGCAACCCTTAACGCGTTAACGCTGACAGCCCAAATATATATATATATATATATATGGCATCTTCCCGCGGAGGCGTGGCTGTGTTTATTTGCGCTTTAGAATGTAACCACTGTGAAACAATCCGAAAATAATGTTTTATTCCTTTGATTCACTGCTTTGTTTGGCGCTCCCTCTCTTCATTTACTCTTTAGCTCGCTCAACAAACACTGCTCTCTCTCTCTGGCTCGTTGAGCAGGGGAAGAGGGGTCAATATTGAACGCTGTGTTTACAAACAGTAAGCAGTACTTGCTACATATTATACCTTTAACTTTGCTTTGGAAAAAAATACAAATTTTAACTGATTTTCTTTTAGGTGCTTGAAAGATATTGGTCGAGAGAAGCATACATTTTTATTTTATGCACATCAGGTACATTTCTGCTTATGTTTGCACTACTCTGTTTTATTATGTTCAGTTAAACTTAGTTTGTAATGTTTGGAAGCATTCCACTTAATACCATGAACTATAAAGGAACAATCATTATTTTTATAGATAAGGACCTGTTTTTTTTTTTTCAAAAAGTCATGTATGAACACATTCAAAGAAGAAATTTCTTTTCTAGCAGCAGATTTGCTTACAGAGACAGCCGATGAAAAGGAGCAGTTCCACTACTCTTGTGGCTCACACTGTGGACAGTGATCCAAGTTTTGATCGCTAGGGGAGACGAATACACAGGCAAATCTCTTTCAACAGAATTCTCAAGTGGCAACGTGGTACCACTATTTCAGACAGTGGATGAAACCGAGACTATCCAAGGACCATTAGTCTTCAGGCCAGCCTCCCAAGCCGTTTCTTTGGAATTGATCAACAGGGATTCAAGGAGTCTATTGCATGCTGACATCCTCACGCTACAAACTTTTAAGACTTTCTTGTCTCATGCAGAAAATAAGTAGGCATATAAAGGTAAAACTTAACTTTGATATGACCAATCCTCGATTTATATCTTTAATCTCACCACCATGGGTGAAATGTTTCCCAAATGAGCCGTGCAGGTTAAATTAATTAAAGACGATGATCTTCTCATCTGAAGTCATTGTTTCTCTTGCCGATTTGAAAACACTGATGGAGCAGACCGTGAAAACAATTAGATTAGCTGTGAGTTTTATTCTTTTTTTTTTGTCTACTTAATTTTAGTGGTAAAGCAATGAGTTGATGGATTTTGGATCAACACCTTTTATCTTATGTCATAACAATCGATGAAATAAAAAAAATGATTATTGTGCTCTGGTTCAGACTAGGACAGACAATGTTCACTATGCTTGGTGAAGTAGCACAATGAGAAAAACAAGACAAATACTTGGCCCTAGTACAGTTACCATACAGTTTTAAACTACACTACAGCATTTATTTTTCATGGAACATTAGCACCCCTATGCCCCACAGGTTTGGTCATCTCAGACTGTGGTCAGGGCTAAGGTGTAACAGCATTTCTTTGAGAATATTTACAGTGATATTTACAAATCTTTCCATTGCTTACTGACAGTCGCTCTTTCTAACCTTGAAAGCCTTTAAACTTGCAAGCCGGAAAGTGTGTTGCGTTCCTATGATACCCAGAAATTGTGAGCTGTCAGGTCCTTAGCGGCATATTTTTATTATATATATATATATTTTTTAAATATGGTGATTTCGATGTCTGTTGTTTATTCCATTTTGTTTTGCTTGAAAATACAAAATATATAAAATAAAAAATACCGTTGGAAGTTTTTTAAGCCTGTTAAAATGTACAAATATTGCTGCGCTCTTGGCTCGTACTTAAAGATACCCTGTGGAGGTTTTGACCACGAGTAGCGCTATCGAGCAATGCTTTGAGTGAGTGGTTCCTCGTTTCGTTTTTTATTTTGTTCGCACGAGGACACAGTCCTGACAATGGTTTCACACTATTCCACTGATTGACAGTTGGTGGTGGAAGCATGCCATGAATGTAGCAATGTGCCAATAAAGGCAGGGAAGAAGAAGACTGCCAGCAAGCAAATTAGGAGAAATGTCATTCAGCACCTATATTAGGCTGAAAAATATACACACGTGCATTTTGGTGAGCAACACTGAATATAAACTAACTTTTGTTTGTCTACAAGAAAACTCCACATTGTCCCTTTTAGGAACCCCCGGTTGCCAGGACACCTACTAGTGCCCTAGTGCAGTGCTTCTCAAATGGGGGTATGCTTACTGCAGGGGGATTGTTTAAAGGGAGCAACAAGGACAGTATGATGGATGTCGTGTGAATAAAAGCCAACAGCATTCACCTTAAGTAGACCAGAAACAAATAGAAATCACAGGGGAGAGGGATTTTTTATCATTACTATTATGCCCACTGAGGGATATACAGTAGGACTTAAAACTCTGTCAGGTAATGTGTTTTTACCTGACTGACCCTAACCATTTTGCTTTAAAAGCTGGATGACATTTGCATCAATGTTTCAAGCCAACAGTAGATGAGACATATAGTATAGCAGCAGATGATGCTCTTGTATCATTTAGATGTTTGTAAAACATTGAGTGTGAGAGATAGGTATCGTTACAATTAAAGATCCAGTGAGCGCATTTCATGTTCAGCTGCAGCCTGCACTATATTTGCTCCCTGTTGATCGACTGGCATTGTCCTTTTGAATTAACTAACAATAGGTGGGCAGATGGCAGATGGCTTGCACTGTTAGAATGCTGGGATCATGTCAGGTAAATGCTGGAGATCAAAGGGTGGGTCAGTGCACAACTGGGACCATGATCAGTGGCACTGTGTGGAAGTCTGATCTCCCCTGGGAAGGATTGTAATAAAACTATTAATCATGGCTTTTTGATTCACCTACCACCTGTCAGCACACGTGTCTGATACTGTGATTCTTCAAAAGAACTGTGGGTACCCATAGGGTCATCTTTAAGTAAAGGCCGTGTCTAGTTGGCTTGACTGTAACTTTCAATATTGTGTCTGCTGTGAATCACCAGAAGTGCACCTGAGTAGATCTTTTGAATCAGGTAGTGTTTGTTAAAGCAATGTAAAGATCCGGACTGTGTCAGTCAGATGTTGTGCAATGTTCTGAACCTCTTCCACACATGTAACACCCAGACATCTGTTTCATGCTGCAAATTGTGGCAAAAAATTAAACAAGACCTAGAGTTTAAAATAGGGGTGGTGGAAAAAGACATGTCACCACACCAATAAACGGTGTAAAAGAGGGAGCACCAGCACAAACGCGGAAGAATGGTAAAGAGGGAAGTGTTTGGAAACCATTTTTAGAGGAGGAAGGGAGAGATTTTTCTTTAATCCTTGTGAGGCAATGTGACTTAATGGAAACTTCCTCTTATCGGCCATAATGCAGAGATCTTACCATTGCCTCTGCTTCACTTTGATGTGTTTTGAGAGAGAGAGACCACTAAAGACTGCTTCACCACATGCACACACACATTCAGACTCACAACCCTTTAGTAGGCTGCACTGTGCAATAGATCTATGCTGCACGTACTTAATTCAAGAGAGCCTTTCAATTTCAAATCAGATTTCCATGTGCAGCCCAGCTTACAGATATTGCTACTGTGCACTAATATGCCTCTTTCTCTTTTGCCTAAGCTATATGAGAAAGTGTATGTAAAAGCATATCCAGGAAACTAACCCAAAAAGAGAAACAGGTGCACTTCTTGAACAAAAGGCGGAGAGGTCTGCTTTTGATTTTGCCCTGTATTTTGAGTGAGGCTCAATTGTGTTGGGTGCATTTGCCTAATGTGAGAAGGTGGGTGTACACTTTTAAAAAAATTTCATCAAAAATCAAAAAATGTAATATTCTATCACTTAACCACAAATAAATCAAATGTGATGCCATCCTTTACACAGTGATTAAGAGACAGGTTTGTGAGCTTAAGACATGATTACAGTACTGTGAACACTAAGTGTGGACTTGATGAAATATTAATACAATTGCAATAACATAATGCCTTTGTACACTGTGCCAGAATGGAAGTGGCGTATCCTCTGCAGAGATAACAGCAGCATTCTGTAATCACCTTAGTAACGGTAATTCTGGTTTTAATCAAAACACTGTGATGATGTAATATTAGCTGCCCACATCAAAACACTGCAAATAAACAAAGGCAGAGACAGACTGTCCTTTGTCACAAGCACTTGTCAATTCTCCTCAGTCTCCGGGGAGCCTTGATTATGGCCTATGTATGTGGCTCTCCTATTTGAACAAACACAGGGATTACGTTCATGTTCTGTGTGCGCAGAGCATGTCCACATACAATCATGCCATCATCATACAGTGGCAAGATTGTAAACACAGAATGAGATGATTGTCACAGTCGTGACGGCCCTGGGCCTATCGTGCATGTGTACTGTGGTTTGTCTTGTTAACTTGCAGGTGTAGTGGAGGCGATAATGAGATGACTGTGATCACCTGGCCGGTCCTCCCAGACTATTTAACCCTGCCTGCCCCGAGACCAGAGGCCGCATTCTCCTGACTGCGCACCAACATGTTTTCTCTCTGTTTGAGTTTTCCCTTTGTTAACTACTGACAACATGCACCTCACATTCTCCATTACATCCATACACCTTCATTCATCACTGATACTGACAATCACACCTCATCATTAGCTTGTTTGCATCATTATTTAATAAATGTCACTTTATTATTGTTACGTTACTGTGCATCTCCCTCTTTTGTTGTGGCCTGTGAGCCGGTCGTAACACAGTAAATTCTATCCTGTTTTTGTAAAAGAATGTCCATTTCCCATTGCACTGCAGTTCTTGTCACTAACTCTACTGTAGGACTGGAGAGGGCTGCAGGCAGACATGTGCTACCTACGTCACATACTATGTTCAGCAGTTTATTTTCACATGCTAACAATAAGCTTCCACAAGACTGAGTAACGCATCGGTGGTTCATGCTAACTGTCAATGCTCACAGTTCCAACAATAACCGAGCTGGCTTACAACTCGCTAGCAAAGCCAATGGTTTTAATTGTGATACACAACTAAGATAGAGGGATGGCTACAATTGACCGTTACATTTTTTGACTAAAATAGTATATGTCATTTAATTTCAGGTCATCAATATATGTCGTGATAAAGTACATTTTTGTAGTAAATCAGTTGAAAAACTGTTAATGGATAAAATAACCAGACAGAAGTGTATTTGGCTAATCCAACAAGTTTAAAAATGTAAATCAATTCATTGATGCAAAAATAATAAAAATCCATAGAGAAAAAAAAAATGATGTGCAACATTATGATTTTGTATAATATTTCTGTTGTTGTTGCTTGTGTTTTTGTTTATTTCATTTATTTTTGTTTTGTTTGTTAGTTTTGTCTTTTTTAGGCTATATGCTATGTATATAGTTTATTTATATAGCATATGTTGTGCATATAATCAGGCACAGTTCACTCCAAGGTATAGGTCTAACTTTTATCGTCTAACTGGGTGAGTCCTGTTGTGTTTTGACTAGAATTATTTGACAACCCTAAACCTTACCCTTTGAGAGGGGCATATGCTTCAGTAACTAATGATTAACTGTGCTGTATGTAATGTATTTTGTTTTGTGGATTTGATTTACAAATAAATTAATAAAACGTCAACAAAAAGGGAAGAAAAAAGACAGAATAAAAGCAAGAAGCAAGATAGCAAAGGGAAGACATGCATGTAAGAGGGAAAAGAAGGAGAATAAACGAGATAAGGAGGAGACAAATACATAGGCGATCATCTCATCTCATTCAGACATTTCTTTCATATAAACCACACACTACACTCATGGATCTCATTGTCAGTGCTATTCCACTTATACAGTATATATATATATATATATATATATATATTTGAAAAGCAATTGTGATGTAGTAAAATGTTACTGTATGCACACACTGCTATTTTAATTTTATAATAATAATAATCAAAGGACTACTTGTAGCCAGGCTCCGATTAAGGATGTTTTAAAATACTCACAAATATTCAGATCTGGCTGCATCAAACACAAAGAGAAATGTAACAGATGATTTGCTCTTGAATTATGAACCTCAATCAAACTACAAGATTAGAACACAAAAGTACATCACAAACTCCAGGATATTACTAAGATTATCTTTCCAGTGGAGCTACACATCACCTAGCTTTATCTCTCACACACTCTCATCGCTCTCAAATTCAGATTTGACAAAAATCTGATTCATTCAGGATGCTACATAAATCCTTGTTTGTGTGCCTATTAAATAGATCCTTTGTAAATGCTTTCTCCGCAGTTTTAATCATTGGAATTTTACATCTCTTTTTGTATCTCTTTGCTTGTTCTGGCACAACAGGACAAGCACAGTTTTCAACTACCACATGTGCTTGCCTTGGCAGTTGAGCAGTACATACAAATGGTACAGTTTGGTAATGTAGAGCAATTATTTTGGGCTCTGTCTGTCTTGTATTAGTGGAGAAAATAGGAGGTTTCTCGTGGTTTCTCATTATGAAACACATACTGCAACCTATTTTATAGATTGCTTTAGATATGGCAAGGCCATGCTGTTGACTGCCTGAGGTTACTGCCCGATGAATAAACAACCAGATGTAGTTGTGCTCTTCACGGGGGATGTTCCACATACATGATGCATAATCCAAGTAGCATAGTGGGAGGAAGCAGGGCATAAGTAGGAAGGAGACGGGCATAGCCTCTCGCACTGCAGGCCTCTCTGCTGGGATCCATTTACAATCATAGCATAAAGTTTAAAAAGCTGTGGTTGTGTGTAGGACTATGAGATTAGTTATACGTGTGAGAGACAAAATCAAATGTGGTATTGATTAACTGTGAATTGCTACAGCAATTCAAAAAACTACTGGCTTTTTAAGTGTGATTTTTGAATGTGTGTGTATACTAATTAGAGAGTAAAGGAAAATAACATTTGATTAGCTTGTTTTGACAATAGTTTTTATGCTATTTTTCTGTTTAGACTCTTAGCTGTCAGAAATTCAGTGAAACCAGTGTGTCTAAAGTTAGTTGAATTTAGCTTTGTATTGGATATTTTGTAACTAGCTCTTCTTTCAGTGGATAGTCATTAAAAATCATCAAGTCAGAACCGCTGTCCAAGGTGATTCTAATTCTTTATATGTCAGATTCTAAGACTGTCCCGGGTGTTTGCAGAAATTCACGCTGAAATTGATGGCCAATAGTTTGCCTTTACTGATCTGCCTCGTTAAGCTAACTATATTCATCTTGTTTAGATCTTTGTAGCTGACTCTTAGAGATGCCAACTCCAATCAAGAGTAATTCATTTAGGCCTAGTTTAATTGGCTAATACATTTAGTTATTTCTACCCACGAAGGCAGTAGAGTTTCTCGTTCTATGTCTGCTTTTGCACTAATATATATACAACTAGAATACAATTTAAATGACAATTTTTGTTTTTTAAGGGAATAAATCACAACAAAAATGGATTTCTGTCAAATACAGTAAGCAACAACTGGTGAGACAAAATACAGCAGGAGAGTTAAGGTAAACTTTGTTACTCAGACTTCTTTGGCAGTGCTCAGATGGCAATGTAATGAGATTAGATTGTGCCACAAAACCAAACATTATTGCTGTAGTATGTCATTCTTACAATTTTGACATATTGCAGAATCCATCTGTGCTTACCTATGGTGAGCTTAGTAGACACAGTAACGAGACGTAATGCTCTGTAAGGGAAACTTCCTGATATGAGTTTATACAAGAAAAATGGTGAGCTCTCCTTGAAGCTGTTCAACACTAGGTAAAAGCCTCCATAAATGTGTTGAAATGAGTGGAACAGATCTGTCAAAGTTGGACTTATATTTTATATTTGTCTGTCGCACCGCAAGCTCAATGTTTTCCAGTTATCCAGCCCGTGAGTGAACTATTTTTGAATGGTTTCATGATAAAAACTGACCTATACTCCACTTATGTTACTGTAGGTATAGAGTAGCTATCCATTTGCTATGTAAATAACGTTGAAACATTCTGGTAAATACCGTACATGTAATTAGTGCATATATGAAACCTGGAAATGGTA
Organism: Sander lucioperca; assembly: GCF_008315115.2. Classification (NCBI taxonomy): domain Eukaryota; kingdom Metazoa; phylum Chordata; class Actinopteri; order Perciformes; family Percidae; genus Sander; species Sander lucioperca. Next base: position 29,896,022 of record NC_050176.1, read on the forward strand.
CATCTTCACATCGGTGAGTGACAAAAGTAAGTAAAATGGAACACAGACAAGTTAATGTATCATGGAACGAAACTTGATAATAAATGTAATTTAAGTGGTCATTTATCACTCAGTTTCAGTGCCCTGGTGCTGCTTGTTCTCTGTATAAGTACTGATTAAATCAGTCTAAGAAAAACCTTATTAGATGATTACAAATTAAAAATGTAAAGCCTTTTAAATTCTTGAAATATTACTTATGGATATTCATCATACTGAAGTCATATAGTCACATCAGATGCCCTTCAGACTGGCTTAATGAATTATTTGTTCTTTTCTGATTCATTGCAGACGAAAGCAATAGAAATCAATTAAGCGAGACAGGGTGACCAGGCCAGCATTGATGTACAGGAGCAAGACAAGGACACTGGACAATGGGGAATTGAAATCACAGATGAAGAACGAGGGGAAGAAAGATACCTGAACACTTTAACTAGTTATGAGAGGGAAAGAAACCAAGCCAGACACAAGAAAAGTCACTAATATAAAAAGTAGATATTAGGATCAGTGAAAGCACATGTAACCAGCAGTAGAAAGCAAAACAATCTCGCCTCAAGGTTCATTTAGTAGCTCTGCTTTTGATCATGTCACGTGATCTTCATCGGCAGATGCAGAGAGGAGTTAGAGTAGTTAGCCCAAATGCCAACTGGAAATGTAGATGTTCAAATCAACATTTTTGCACACTTTAAGTACTGGCTTAAAAGTCCATGCTGGCTTACTAGTTAAGTTTCAAAGCTTTTGATGATATCACAACGTCCTCCTCAGCAGAAGTACATTTCCCAGTTGTCTGCTGTTATTGCATCGATGTTACAATAAACAAATGTAGAACAGCGACTAAATGGACCAAGAATGAACTTTGAAACAACTTTTAAGTCAACATGTATGAAAAGATCATTAAGGGCTCAGAAATCTACATTTCCGTGAGAACTGACCTTACTTCATCTGCTGATGAAGGTCAATGTAATATGATTGAAAGCTACAGAACAGCTACTAAACAGGTACTAAGATGTCACTGTTTTGTCAACTGCTGTTTCCAAGGTCAAAAATGAACTTTGAATAAGTACTTTGATAAATAGACAAGGTATTTGCTCCTTAACTGTGCACTCTGACAGATATATTGCAAACACCAGAAGTCCTTCTGAATCTCCATCTCTCGCCATAGTGTCCATTGTGTAGTGGGATTTGCTTCATTTCAGAGATCTATCATATCATTCTGTGATGATGGTGTACAGTAAGTGGTATGAGATGGAGGTTGACACTTTTGCAGAAAGAGGTCACACTGATGGAAAAAGATCAACCTTGCTTTTGCCTGTGACGATTCATTATGGCTTTACTACTTTACGGTACTACACTGGTTCAGTTAGTTAATGCGTCTTTTATCTTTTTCATGAAAGGTAATGGTGTGTGTTGCAATGCAACACTATATATTGTATATTCATGATTTTGAAAGATGAACAGTGATTTATTTCACTGTTTAGTATTGACACAAGTATCATGCCTATTTTGTCCCCAAATACTCCACATGGCAAGCAAAAGAATGCAGTTTTTTTATTACGTGAAATTACAATCATTTGGTAGATGCTTTTATTCAAAGATGTTTGCATACACATCAGGTTCGATTTCGGGGTCTGTTGCCTTGCTGAGGGAAACCTTGACATGTAGACAGGAGGAGATGGGGATAAAAATATATACATACACACATACATATATACATACATATATACATATATATACATATATACATATACATATATACATATATATATATATATATATATATGTATATATATATGTATATGTATATGTATATATATGTATATATATATACATATATATACATATACATACATATACATATACATATATATATATATATATATATATATATATATATATATATACACATACATAAACTCAACTCCTCTGTAAACAACCTTACAACCTACGGTTTGAATGTCCAGTAACAGTCTAATGATAATCTAATGAAAACCGAATAGATGTTTTCATGCAAACAGGGTACATTTTGGAAGGTTCTAGTCCCAAAAGAAATCTTTCAGTGTTTTTAGATTCCAATCTCAGTTTCACTAGACATTTCAGCAAGATAAAATTAGCCATCTGTCAACATGGAGCATCGCCAAGATTAGATCGTTCCTCTCATTTCAGGATGTACAAAACCCTTTTGTCTCCAGCCAATGAAATTACTGTAATTCAATATTCACTGGATTGCACTGATTAATTGAAATCAGTTGACCGGCTCCAGCGTATATGAAATATAGCTGCCAGGGTACTCCACATAGTTCGGGCTCCCTTCACTGGTTACCTGTGTCCTTGGGAATATATTTAAACATTTAACCAGTTTTTAAGGTATAAGTGGGCCTTTTTCCTACATTCATCCTCATAGCTTGAGGTCTGCTAACCAGTTGTTTGTTATTAAGATGTCATAAACGTTATAAGACTAGTCTGACGACAGTGAATGCAGTACCGAGGTGATTTAATGAGTTTTGTACAGATAACGTTAGCTTTACGTTACTTGTTGCTATAGTAACCGCTAACTGTAGTGAGCTGCCACTAGCTAGTTAGCTCGCTTAGCTGTATAGCTATCCAATTATCCGACTCAGCTCTGGGGTTCAAGGAGCCAAACCCGGAAAGAAAAAAACATTTACCAGTAGTGTATTCTCTTTTGTAAAACTGTCTCATCAGGCATGTGAGGCTGATCACTCATCTGTTTAAAGTCCTTTTTAAGTGCTGAACAAGCAATAACATCATGAACACATACGTTAAAAATATTTCTACCGAATACCTCTTATGTATTTCTTAGCAGAATGATTTCCTCTGAATACTAAAGGAAGATAAAGGTGGCTGTGGTGGAGCAGAGTGCATAATAGACTAAGGCCTCCTGCACACTGGCTGCGTGGCGTGAGTGTGTCAGCATGCGTGGCGTGTCCGTTTTTTATTTCGGCTCCCATGTTAACAGGTTAGAGCTTGCACACTGCCCGCGTGACACGCACGTCTCAGGTGCAGATCGAGCCGCGCCGAAAACGCGTGCATGCTAGAAATAGGGCCGACGCCTAGAATACGAAAAGATGTTTATATGTCATTTTGACACAAATACATTTAATAAATTACATTTTTTTGAAAGTCTCTAGGTTTTCACATAAATGCAGATATAAATGTAATTAAAAAAAATAATAATAATAATTATCGATTTTCACGCAACTGACACGCAACAGAAATGCCACGCTCATGCCACGCAGCCAGTGTGCAGGACATGCCTCGTTTATAACTGGAAAAAAAGAGTAGCAAGATAAAAAAATACCACCATTCACTGCATCAAAAGGCTACACACTCTGAGATGTGCTGTAAAGAGTATCAGTTAATCGCAGGCAGTTGCCCTAGTATTTAGAGTGGCAATCATTTAAAGGAGAGGTAAAAGGTCAAAAACCACAGTCAATTGTGCTGTTAAATTGTCCTTGTGCAAGACATTGAATCATCTAGCTACACAATGATTGAAGTCTTTCTGTGAAGGAAAACCAACTGCACTAAATGTCTTGCTTGTAAATAAATCCTGTGTCGTCCTTTGCAAAGACAGAATTTCAACATTCAGATGGGTTATTCTGTGATGGATAATAAAGTGCATCAGAAACAGGCAGATCTGTCTAGAAGAACAGTTTCAATGAAATGTTGCAGAAATTTAGTTTTACAAATCAATAACGGCCAATTTAACATTTCCCTCTTTCTGCCTTTAACTGCTCCAGCCATCCATTTTCTGTAAAGCACAAGACATGCCTCTGCTGATACACAGTAGTAACTCAAGTAAATTTCCAATTTGGCTAAACTGGCTCTGGTGGGGCAATAACATTGGTAGAAGAAAATAAAGAACGAAAGCTCTCACTCTAAATCTCAATGTTGTGGAGTCTGGGGACTTCATGTCAGGAGCAAGCAGGAAACAAATATATAAATGCCAGGTTTGATAGCCCAAAAAGTCCCTTGTTAGAATTGACAGCACATCAGCCACAAGTAAATAGAGGATAATGCATCAAACACTGATTAGTTGGACAATGAGTCTGACAAAGGTTTAGGGCAAGGTCACTTCTTGTGATTTGCTTAAAGGGATATTTCACCGTTAGAAAGATTAATATATCTTTAAATTGGGTCACTTATATAGTAGAAATGTGATTTTTTTTTTTTTAATTGGTGGCTTCTAGGCCGAGAAAAGCCAGAAAATGTGTTTTTGGCTCATGTGGATGAAAGACACCAAATCCCAGAATGCACTTGCTTCGCTGCTTTAGAGTCTACTCCCAAGCCATGCCTACCGTTTACAGACAGAGAGACAGTGAGACAGTCAACTCAACTCACTCAAGTGTGTTTTATTGTCATTTCAAACATATATACAAAACAACGTTTCACCGTGGCTCAAGTGGTGTTACACATTTAAAATATATAAAAACGACATTATATAAAAACGACATACGAAACTTGTCACACATTTAGTGCACACAAAGGCACAGGCTTAAAGTTCAGCTAACGCATACTAGCATTAGCGCTTGGTGGACTGTAAACACTAGTGTAGACGAGTATAAAAACAGCCGTACATTTGCGTGGAATGTAGAATGGTCGGCATTTAACAGTCACAAACTCCACCAGCAGTTAGCAGTTAGTTGGATACAAGCACCAGTCCTTGTTAACACAGCCCATCTCCACTAGTCTTACCCGGCGTTAGAGCAACAGGCCTGGTAGCTGGATAATCCGGTACACTGTTGTTCAGCAATGTTTACACAACAAAAACACAGCAGTCTCTGAACTCGCATTGGGAGTTTCGTTGAAGTTGGATATAGTCCAGTTTGTTGTCTAATGAGCGGAAACTTGCAAGCAGGATTGATGGAACAGGTGGCCGGCTAGCATTAGCTTTCTACCTAGCTAGCTCATAGTCCAGCCCCGTCCAGCCCTCGTTCTGCGTTGCACCGCTGAGGATGTGACCTTACCGGCTAGCGGCATAGAGCGAGACCGCAGGCTCAGCTGCTGGTCTCTGTTGCAGGCGAAGCTCGCGCAGTGTTTAGAGTATTCCGTCTGTAATAAAGTTTCCTTCATATTCTCTGATCTGTACCAATGTATCCCGGTGGTACACATGTGCGGTAGTTTGAATGCACATAATGTTGTAAAAGTTTTCTGCTGTAAAGACCATAGACAGTATGGAAAAGACGGAGCCTGTTTACATCAAGCCCCCAGGAAGAGCGCCGAGTCTAAAAGCCACCATGGGCTTAGCGGATAACGGTGGTACTGCACCCCATGGCCCAGAAAGACTTTTCACATAGACTTTGCATGGCGAAAGAAACGTCTATATTTCAGCGGATAATTTGTTTCTGGGTATATCAACTTACCAGCCCGAACACTGAAAGGGTCCTTGTTTAAAACGTTACGTTTTTAACATTCACTAGAAGCGAATCCAGAATTATTAAATTTGGCATGATGAACGCGCATAGTGGACGCGAGCAGAGCCGCGGGACTGCGCCCGCCCGCTCACATGACTGTTCTCCCTAGCTCATGTAGCTAGCTGTAATAATGGATATAGCTAATGGTTGTAATTCACCATGTGTTCTATTAATACGTCCATGGTATTATCTTATGAAGTCATGATACATCCCAGGGATGTATGCAGCTGCTGTAAAGCCTGTTAGCTACGTGGATGTAACGTCATTAGCGTTTCCAAAACTGGCGGGCTATCGGCTAGCTAGCTAGTTGCTAACATCAGGGGTAGCTAGCATGGCTGTATTAAGATCTATACATAGCTAGCTATATGCCTACATAACGTTACTACAGACATAGTGATTACATCGCCTTGGTTCTCTCTTATGATACATCCGAGGGCTGTATGCTGTAAAGCTTGTAACGTGGATGAGAGCTGAAGCCATGGATGAGCTTTGTTCACGAAACTGCAGGCTAACAGCTAGCTAGCGCTAGTTAGTAGGTAGCTAGCTAGTAGCACAACATAATTATTAAATCTCCTTGGTTGTCTAGCTAAATACATCTATCGTTTATTTAGCTAAGCATGTAAACGATCGGGAACAACGAAAACAGTGTTTAACGTTAGTGAATATTTTAGACAATGAAAACGGCGAGTTCATGAGTTCGCTACTTGTAAGAGACACGACAGAGAAGCTCATGAACGCGCATGTTGCTACCGGTTGCTACGACAACGCAAACAAATTGTTGCTAGTGCGCATGCCCATCGTGAGCCAACCAGCGTTATGGGCCAACAATGCGGAAGAGCCGAGCTCCATGTTTGCTTTATGCGCTTTTGAGCACTCTCATTGGAACGTACGGAGCTTCCCGCCGAACACTGTATCCAGTTCTCTTAATACATCCATGGTTTACATGCCTGTTTAGCGACGATTCAAGATGGCTGACGCTCGTTTTGCTTCAGAAAACTTTGTGTAAAGACGACAGTCCAACCTCCTATGGGCAGGTTGAAAACATGCGGAAGTAGCTCCTACTACTGGCTGTAGTCCAATGCCTCTGGGCAAAAAATCTTCCGATGACGCAAAGATCGTCATTTTGCGTCATCGGAAGACTTTTTCCAGACCCACAATACAGAGATCTCTTGTCGCAGGGGGACATGAGGGAGGGAAACACAGTCATTCACCGGTGTAACGGTAAACCACGGAAAAATGTTGATGGTAACAATTACCCTTTTCATTTAAAATATCCTTATTATCATGGTGGATTACCATGGTGTGGAAACCCTGTGTTTAATCCTTCCCAGCTTCATCCGATGCTCCTGATGTTGCTGTGCAGGCGCACTGCGCTCAGACAGGAGAAGGATGACAGAATGTAGCAGTATGTTAACGGACTTTTTTCTATGCCTTTCCCGTTTTGGAACTTATTGAAGTGATTGAAGTGGGTAGCCCAGAACGTAAGTTAAAACTATTCTGTAGCTTGCTAAACTGTCATGGGTTTTACTGCCTCGTTATCTTCAATAAATGTTCTGCTACGATGTGGAATTAGCCCGTGTTAAGACGTGACATTTGGAGAGAGAGAGAGAGAGAGAGAGAGAGAGAGAGAGATTATCGCCTTGATAATATTGCTGTTGCTGTGTTTCTTATTGTGTAGCTGATAGATGTGCAGATTGTTAAATATTACTTGTGCAGCCACATGTTGATATTCAGGTTGTGTTAGGGCAATCTGCTAGCAACGTGCAATCACCAGTAAACAGACTAGCGCTGTGGAGCCACATGCTTAGCTATTAAAGGTGTATTACACTGTTTGCTCCGTTGAGAACAACATTTAGTTTTGGTAAAAAATGTTCATAGTAAGTCAGATGCTTATTAATATGCATTATTATTTGCTTATATTTCAGAACCACATCCAACTTCACATGTAACATCAAATACAACTTCAGAGTTAACTTCATGTTGGAGTTGTAAATAAATCTTCCTGGATCTCAAAGTCAGACATCTCTGGTTCTTACCAAACACCCTACAGCGGGCCGGTGTTTCAGTAGCCAGTTTTCAATAGTTTTTACAAGCCTATTGCCTATATTTTTGTAATATAATAAACACTGTTACACTTTTTGAAACTATTTCAGCTTGTGTAGGCCTATCAGTGCTTTCTGAACATATTGAACACACTTTTAAAAATACCGCGATAATACCGAAAACCATTTTGGCCACCATTTTGGTCACTATAACCGTGAGGTTAAATTTTCATACCATTACATCCCTAGTCCAGACACCCACTTGCTAAAGATTGTCAGAATAAAGAATCTGACCACTCAAACTTACACTCTGAAATATGAATTATGTAACTTCTTATTCACCAAAGAGTGCAATTTAAGCAGCATATTCCTTTTTAAAGGACTTTAAAAACCCTAACCCTAATACATATTTGTTTACTTACTTTGGCAAAAATGACTTTTCTTGGAGGTAGGGCTAAACAATTTGATGTAAATATCTAATTAATACAACAAAATTAAAATTAACAATGTTTAGCAACAGCAGAGTAAATCTGCATTGACAGGTGTTATTATAGGAGGTTAGTGCCCGTCACTGGCTTAAACATTAATTTGCGTCAGCTTAACCATGTCAGTTATGTAAGTTTTAATAAAAATGTTGCTCTTTTGATATTGAAAACTGCACCATTTCATTTTTTTTAAATATATTTTCAATTAAAAAATGAGTAATCATTCACCTTTACACATAGGGCATTGTGATATTCTCCAAAATGACTGCAAAACAAAAAGCAAAACACATTTTCTATTTATTATGTTCTGTGCTATGTTAATTATGTAGTCTGGTAAAAGAATAATTTCTGTATGTTAACCTTCCGCCCTCTATTGTGCCCTGTGGCCATGCTTTACCAATTTTGTGCGTGCGTGCGTGCATGCTTACATGTGTGTGTGTGTGTGTGTGTGTGTGTGTGTGTGTGTGTGTGTGTGTGTGTGTGTGTGACAGACACCATTAATCGACACCATTAATCACACTTTGAAAATAATTTGCTTCGGATTCCATAGGATAAATTTGTAATTTTCATGAGCTTAAGCATACTTAGTATGCCCCCAAACTCGATCCACTTCTCCAGCCATCCATGCATTCAATTAGGAGGAATCCTCCGCAAAGCCAGGTAGGCTTTTCTATCAGTACACGCCTCTCCTAAAGGCATGCAGGAAACCTTTAATCTACGTGTAATTGGTGACTACTTGCCCATGTTCTTATGCACAATAAATAAAATGCTATGTATATGCTATGGAAATGTGCTCATATACATATATTTTTAGGCAGAGATACTGTAGGTGTGATGAAAAATATTGAAATACACAATCAGAGTGAATCAGAGAGAACTCCAGCTATAAACAAACCTGCTCCTGGTGTTATCTGGTTTCATATATTTGAGTCAGTACAGACATACAATATCTTTTATAGCTCTCCTGTTTTGACCAAATGGATCGTCATTACATCTCACTTAACACACACTTAATGACAGTCACAAGACAATGAATGACCAGAGTGTAGAGAGAAAAAGGCGAGCTAAAAGAAAAAGTGATGGGAAAAGAGCAAAACCCATGCACTTTTGAGTCTGGCAAGGAAAGAATACATGTACTCCACAAGCTAAAAGAACTGCATCTGCAAAGTTCTGCATTTGCTACCCTAAAACAAATTTTAAAACCACTTGGTTTCAAAAAAATATCATTTAGAGTTTCAAGCCCTGTCTAAAAAAAAAAGAACAATTATCTTTGCAACAACAGTGCACCTGAAATTAATTTCCACATTGCTCATTGTCAGAGTTCGAAATGGCAGTACTACGGAAAACATGTCATGTTTTATCATAACAGCATAGACAGATGAGTTGGCAAAATTCAAATTAAATGAGTATTCTGCAAACCTGGGGAAACCTTCACTCCCTTCAAATGATGTATTCTGTATTTTCTATTTAACCAAACGTTGGGTTTTGATAATGTGCTTACCCCCAAGAGTGTCGTAATTTGTCAAGGTGAGGAGCTTTTCACAAGGCTTGATGAAGAGCTCCATTAGTTGTTGAGGTTTGCGGAAGGGGAAGGAGAGGGGGCTGGAGCAGAGAATTCAACCGAAGAGGAGGACAAATAATTGTTGGAAACAGTTTTCATTCATCAAGTTATGAAGCCCAAGGAGACAGGGCCACAGTGATGAGAAGTGGGAGGGAGGAGGAGGGGGGTCAGTCGAAGAATTAATTGCAGAGGGGAAAGTATTACGGGTTTGTGAGCTGAAAGAGAAGGGATGAAAGAATGAGGTGGTAGCAAGGCTCAGGATGGACCAGGGAGGTCAGGCATGATCACTTTAGGAGAGAAAGCATAGAGTCCAGGCTTTCTTTCTAAAGAAAAGCTATGTGCAAACATTTCTGCAGGTACTGTGAGGATAATAATGGTTACAAATTAACACATGTCAAACACATTTTACAAATAGGGTTTTTTTACACATGAATAGTGCTTATTTTAGCATCAAGAGGCTAAGTAAGGAGTGTTATTAACACTTGATGTACTAAATGAGTGATAAAGAGTAACTCTAAACTAGATTTTTGGGAGAAGGAAAAACATAGCTGCACTGGTCTCAATAGGTTATAAGCTATAACAAGTCTCTTGAATCTCTGACCAGTGCCAACATGATGTACAAAGGCCACATAAATACATGCGATCTGTATCTGGATACATTATATGTGTAATGCCATCTGATCCACAGGCATTTGTATTTACATCTGAAACTAATAAATTGGTCATATTTTGTTATTTCTGCCTGCATTATGATCGGATCTCAATATGCAAATTGGTTGGGCAGGGCTGGCAGGCTGGGCAACAAACATGTCGCGTCCCATGTCGATGGAAGCGATGCCATAGAAGGGCTTCATTCATTTTTAAATCAGGGTTTTAGAGGGTTTTGTTGAGCTTGTTTGAGTTAGCAGGTAAGAGGCGAAGTTAGGGGACCTTTCAATTGATTTTCTTTAGAATATGGTCACACAGCATGCACTGTATTTAGACCTGGTTGAAATCTGACCACAGTGACATCCGACCGCATTCCCATCACAATACTCTCTGTGTGTATTTACACCTTGCATTAATATTTCCTTATCCAGGTAAGATATACATGCCATAGAAAAAGCACACTGATTATCAGTACAAGCCAGGAAATTAGACTTCACTGTCCATTTGTCAGGAGCAATGGAAAAAAAGGATAATAGAGAAGAAAAACAATAGATGATATACAAGCCTCTAAGTGCTTCTTGAAACTTTGGGCTTGTTCTCAATTTCAATCAATTAAATATGGATATTTGACAAGATCACTTCTTGTGGTCCATGACTCAGTGCTGGCCTAGTCTGAAGGAGAAATTCAATTACACATAGCTGCCATCATCTTGGCCTTCATTTAACTGTCATCATGCAGTTTCTCGGGGGAAGTTCAAACATTTCACCTCTGCTGATTGATAGCTGGTAGTAGGGTGACTTAAATTGCTGTTCTCACCTCAGTTATAAAACAAGCCACCTCAGCAGATAGTAATTGCTCTGTGCTCTAAGGTTCATCAAAGCATTAAGTTATTGGCTAGATTAAAGTTATTAGTCACACAGAGGGGAAACTGAGTGGTAAGGATCCCTCTCCATTTTTGGAATGTGAATAAAGACTGCAAAAGGACATTACTGATCCTTAATGCCAAATTAACTGTGAGCTTCACAGTGAAAATATCAAGGCTGTTGGCACAAATCCTGCTGTTTGTTTCATGATAAACTAAATACAACAATAAAAAAGAAAAACTACTAGAAGGACTTATTATGCAGTCAGGTACCTCCTGATGAAAAGCTGTTAATACACTATGACATTTACAATTACATTTTTATGATAACTTGGTTATTAAAGGGTCAGTTCACCCAAACTGCCAACTGTCTTTTTTGCAGGAAGAGGCAAAGTGGGAGCACGACACATCCTTTTATGCAGCGACAAAGATGGTGTTCACACTTAATATAAAATATTTCTCTATATAAACTCTCTGAGGTAGTGTTAATTTTGTCACCTATTTTTAATTTAGTCTTAGTCTTGTGCCAAATGTCCTTTTTAGTTTTAGTCATATTTAGTCATTCACTAATCTTTTTTTGTTAGTCAAGGTTTATTCGACTAAAAGTCTCGTCATTTGTCTAGTTTTAGTCAAAAGAGAACTCAAGGTATCTTAGTCAAGTTTTAGTCAAAACATGCTAGTCTTTTTTTAAATAAATTATTTCTGATAACCATTTCAGTCAAATAGTGTTTCACACATCTCAAATATTGGTTAAATGTCATAATTACCTGACAAAATACACTTGTTGAATGATTTTTGTTGAATGCAACTTTGTTAAACGCATCTGGTTTTCTGATTTAAGAGACACATTCACAAATGATGAACTTGTTCTGAAGATATGTTATTTCTTATATGCCACAACACCATAGCTAACTGGTTGATTTACAGTGTAGATGCCTAAAATCAGCATTAGCTTATGAGACGTTAATTTAAGTTAACTTACCTGAATGTGTGGGTGATTAGCCTTTAGATGTCGCTTAAAGGAGAACTCCAGGCAATTTTTACGTTAATCTTGATCGCTATACGTATATGAGTACTGTCGATAGCAAAAAAAACAAGCTGAATCGGTGCTAACAACACGGAGCTGCTGCAGCTAATGCCCAACGCTCACATTGCTAAAACGGCAGTTATGGGGGCATAATATAAAGAGTGCATTTGTGCCTCTTAACAGACACAAAATGCAATTAAAATGTCTGTGCAACATGAACAGGGCCCTTACATGACAACAAGATGCATTTTCAACTCAGACATTGTTTAAATTCACCTACCCTGTTAGCTGCTAGCTGCCGTCTGGGATGAGTGAGTGTGTTCAGCCAGGCTTCGGTAATAATCATCACGCAGCAGTTCCATGTGTTTATTTGTAGCATATATATCCATTTTGTGTGTGATCCATCTGGTGTTGGTGAGTAGGAGGCTATTCAGCGGCCATCGGTGTGGTAGTTTCCTTAGCCGGGCTAGCAGGCCCGGCCAGCGTCCTTGCTTCTGCTTCCTCCCCGCCCTCCTTGCTTGCTGCGGCTGACAACAATCCAACGAGCGCCCGCTGGTTTGGTGAATGTCCTCCAGAAAGCCGTTCATGCCTTCGCAGCAGTGCTTGAATTACGTGGGAGCCAGAGGGAGCCAAGCTCCCATAGAGTGAGGACTGGCTCCCATGAAAGCAACAAAGTCAAAAATCTGAGGGGGTCTCTCACATCTGAAGGTGTCTGCCATATGTGGCATTGTAATGTAATCTTAAACAACGCTCATTATCCATCCCTGTGCAGTCTCTTACCATTAAAGACGTTAAATTAAAATATAAAATATAGGCTACTACAGGACGTAGACCTGAGCCTACCCTACGCTCATGAACGCAGCATGACTGCACTTCACCACTACACCACTAGGCTATGTGAGCAAACCGCATAGGCTACGATCGATTTGACAGCACTCGCAAGTCCGAAGAAGTCACCTTGCTTTTAGCTTAATGTGCTTTTGAGGTAAATACCACCAATACATCTTAAATAAATAAATCTGTAACTATCCTCTGCCATTCAGAGCTCCGGAAAAGTTCCCAGATATTTTGAAACACCTGTCAGCAATACAATGCAATCTCTGATGGCGGAACCTTCAGTGAATAGGCTTCCCGACAACATCGCAGTGCAAATTCCAAAACTGTTCGTCTATTTATTTCCACGGTTCAACACACGAGACGACTGAACACCCAGGTGTTGTTATCACTACGTGTACATTATAAGACTAGAACATAGTTTGGCTGTGCAATGGCTTTATTCATTCCTGCCAGTTAGTGCATTTTCCCTGTGTATAAGTTAAAGACTACATGCATTATGACACTAAGGATATCTGAGACGGTGGTCTGGTTCAAATGAGTTAAGTTTTATTTCATTGTGAAATTGAGAATGACACTCAGACTAAATTGTTTAGTCTATTTCTTTGTATTGCGAAATTGAAATGAAATATGGACTATTACAATCAATAATATGTTGAAATTAATTAAAAGGACTTAATTAATTAAAAAAAAAAAAAATCTGTCTGTTGTGTGCATGTGTCAAGATAATAGCCTAGGCCTACCGTGCGCATATACTGCGCAAAAGCGACACTCGCGCCTAGGCTATTTAATTGTATAGCCTTGTTAGGCTATGTGCAGGGTGTGCCAACTTTTTTTTATGAGATAGAGAGACCCCCTTAAAGACAAAAAGATAATTCGAGCACTGCTGAACTACAGCGATGAACTGTAGTTTATTTCCCCCTCAAAAATAGGTAATTGAGCACTGTAGTGGTTATGACCATATTAGTGATTATGTACTACAACTGACAAAGTAGAGACGATTGTAGGCGGAAATGAAGAGATTTTATCTTAGTTTTCATTTTATGCAAAACATTTTAGTCTCGTATTTTTTCGTCAACAATAATGCATTTAAATTTAGTCTTAGTCAGCGTTTTTGGACATCGGTGTAGTCTCGTCATCGTCTCCTCTTAGTCATGGAAAAAAAGGTCCTTGACGAACATATTTACTCTCGTCTCGTCTGATGAAATTAACACTACTATGAGGCATATGGATTATCCCAAGTAGCTGGGTTATTGTATCTGTAAAGACAATGTTTTTTCAAAAGTAATCTTCAAAATATTTGAGGACCAGATAGCAAATGTCATTGAGCTCCTCTGACTTGGGTTACTTCTATCTTGCAAAATCAAATACAAACATTTGGCTGCATGACTACAGTTTCTTTCTGCTGTGCCTACACATGTGGTTGAACTTAGTCTTGAAGCCCGTTTATATATACTTTGTAATAGACTATAATTGAAATGGCAGACTAAAAACTGCCCCAGGCTGTTAAACACTTTATTAACTAATCAATATTACATAGACATTACCAAATTCATGATTTCAGCATGTTGGTGGCCAGAGATTCGGGTGTGCTATGTTGTGTTAAGCTTTGAGCTACTAGTCTCAAGCAGAGATGAGGAGCGGACTACAGAGGGCTGGTAATCTCACTTCTTTCTAACTCCACACCTTATAAGGCCCAAACAACGTTGTGACATCACTTGAGGCAATTAATCAGACTTTGTGCAGCTGCCTCTTGAGCCACAAAAGGCTTTATACAACATTTTTTAACATATACAGTAGAACTCCTCAAGACCTGTAAACAGACTTAGATGAGTAAAATTAGTAAAGCTCCCCTTTAAACTAAAACGGTAAAGTTCTAAACTAAGTCCAGTTTACAGATTACAAGTTAGCCTATTTAAAAATGTAATAGTAGTGTAACTTTTTCTCTTACTTTAATAAAGTAATGTAACATATTACATTTAATTACTTTTTGATTACTTTTCTAAATTTCTAATTAATTTTTTCAACTTTTAATTATTTTCAAATGTACAGCAGTACTTAACAATGACAACTGTCAAACTGCTTTTAAAAGATTATAATTTCATTTTTATGGACAGCCACCACAAGGTCAGACTCCAACACCTCTTAATATAAGATCATTCTGAGGTTACAGATTTAAAATCATAACAAAACAAAACATTATCACGGCACACACATCACCAAATATGAAATAAAACAATTATTGAACATGCAAATGTCCTATTCTATTTTTTGTTCTATTCGAATAGCTAGCTAGCATAGCTAACTTGTTATGCATGCTGATTAAATATAAACTACTGCATATGCACCAAGCAAAATATGGTGCTAAAATACATCTTCAATACACATTAGAAGCCCGGTGTGTAACACGGAAGGTAGGCGTGTCTTCCCTACTTTATTTAATATGACTGCTTGCAGTTACTGTAAGATAACTTAACTTATACCTGCAGATGTTTCCTGAGGTTGGACATCAACATTGTCAACTTTGATAGCATTTTGACCGCTGGCAAGCATTGCATTGTACGGTTATGTTGGAACTCATCTCAGATTTTTGTATTTATTGTATTGTAAATGTATGTATTGTAAATGTTTATATATATATATTTCCAGCTCTGGAATGCGTTTTTATCCATAGCCATAGTGGCAACTCTCAGACCGCTTGAGAGGCAAATAAACTGTCAGACAGGTGGCGCTGCAAATTCAAACAGGAGAATCAATCGAAAGCATCAGAATAGCATCAAACTTTACTAAACTGCTGTGGTTCGAAATGGCAAAAGAAGACTTTGTGTATATTAAAAACAAGCAAAGCAACAAAATAATATTATTTAACATACAGCCTAGCTATTTACAGAAAATGTTCAGATGCAACCCCCAATGTAATCATGAACATTTTCATAGGTAACTGTTATTTAATTACAATTTTTTCTTTCAGCACTGACTATGTCTTACTCTAAAGCATAATTAACCGTCCAAATGTTGGAAGTCAACAAACCCTCTTCACTGCACAAACTTTGGATCCTTTTAACTTGTTGAATGTGACCTGTATGTGAGTTACTGCACTTTCTTTTTTGATCATTAGCATAACTGACGCCCCAAATTTACTGTAAGTCTTCCCATTATTTTCTCCGTTTGTGGGCATTTAATTCACAATTTAATTCAGTGTACACATTTAGCCAGGTGATTTTAGGGAACCCAGAATAGCTAAGGAATGAGACAACGATACTACAGCTGTCAACACAGTGTAATCACAGGGCTGCACCATAGCAAAAAAAAACAAAAAGGTTTGACATGAAGTTAGATGCCAAAAAAATGTTTTAACACAATATCAAAATATGCAGGCTCACGAGATCTAAAAATCTCGCTCTTGTATTGCCTTTACTGCCTTTATTTCCCTCTATTTAAATGTTATATATTGTAATATATATGCAATATCTGTTCATGACTTGTACAATAGCCCAAGACTAAATATGAATTTAATTTGTCAAAAAGATTTTGAACACGAAAAATTTGGTTAAAGCCACAAGTTTTCCTAAATAACTTCTATGTGCAACTTACAACAAACCGCCTTGTACTTGTGGTTCTTGCATGAGGCCTAATATTTTGATAGTGTTTTCCATCATTTCTTTTCAAAATGATATCTTACATTACAGCAGTAGCCTAAACAGTGAGTTCATGGCATTTTTCTCATGTAAGTAATATTAGTGTACATACAGTACTATGTTTTGTTTAGTAGCGTAAGGATTTTGTGCACCCTTCAAAAGGTTCTCCAAATAAAGAGGATCAATTCTGTAATGCCCACATCAGGAACGCCACATTGCTGGCACTAATGGGTTGTGTGCTGGGCTTACTTATCAGCCGATTTTTACCAGTTTACGGCCCACAAACTAGAGGCCATTGTCTTTGTGTGTAAAGAACACACAACCCCATCATCCCTCGCTTTATCGAGGCAAACTGTTGGTGTCCGGAAAAATGAAAATGTACATTACATCTAATTGGGCAAAGGAGCATCTTAGATGCTTATAAACTGTAACTGTCCTGATTTAACAGCATGTCTGGTTACATTGTTGCTGGCAGGAAAAAAAAAAAAAGTAGACTTCTTAATACCACAGCAGGCTGCTTCTCTGGGAGAGAGTTAACTAACAAGACCAGTAAAAAGAGGAGAAAAGAAAAAAAAAAAAGTGATATTTTAATTTAATAATTTTAAAGATGTAACAAGATAAAAGGTGTCTTTTCTTAAATAATGGGTTGACGGACACCTCCAACAAACCATTACAATAACCCTTTCCTAAAAGCATTCGTAGTCTTTGGTTACCTTGAATACAAAGGTTGAACAAGCTTTGTCACAAGCAGCGCAAGGACACATTTTACTGTTATTGATGAGAATATTAATCAAACGTCAAAAGGTTAATGAAGGCCAATAAATTCATTGATTTATCATTTTAAATGGGCTGTTTGATAGATAACTCGGTGTATAGGACACTGGCATTGTCCCTTTCATTTCAAAACAAGTGTAGCAGCTAAATTGATGGGTGATTAAGGTGGGACAAGATTGATGGTTTCACATCAGCAAAGCTGAGCGTGACCATGTGAGGAACGTTTATGGGCACAAGAACCCTTTTGATTTGATTTGATTTAGCCTTAATCATGCTGCTTTGTAACACTCTTTGTAAAAAAGATCCCAAAAGATTAGAAGTGCTTAGTTATTGCTGAATACATTTTTAAAACGTGTAACTTAATGTAAACTGTGCACTGCGAAAGGACCCTAACTCACAGGTCAACAAAAAGAATATACATGATGAGGTTTTTGCACCTGGAAACTAGGAATTCATATTATAAAAGGCAATGCTGATTATTATTTTTAGGATTATTTTGATGAAACTTGGTCAATACTTTATTATTTTTTCAATCCATAACTTCCTCGGTGTTGAAAATAGGTAACTTTCAAGACTTTTGTCACGTTACAATTGAGGAAAAACTTTAGTGTAACGGTCGCAGGCGTGCTTGTCACGCGCACGCGCCCACCCACCCACCCTAGTAACTTTTGTCGAGTACTGACTAGCATGATGACAGACTGATCCCAGCGGTTTGTGAGTTTCCTGAGCTTTATAACTGTTGTTTATAAGCTCAGGCAGAACCACTGTTAACTTTAGGATTTTTTTTAGCAGTGGGGGCAGGTCCGAACACCCCCCCCCCCCATGAAACGGAACTGACACTTCGCTGCAACACAAACAACTATATTTATTCACCTCTATTCACACATACAATGAG
Organism: Sander lucioperca; assembly: GCF_008315115.2. Classification (NCBI taxonomy): domain Eukaryota; kingdom Metazoa; phylum Chordata; class Actinopteri; order Perciformes; family Percidae; genus Sander; species Sander lucioperca. Next base: position 29,914,254 of record NC_050176.1, read on the forward strand.
GCATATTTTCAGTTGTGATTGAACTGTATTTTTTGAGTTACTATATAAGCCAACTTTGATCTTGACATATAGGCTAAGCATTCTGTAGCAAATAACAATAAACCCACTATTAATTACATTATCTTAATGCTTGTGATGACTTACGATAAACTTATGATAAATAGGCTATTATCTATGTTATGACATTGCAGTCATAACATAGATAAGCAATAATAATTGAGAAAGTAGCATTATTAATTAGGATGCTTTTGGTCTATAGTGAAAAAAAAAAAAACTACATTTGTGCATGTTTAGATGCTTACCTGTGACGCGGCCCCGGTCTTGTCTTGCTCCTCAAACATGACATTCTCCTCCAGAATTTCTTCATTCTTCATTCTCTGGGGGATTTAGGGCCCTATGATATGACGGAATCGCGGAATCTACACATGAAAATGGAATTCTGTTATACACGGAATTTGCATATATTTTGTTGACATATTAAATAAACGTTTTTTTTTTTTTACTTCCTTCTCATTTTTCAGTTTAAAACAACGAGCAGAGACAGGTCTCTACCTAAACTGTGGCCAAATGGCACAGCCTGTTGCCTAGTAACCATATGTCGAGTTTGTTGCCAGGGAAAAAATGTCGAAGCGAGTGGCGCCTCCCGACAACCATTTGAAATCAAAAGTTCATCTCAAGAACAAAGCTAGCTAAATCTCCAGCGGGAAAATCCCTCCAGGTTACCATGGAGGCAACGACAAAATCAATAGATGCAAGGCGTGAGTTTGTGGAAGATTTTGTTGCAACGTGTGCTGAAGCTGACATACCGCTAGAGAAAATGAAGAGGATACGTCCGTTTCTTGTTAAACATTGCAAGCAGAGAGGCAGACCCACCTGCCGCGGGTCTTTGACCAGCACACGCAAAAAGGGCTGCAAGATATCCGTGGAAAGAAAATCTTCGTTGTTGTCGACTAAACCTCTGACAACCGAGATCGCAGTGTCCTCAACATTGTTATAGGTGAGCATCCAAAGCTTTTATTTAGGTCATTTTGAATGTGCTTTGCTGAATATATTAACAGTTTAAATAAAAAAGCTGAATTGTGAGTTTGTGTCACTGAGTTTTTAAAGGTCAATACTGCTTAGAAGTGAAAAGAAATCAAGCAAATGGAAATTGCTTGATTTCAAACGGAATTTGAAAAAAAATAAAATGGATTTCATAGGGCTCTGGGGATCCTCTGTGCTGGCAGCTGCACTGCCGCTCATGTCATCCAAAACTTTGAGCAACAGGTTGTGAGCACTCCTCTTTTTTTCCACGTCAAAGTACCGGTCTTTGTAGCTGGCATCAAGCATGGTTGCAACAGAATAAAGTGCTTCACACTGCACACCGTTGAAGCGATGATTGACGGCTTCCAGCAGGGTAGTTTTGGTGGTCTGCACGCCTCTGTCCGTGTCACTCGGCCGGCCAAGCAGTCGTGTCAGTGCCACAACCGCGGGGATCACATCAGCTGCAGAGGCCTCTGCAGAACTTATATCTCTGGTCAGCTGCTCAAAGGGGGTGAGAAGTGTGATCATATTTTCTAGAATTCCCCACTGATTTGCCGTCAAAGTTGCAGGAAGCTCGAAATCAGCAGCATAAGCACCTAGTGCCCTCTTCTGCTCGACCAAGCTTCGCATCATATAAAATGTCGAATCCCATCTGGTAGCGACGTCTTGTTGAAGTCGTTTTACCGACATTCCGAGCTCTTTCTGTACATCCTCCAGCCGGCTGGGAGTGCTTGAAATGTCCAACTATTCTCCTTCCCATGGCCACAACATCTGCCACGCTGCGCTGAGACAGGACACCTTCATGCACCGCCAGTTGCAGCATGTGTGCCATGCACGGTATACTTGCCACACCAAACTCCACCATAGCTTTAGCCATGTTACGGGCATTGTCACGTAGCACAACATGCACTCGTTCTCTTTCTATTTTCCATTTCCCAAACATATTATCAAATGCGGATGCAATTGCAGCTGCTGTGTGAGAACCGGAGCATTCCTGTGAGTGTAGGACAGCTTTTTTAAGGGTGAAGTCTTTGTCTATCCACTGGGCAGTGAGACTCAACATGCTAACAGGACTCAAGCTTGATGTCCAAATGTCCGTGGTAAAGCTAATGTGACTAGCGCCGGCGAGGAGCCTTTCAATGTGACTGGCGACAACACTCTGTAGTTCAGGTAAGGCCACATCAGAAAAATAGCGCCGGCTAGGCATAGCATACCTCTAGGTACGTCATTAGCCTGCTGAAGCCAACGTCTTCCACCACGCTGAACAGCTGGTTATCAAGAGCAATAAATTCAATGATTTTGTCGTTAAGCTCTTTTAACATTGGATGGTCGCTGCTGTATTTTCTAGCTTTGTCAAAGGACTGAAGTAGAGGCTGCTGATGGGTTTTTGCTGGCGTTTTTTCCTTCTTACTTTTCAAAACGTCTTGGTGCTGCTCAGGTGCTGCTGACGGTTCTTAAGATGCGCAATCATATTTATAGTGTTGAACGAGTGTTGTTTTACGCCTCCTCGCATCACTTGTGCTTTACAAGTACTGCAAATAGCAAGTTTGTTATCCGTATTGCAGATCTCGAAATACTTCCACACAGCCGACATGTTGGAAGTTTAAGTTGCTGGTGCTAATGCTCACGATCGTCACGTACGCATAGTAAACACGCCACCCTATCGGCAAGGCTCATCGCCAGAAATATTCATATCTGCCGATGCCGATGATGGTCATTTTAAGCTTTTATTGGCCGATACCGATGTCGTGCTGATATCATTGTGCATCCCTACTGGATGTATCATTTTATTTTAAGCTAGGCTGTAAAGTTAGGACTATGCTAATTTAGCTAACTTTAGCTACCAACAATGACAGTCTGTTTTTATCAAAGACAGGATTACCACTGTGTGTCGACATGATTAGGGATATCACCACAGTCAACTAACTTAATGTTATTTTATTTAACACTCCGCACTTAACACTAGTCGATATTCGTAGCTGTGCCGTTTCCATGGTTAGCACGTGTAGCGCACCCAGATCAGACTCGGTACAGACAAGAGTGTCTCCCTGTCTGAAAAGATCTTTACAATCAGTTTATCATAGCCTGTTATGATAGGGAACATATTTGCTGGCATACTCAGTTACATTATTCTTTAAGGTCATCTTGTCCAGAATATGTACATTTTAATACTGGGAACTGTCTTTGTGGGTTATAGGCCTATATTACAGTTTTCACATGTACTTGTTTGTGAGTTGAGGTGAGCTTTGGTTGTGTTAAATTGTTGTATTTATTTTTTAACTGTCCCCTTCCAGGCTCAGGCAGATGGTGATCAATCCACACATTCCATAATCCCAGCAATAAAAAGTATTAAGATTAAGTATTTAAGATGGCCAATTATAACACAAAGCTTCAAAAAGCTGGATGTGAGGATGTAGCAATCAATAGAGACAAAAGAAGTAAAGGCAACCCAGAGGGAGAATCCTCAAGCAAGAATATCAAACGGCCAAAAAGAGGTGAAGCAAACTACCTGCCTAACTTACCTGAAGGATATGATGAAACAAGCCTTGAAAATGCCAGAATGGTTCTCGTGGAAGAAATTAAGAAAAAACAACCAAATGGCACTCTCATTTCACAAATGATGGACCAATCATTCCCACTACGCAGACAAGTAATTGTAAAAAAGGAGCCTGCTGTACAGAACATGGTTGAACGATGGCCAGCACTCTTCACAGAGAGACAGGTAAGCTATTTTTGTTCTCAACCAATAAAATAATGCCAATCAAAAAGAAAATCAAGGTGTGTGGCTAGAAATCCAAACACTTGTTGGAATGTTAATACCTCTGCCACCTCTCCATCCCTACCCACCCCTCTCTCTACTTTTTCAGGTGTTTGCTGAGTTTAATAGAATCACCAGTAAGAATCTTGAGGGAGACTTCTTTGAGGCTCTGGACCAGTACGCCCCACGTTTCATCGAACTTTTCAAAACAAAAAAGGGAACTGTTGGCCAGAAACTCAGCAAGTTGATGCAGCACATGAGCTGGATGGTAAGTAGGTTCATTTTGCTTTTGATCTGTATGATAGTTCATCAATCAAGTTCTAAATGAGATGATCCAGACCAACCTATTTTATTTCCTGTCTGCTTGTGCCTTGCAAATTACTCTGTTAACTGGTCTTTTCGCTCTGTTGTCCTCAAAGGCATTCCCATTTTACTCGGTGACAACTCCAGTGAATTCTACAAGACCTGCTCTGTAAGTACTTGCACATAAGAAAAAGTTTGGTCTGCATTAATATAAAACTATACCTGTGTTAACATAGAAGATGGAATTCTATCTGCTCAATATACAATATACATTTTGTACAGTGATTGATGTATTTTGTATAGCAATACATCCACAACTAATCTGAGAGATATGTAAACAGCCAGTAAATAAAATTTGCCACATAAACGTTATACACATTCATTCATTTCAAATCTAAGGAGTAGGAGTCTAGGTTGAAAAGTCAGTGTCACTGTTCAAGAATGTATAGACCTTGTTGTATCTCCATAGCTTTAGTTTAACCATACCAAATATATTTTGTTTGCTTTATTGTAACAATCCAGTGTGAACACATATTTAAAGCCATATTCTCTAATAACATTACAACACTAAAAAATGAATGTTTTAGAATAGCATAAATTGCAATGCTGAATAATGTGTGTCTTTGTGGGATACAGCAAGAGACGAGGCCCTAGAATGCATCACTGTTGGTGTGCTGACAGTTGTCAGTGAAGATAGTCCTCACGAGGGTCAAAGCTCAGTGGACCTCCAGCCCATCTCCACTGTAATCATTCTGGAGGGAGGTATTGTCATGAATCATATTAAAAACTTGCCTCAGGCAGTTTGTCTGTTGTTTGGGCTTAAATATATGCATTGCATTTGGATTACCCAAAATGCATGGCAAATACCTCAACTTCATTCAGACTGTGATGCTTGGACTGTGAAAGAAAAACCTCCCACTAAAACTGTTAACTCTTTAATCAGCTGTCAGATTTGTAAGCTTTGCAGCCATTAATGTTCTCCTGTTATCAGAGAAAGTTTGATGCTTTCATGCAACTGTTCTCGCTTATTTACGATCTCAATAAAAAAAAAAATAAAAAAAAAATTCCATTAAAGTCTGTACCATGTTATGTAGGTATGCTAATGGTGGAAATAGCGCCACCTTGTGTTGCAAAGAGTTGTTAGTTGTTATTAGATGATGATGTCAGAAAATAACCTAGCAAGGTTGTCCTGTTTACATTTGTGTTTTGGGAAAACATTTAATAGGTGTAATGTAGTACAAATACACACCCCAAGGAGTGATGTTTTTCTTTGTGTTGGTTTAATCCTTGGACTGCTCACTTTGGGACACAACAGCATTTGTTGTACTTTCAGTTTTGATCAGAAATGCACTGATTTTGCATGCACTGAAGTCCTGTAGTTATCAGGCGTTTACCTGTTTAATATTGGGAGACTGTTACATGCATATAATTAGCTCACAGAAATGTGGTTTTATTTTTTATTTATTTATTATATTTTTCCATGTCATTTTCTACAGTTAAATCAAACCACAACTTTGTTGTTTAGCTGCTGTTTTGTACTTGAATATGCATTGAATAAATATTGTAATGCAGCTGAAGCAACCGAGTGAGTGTTCTTTTAAAGTATATGTTTGTGGTGTGTTTGCCTTTATTAGATAGTAACAGCAAAAATAGATAAGAAATGGGGGAGAGAAAAGGCCACAGGTTGGACCCAAACCTAGGCAGCTGCAACAAGGACCCATTCAAGGAAATTGGTTTCTTTAATTTAAGTGAACTTTAAAAATGAGTGAGCAGAACTAAAAGTGTTAAGTTGTATGTATTTAGTAATTCTAAGTGGGGTTAAATTTATATCAAGCAATCCACACAAAATGAAAAAATAAGTTAACACTAAGCATGGCTATTAAGTTACATGAACATAAAATAAACGTGTTAGTGGTACTACTTGATTTAGTACTGCACACTTAAAATAAACAAGCTTTTCTACCTCACTAATCTTAAGATTACTTTGCTTAATTATTTTGAGGCAACAAGTTTGCATACTTTTTTAAGTAAGGTCAACTAATTACTACTACTATTATTTTACTCTATTATTTTACAGTGTACCTAATTGTTGATTAAACATGTATCTGACACCTAAAAACTACAGGAGCTGGTGTAGCCTTCTACATGTGACAAACCTTATTTTTCACTTGGTCTACTTCCAAATCCCTCTCCAAATACTGAAGGTCCTGGTTCAAAATTATTAAACATATGGTTCAATTGTTGATATATAGTCATTGGAACTTAAAAAAACACTTGCAATTGTACAATGGTGTTGCAGAGTGGAGCTTCTTTCCTCACAACAATCTGTGGCTGAGACACCGGCTTGTAGAGAGCACTTTCACCAGACAACAGCCAGGCTTAATTATGATCCTCCATCAAGTTACTCACAGGACACTGTAAAGTACAGTAAAGAAAGGATTGCCATTTGATCTTAATTTTAGCAGATAACAATCTATTTAAATCAACCCCGATACCAATCCTGAGAGTAGGCTCAGGACATCTCTTTCAGTGCAGCAGTGCGTGCCTTGTACTCCAGTGAGAGACTTTTTGCATGCCCAATTGCCCCCAGTATTATATAATACTATTTGTATTACATAGTATTTGTTTGTTTTCTTTATTAACACAAAAGAGAGAGATGCCGTGCTGAACGCATACACTAATCATGACGCAGCCAGTATGTAAAACAATGGAAAAAAATCATATCTATAACATAAAGTAAAGCTATTTGTTGACTTTGTTAAATGCAGCTGCCTTACAGTAACTTCACCGCAACAACACATCTGAAGTCACCGGTCAGCTTGTCACTCAAGTGAAGCAGTGGAGGTGCCATCGTCACTTCTACTATGTAGTTCATGATTAGGCAACGTGGGCTTTGTTCAAATATATTTAATCAAAATACGTTTTCGTTCTCATCCATTCAAACAAGATCTTTCTTTTCTTTTTAATGGCAGCCCTACATGACACACCCTGGTTATCACAGCAACGATTCTAATTAAAAAAAAAAAGACTTCCTTTGATCCTTGCAAACTTTCCCCTCCCTCTATTTTCTCTAGATCCACCATTTGTTCAATGTAAACTTTGGCAAAAAAAAAAAAAGTAATCATATTGTCAACAGTGCTGCTGAATAGTTCATTTCCTACCTATCAATCCTCTCCTGTGGTGCAACAGAGCAATATTGTCCTGTCAACATTCCAACCAAGACAAACCTGACAGTCTTATCCCAAAATAGACATCCTGTTGCAAATGTGCAAAGGATATGTAACAAATACATTCCTATATCCATTTAATCTATCTCAGTGTTCTAAAAATTACAACATATCATAGTGTATTAGTGCTTACGACTAAAGTGCATCATCATGACAACACCTCTCTGACAAGCACACCTTTGATAATTACCGGAGAAAATTCTGCACCACTCTGGTGGGATGATGGCTCACAATATGCATCCTTCAAGGCAATTATACCTTTGTAGCACATGTAATTAAGTCGGGAAATTTAATGTAGCAAATTAATTATGATTAATGGAGCAAATTTGAATGGACAGATTAAGTGCAGTGTTTTAAGGCTCTCATATTTTAGCTTCTTTATTAAGGGCCATTTTAGTCTGAACATACTCACTGCCGCTCACCACACATCAGTCTTTGGAGACCTGATGGAGACGGGAGAGAGATGGTGCAGTTCACAACCCTGCCAGGAGCTTAAAGGACAATTCCGGTGCAAAATGAACCTAGGGTTATTAACAGATTATTAACAGTTTTACTGTCTCTGCAGTCATCTCAACCATCGAATACAGCAAATAATACGGCTTTTTTTTTTTCCTGTGAAGAAATGTGTGTGTTGGTGAATTCTTAAAAAAAACAATGCACCACTAAATGTTGCGTATAAAATGCGTTGTAACTTGCGTTACTGAGATTGTAACGAGTAAAATATTACCGAAATTTAATTAGTAATGCGTTATATTACTGCGTTACAGCAAAAAGGAATACATTACTGTAATTGCGTTACTTTTGTAACGCCAGTGGTGTAGTCCAGGGTATACGCTGGTATACGGCGTATACCTACTTATTTTTCAGTCAGCATTGCGTATACCCACTTCTAAACCCCCCCTGATGCGCACCATTCAGTAATATCTGTGAGCCAGATTGCCCATTTTTTCCTCAAGGATAGTGAAGCCATGACCCACCCTCCTCTGCCTCTAATTGGCTGGTACTCGCTGCTTTCACTGATTAGATTGGTTAACTTTAGGCATGAGGACTGATGAGCCAATCAGAGGCAGAGTAGGGCGGGTCATGCCGAGGAAAATATCGCTAATACCTCAGGTGCCAGTGAAAAAAAACAAAAAAAAACCTCAGGTGCCGGTGCCACTTGACTACGATAACGGCAGCAGACCAAACAACAGATGAAGAAATAACACAAGCGGCGGTGTGCCACCCCAGTTGATGGAAGACATAATTCTGAGGTAAGTTTTAAGGTGGTTTCCAAATGAATCATTATTTTAAACTACTGGCAAATTGCCAGTGGCAATATGACTGCACATTTAGAGGAGAAGAGATAACACCATGTTTGCCTCATGATAAATATTTTACATTCATCCAGGCTGCTTGTGTGACCAGTAGTAACTACAAACTGCTCCTAATCAAGTCATGATCATTTTATAATAGTGAGCAAGTAGAAATGACAGATTTTTGGGTAAACTAAATCATAGTCTTACATGTCGCTGTTTCTAAAACAGGGCTTTTTTTCTGGACTACTTTAAAAAAAAAGAAAAAAAAAAAAAAAAAAGGTGAACACTGAGAGTATACCCACTTCTCCAGGGACCACTACACCACTGTGTAACGCGTTACTCCCAACACTGTATATGTGTTGGTCAGTTTGTCTGCTTGACAATTCCATTTTGCAGCAACAAAACTGAAATGAGGTGAACAAGATAAAACAATGTTGACAAAGTTTTCCTTTGGGGACATACTTTGAAATTGGGAAATACTGTATTTGAAGTTGGACAAAAAGGTAATACATTGCAATATATCGCAGAATATTGCAATATGTTTAAAATTGCAATAATATTGTATCGTGACATAAGTATCGTGATGATATGATTGCTGTTTAGAAATAAACATAAGAACTGTGGGAGCCACCATGGCATACAGCTCAGTGAAATGGCGAATAAAAAAAAAATCTATGAACTGGTTATCTGTAACTTACAATGATGATCTTACAATGTTTTGCCATCTCAAATATTTTCAAATTCACTTGTTTGAAACAATGAGGATAATATTGGCGAAGACATCGACAAGTAATAATAACTGCGGCAGACACCCTAAACACCAGTTTAAATGTACAGTAAAATGCATTAACCTATATATAGAGGGGAAAGCCTTTTGTGGAAAAAAGCTTCTCCTCATGGCAGCACATCACCCCAACCCTCATCCACCTTCACTGGCTCCCAATTAAGTCCCACATCAAATATAAAATCCTCCTTCTCACCTACAAATCCCTCCATGCCCTGGCTCCACTGTACCTCTCCAACCTCCTCCATCCATACACCCCACCCCGAAACCTGCAATCCTCAGACGCTGGCCTGCTCTCCATTCCCCACACCAGACTCTGTACCTTCGGAGACAGAGCCTTTAGTGTTGCAGCCCATCCCTCTGGAACACCCTCCCTGCAGATATTTGGAATGCTAGATCCCTGGACATTTTTAAAAAACTCCTGAAACACCACTTGTTCACTACAGCCTACAACCTCCCTTAGTATAGCCACTGTAATTCTGTATAGTGTCCTTGGGTTTCATGAAAGGCGCTATATAAATACAAGTTATTATTATAAAATGGAGAAGTTATAACAGATTTGAGGTAAAAGCAAACCTCAAAAGGTTAGCAGGCATTTAAAAGCCTCAATCAATGTTGTCCTTGGGTCCAAAACTACATCAGGCAGCTTTATGGTAGAACTGAAACATACAGTAGTCACATTTTAGACCTTAAATAGGATTTTAAACAAGTACTAGCATCTTATGAGAGCCTGACCAATACTGGATTAGGTGGTTAACGGATCTGATAATGATGAAACACTAACCGTGACATGTTTCCCTTAAATTTAGTCATAAAAGAATTATAACCAAAATATATATCAAGCTGGGCATTTAGCAGTTGAAAAATGACCTTGTCAGTACTCTGTGGTGGACATATTTTGTAACAGACACACTGTGTTTTTTTAACCACCTCATTTTAAGTGATACAAGCTCTTTTCTTTGTTATAGTTCAAACTCTGGAAGCAGAGTTCTGTTAGTCTTGCTATGTCAGACTCCACAGCACTGTGTCTGGAGTATGGTCTGGCTACACCACTTATCTATTCTGGGATAGGGGAAAAAACTGTCTGGTTTATTTGTATTTCTTTAAACCAATCACAACCGCCCTGGTCGGCGCTAAGCCTCTGATGCAGTAATGGTGCCCTTGCAAAATAAACTTAGCACAAAAAGTAAGGAAATTTGTGTTTGGTAGATTATTTCTCTGTGGTAACAATGCTTTTTGGCAATAAATGTTATATCATTGGAAAGCCTGTTTAGTTCCCTTTCAAATGGTGCCCCATTTGTAAAGAACATGCATTGGTGGGATGAGCAGCAGTGCTGAGTATGTGGGTTGCGCCCATGAAAAATTTGCCAAATCTTCTCTGCCAATGCCAAACAGCTTATTCTACCATTGACTTGTTTGGTGTTTGGTGGAATGGATGATTGAAGTTTAAAGAAACAAGACATATTGGCAATTGAACAATTTATTCATTTCACAAACCAGAGCCTCAGTAGCGTGTGGAAGAACCATACACAGCCACAGCAGCCTGGTACCTCCTCCTCATGCTGGTCACCAGCCTGGTCACACACTGCTGTGGGATGGCATCCCATTCTTCAACCAGCATTTGTCGCAAGTCAGCCAACGTGGTTGTGTTGGTCACTCTGGCACGAACAGCATGCCCAAGCTGATCCCACAAGTGTTCAATGGGAATGGGGTTGAGGTCAGGACTGCTGGCAGGCCATTCCATCCTCTCCACTCCCACATTCTGGAGGTAGTCTATGATAAACCCCGCCCTGTGGGGGGCGAGCGTTGTCATCTTGGAGGATAGAGTTCGGTCGCAGACTGTGGAGATATGGGATTGCCACTGGTTGCAGAATCTCATCTCTATATCTCTCTGCATTGAGATTGCCTCCAATGATGACAAGCCTTGTTTTTCCAGTGAAGGAGATGCCACCCCACACCATCACACTGCCTCCACCAAAAGGTGTTACTCTATCGGTGCAGCAATCAGCTTAGCGTTCTCTGTGTCTTCTCCACACTTTGACCCTACGATCGAACTGCTGTAGGCAGAATCATCCAATCCACCAAACACCAAATGAATCAATGGCAGAATAAGCTGTTTGGCATTGGCAGAGAAGATTTGGCAAATTTTTCATGGGCGCAACCCACATACTCATCCCTGCTACATGCTCATCCCACAAATGCATGTTCCTTACAAATGGGGCACCATTTGAAAGGGAACTGAACAGGCTTCCCAACGGTATAAGATTTATTGCCAAAAAGCATTGTTACCACAGAGAAATAATCTACCAAACACAAATTCCCTTACTTTTTGTGCTAAGTTTAGACAGCAGAAAGGGAGGGACATCCGGTGCATCTCTTTATGCCAGCAATGTACATCAAGACTAGCGCTTTATAGACTTTGAAAGAGCTTTTATAGACCAATGATTGGGATGACACTTACAAATTGGCAAAGTAAATAAGGAAGCTAACTGTACCTCTGATTGTGTCATTAGCTACTCATTTACCATAATAGGATCCATCGCACAAACACCTTTTAAATGGGACTGCATCTGCCCAACCACTTATTCAATAATGTCCTTGTGTTGCCATGCCCTACAGGCCAAATACATGCATCAGTGGTTGTCATTAATAGTACTGAAAAATTGACATGTACGTCAATTATGTTTTTGCAGAGCAGTGATTGAGATCGAGAAGTTAAGGCATATCAATTGAAGGGCTAACAAGACCTGTCTGACTAGTAACCTTTTGCAAAGAAGAAGACAAATTGCATCGGTGGGGCTAAAAGAGGTTACATTCAAACATAAAAAGCATGTCATTCTTATGTTCTTCTTATGTTGTCTAATCAGAGGTAGATCTAAATACATAAATCATTTTAAAGTATGTCAATTTCTACCTGATCTGATTCCAGATCCATGTTCATAGAAATGAGGTATGTAGTTCATTACAGGTTCCTATGTTTAATCAACTTTAATTGAATGTGTGATTAATTGCAAATTGCAAAATCTTAAACAAAAGGACCATTCAGATTGGTGACAGAGCTTTATTTGTATGCATCTGTTTGTTTAATGCCTAGAAGCATAGAGACAAAGGTCAAACACTGTCTGGAAGACAGTGGCCTTTACTTCAGTATTTATTTCTCAGTCTCCACTGTCGCTCAGCTCTTCAGCTGTCTTTCACATAAAGCAAAGAAAGTCATATAGACAATTTCAAAAATGACTACTTCCTACCAGCCACTTGTGCCTTGTGTGCGATTTATGTCTGAGTGTGTGTGATTTTGTCTGTTAGGACATGCTGCAACCATGTTTTTGTGTGGCAGCTATTATCGAGCTGTGTGTGTCTATGCTGCAACCTGTCTGACACTCTTCTCGTTAGTTTGCAAATGCCCTGTCCTACAAATGACAGGCAGACACATGGGAGTGTGAATTAGAATTCACCTCTAATCACTCTCTAATTCACCTTCTGTCACTCCAGAGGCTCGCTCACAGCACTGTTTCTGCCACATAAGCGTTTTGTAGGTGAATGCTGATGTGAGCACAAGAACCCCACCACACACCACCCCCCCCAACACACACACACACACACACACACACACACACACACACACACACAAAGTTGTGACTACAGACTGCAGGTTCACGTTCACTTGAACGGAGTAAACAAACACACTTAAAACTATGCACAGTCACCGTAGTGACCCATTGCAAAACAAACTTATGGACCTGTATGTGAGTTACTATTTATCATATTCATTATATTTAACTGTATCACACATTAGTCCATTTGGTTCTTCTGTGCAACACAATACACAAACTATTAAGTTTCCTGATTTCTCTCTCCACAAACATTTCTTTATTTCCATGTTCCCCTCCAAATCCTACATTCATTAGTGTAGTGACATTTTTCAAGCCAAGGAAGTGGTTTTGCATTTGAAAGCAACTGCATGTTCTATATTTAGTGCACTGAGGTGCTTAGAGCAGAGGCAAAGCCATGTATTGTCCTCCGAGCATACATGCTATGCTAAAGCATTAGCCAGCTCTGTGGTATTTTAAATTAACACTGCACAGAGGTGAAATTGCTCTCAGTCTTATCAACATTAATTTGGTCCAAGAGCTTTTGCCCCAAAAGGTTTGTGTATTTCTTTAAGCCTGAAAGAGTTTATTATTGAAATGGAACACAATATCTGAATCACAATACAGGACGTTAACAGGTGACCTGTGTGTTTGCAACATTAACATACATTACAGCGATTAGTATGTTAATAATAGAAGTAAGAGAAAATAATGTTAAACAATTATCAGGCAACTGTGATGGACTCTGTATTGTCTAAAATCATTGCAAGTTAATGAGGATAGAACAGCTGCTTATATATTCAATGTTTAGACAAGTATGGCAATGCTTTCTGTTTTAAAAATGGTTAAAAGGGTTAGTTCATTTAAATACCGCAAAAGTCACACGTATTACCCCTAAGCAAGCTGATTTTATGCCTTTTCATAGAGATGTTTTCTTCAGTAGAAAATAGTTCTGATGAAAACTGCTCTCAGTGAGGTCTGAAGATAAGTGTTGAAACAATAAGTTGATTAATTTCTCGATCCAGAGAAAATTAATCAGCAACTATGTTGATAATCAATTCATATTTTAACGCATTTTTAAAGCAAAGAGTCCATGGGTGCATCTTCTCAAAATACTATGTTTTATATCATTGTAAACTGAATATCTTTGGGTTTTGGATCGTTGGTCTGACAAAATAAGACATTTGAGCACGTCACCTTGGACTCTGAAAACAAAACTGGAAAGAATACGCTTTATTAATTTTAGAAATATCACACACCAAATGATTAATCGAATAATCAAAAGAAATCAACACATTTCACAATCATAGTTGGAGCTATAGAATATTAAAAGTAACCAGAGCTTTCCCTTCTGGAAAGAAATATTGCTGTTGCTGTTAGAAAAATAAATACTACTACTGTAGGTAAGTGATATTTTTTTGGTCTTAAATTTGGGTGAACTAACTAACTAAGGTGCAAGGTGTAGTTCCTGGCCACATGCTCCAAATAAATAAGGGGCAGCATTTCACTTTGTATTGTATGATTTACTAATTGCAACGATGACACTGTTCAAGATTTTGTGCAGTTAGACAGGCAATAAACATTGCAATGTTGTGAAAAATGTCACTGAGATTCTGTGTTTAAGAAACTGTGGCAATGGACATGACCCCGGAGAGTCTAGCTCAATATAGCTGCGCACGAATAGTTGCGTTATGGCGATAACAGAGACCTATATCAGTAGATATATAAGCAACACAATCCAAAGACGTCTTTGACATAACGTCAAAACTATTATTTTTTCACATTCTGTTGATAATGTAAGTTCATTTTTTAAATGTTTTAAACAAAAAATCTGTCCATATGTTATACATGGCACCTTTAATGTAGAATTACACTACAAATGTAAGCCTCAAACTATACTTGTAAAACTATAGACATAAAAATGTCTCCTAATATGATTAAAAATGCCCCAAATGATTCACTACAGCTATTATGTATGGCTTAATCCTATTGTATTTTGGGCTCATAAACTTTACTATGTAACAAGATAACTAGGTGCTCATAACAGCTTGTGGTTGTCAGACCATGACAGGAAAACAGGAAATATAAATGGAGTAAAGAGTTTGATGAGGAAAAATGCTTATGACACTTGCAAACTATTAACAAGGGATTTCCAGCAGTGCAGTGTGTGTGTGTGTGTGTGTGTGTGTGTGTGTGTGTGTGTGTGTGTGTGTGTGTGTGTGTGTGTGTGTGTGTGTGTGTGTGTGTGTGTGTGCGTGTTGGAGACAGAAAGAGAGAGAGAATCACAGAACACACAGATGTGTGTAGGCAGGTTGCTGCAGTAACTGTAAGTTATTAGTCACCAAGGACTGAGGCTGAGCTCAATCATTTGTCACCTTGAGAGGCTAAACAGTGAGGTAAACAGAGAGTCAGGATATGCTCTAGTAGGCATCATCACTAAGATTACAGTACATTATTGGCTTAGAGGGATGCCACTATAATTACAATGCAAAATGGCGGTTACATTTCATCTACCATGAGCCTGAAAGAGGCACACAGATTGAAGAGATAGTTCCTCCAAGGGCAGAGGCAAGGTTTTATTGCATAGCTTATTCAAATGAGTCATCATCGACATTAACAGTACCAACCTTAGATGTTCCTTCACATCTGTCCCCACCTTACACCAATCAGTGATTAACATGTGGCATATTTTGAATAGATTAGGTTAAAGTTGTATTAATCTATTTAAATTAACTATTCCAGACAGTTTTGTAAGCACGCATGAACAGGCATGAGCTAAGTTGGGAACAATCAATTCAAGGGTTTCTTCTACTAAAATAATCTGCCAATCAATCAAATCACAGAGGTATTTAGTTAAACTCCACCACATGTGAAGCAGCACTTATACCTTTTTAAAGAGAGTACTAGGGCCATTTCTGAACATTTTGGGGCCTAAAGCTGCCTACACATGATCCGCGGTAAAACCGCTCTGCGCTGGCCGTTCCATTCTTTTCCTATGGGGAGAGCGGTGCCGCCAAACTGGGCGCAGGGCTACCCTTTGGGTCACGCACCGCTCAGAATTGCCGCAGTGCGCTGCGCTCAAAGTTCAAATTATTTCAACTTTGACCTAGTTGCTGCTGACCTTTCAAGGCGAAACCAATTCCAGAAAGTTCCTGCGCTGCACTTTGCCTCTTTGCTCTGTGCCCACTACCTCGAGGTTTTGCAGCGGATCATGTCCGCCACAAACCCAAACCACCACCACCCCCTCTGAAATGAAAATGATTGACTAGGCATACTTTATTATCAAAAAAGCTTCTAATTAACAAATAAAACACAATAGTAAAACAATAAATGACTAATACTTTTAAAAAAAATTAAGTTGCACATCATTTCCATCCTGTAAGCATCTGTGAGGACAAAAAGACGGTCTCTGGATCTACTAGCGACGCACAGGATGGAGGATGAGTGGTTTGAGCAGGAATACCTGAGGTGGTTTGTGGCTGTTGAGTTGATGGGCCTGGAATTTCTGATGTGGTTTCAGGGCATCCATGTGATGTACCTGGGTAATTTGAATCTTGATCAGTTGATAGAAAAGAAATACAGGAAAAAGAAAATGTATCATTAAATCACTGTATAATATCAATTACTGTATAAAACTAATACTATGTATTGTAATGGCAAAATTATATTTAAGCATGATTCTTTATATTTTTGTCTTATTTCTGTTTTACTTTGTCTCACAATGCTGAAAGTGAGTTTTCTTATTCTCACATGTTGAAAGTAAGAGCCACAAAGTCTGGGAACGTAATGTGTACGCTGAACAGATAGGGGCTACAAGGTCACCCTAAACTATCTGTTATTTCTCCCTGGATAGTTGAGACTTCTCACATAGTTGAGATAAACGGGATGTCTAAATCTTGGGGTAGAAAGTGGTACAGAGGGGAAGAAACGTAGTGGCTCCTGAATGTCTGACTATGTTTGATTGTAAGAAATGTTGAGTCATGTTTAGAAAGGGGGGCATGTCTTTCTATCTCACTGAAGATGCATATATACTGTGTGCTTTTTCTTATTCGTTGAATACATTTTTCCACACTGGGCTTGAAACACCGTGGGCTTGAAACACCGTGAAATTGTGTTACTCCTATATTCTTGCAAGTTTATAATAAAATACAAAACCCTAACTTGGTTTAGTCTTCGACTGTCTTTATTTGTTTCACTTTCCTATTTTTCAAAACCTACACCTGCTGCAAACATGAAAAGTTTCCACCACAGTATATTGTAAGAGCCATTTGACCTTTTTTGGTCAATTTGTTATTTTCCTGTATAATGCCATCTAGTGGCCGAATTTCAAGATCAAGACCTCAAGCCACATGTAGTTAAAATATCCCTACCCTGGCGTCTTTGTAGAACTGATAAATGGTGTCATTGCAATATTAATATTAATATAAGCAGTAATGATAACAAGATAACACAACAGCACTAATAATCAACATCAAAGCTGTTACTCATAGCGACATCATAATGAGCAACAGTGCTCAATTAATTCAAACATGACTTGAAATGACCTATCCCAACGTGAGCAAGCAAACTAAGCATGCTGTTTAAAAAACAGAAGCAAGGTGGTTGTAGGCTACCTGATTGTTGACCTCGTCCTGTTGTTGTTTCTTCTGGTACTTGTGCAGCTGCAATAAAATACTTCTGAATAGCACCTAAAACACACACACACACACACACACACACACACACACACACACACACAAAGACACAGAGCTAAATTTAACAAAACAAAAACCATGTCATGGCCATGGTAGGCATACATTATGTGACTTTATTATGCAATAGGCTAAAATGTTAAATTCTTCTCCTCCAGAGTGGTATGAGCGCATCATCTTCCCTTATTGGTTTGTTGACTCTGAATGGTATCACCGTTCACCAATGTTACCTTTGGATCATGCCAAATTGTATTCTTGTGTCAAACTATATGCAAGTATGTGACAAACTAAACCGCCTTGTAATTTGTTATTATGTAATGACTAGACAAGAGTTGAGCTTTTGCAGAAGCAAATGCTCCTGAAAAAAGCCATTGAATTCCAGCCTGCTGCCAACAAAATCAAAAACACTACATGTAAATGTATTGGTTGTAAAAATGTAACAAAAAAAAGTATCCAAAGGGTCAAAGGGATTATTTTAAGTATCTTAAAGCAGCGCTGGAGGAATTTTTAGTGAGGAAATCATTTTTTTACTTGACTCATTACGAATGCTGCTGCTGACAGCCGGGCTGTTTCCAAATATTCATCTGCTTTAAAACATTGTGTGGGAGTCCATACACAACACACATTGCATTAAATTATAGTCAAAGAAGGGTGATATGCTGTAGAGTAGGGCTGTCCTCGACTAAAGAAATTCTTAGTCGACTAACACTTATATGATTTTGTCGATTAATCGATTAGTTGATGTAATCGACAGAGCTGTGCTCTTTGAGAGGTGATTAAGACTAGAAAAGCACAATATAAATGTAGTTAATTAACCATCTGTAAAACTGACTTTCTCCACAATTAATCCTGCAAAAGCACCACTTTAAATCTTGTGTTTACCAGAAATGTGCTCATAAGTTTCTTGGAAATGAGTAATTAAGCATGAATAAGCATAAAAAATGACTCATCAACTAAAGAAATCTTAGTCGACTAAGACTAAAACGACCGATTAGTCGACTAATCGACTAAGAGGTGGCAGCCCTACTGTAGAGGTTTTTATTAGTGCCAACTAAAGAGTATAAGAAAATGTGTAAATATGTGTAAAACGTGTCTCATCAACCATCCATTTGACATATTAACAAAACATTGGTGCACTTCTCATTTAAATGCTCCCATAGCAGCATACAACCATTACTAACAGATAATATCTCTCTGAAATAGATAAAATATGATTTACAGATAGCACCAGGCCTTGTGTCCACTATCCCTTTGTGGATGAAAATTGCTGGCAGGAGGTTGGGAAATGCAGAGATGAAGCACTTCAGTGAAGTGAGGAAAAAGCACTGCATGTGGGCTTTGTCCCTATGAAAACATCTCACCTATCCATCTCAAGTGAAAAATGCAGCACTTTACCAAAACCATAAAATATTCTTGATACAAGCACAAAAGAAAAATGTTCTGAAAATGGAAATTGGGCTTCTGCTTTTTTTTTTTTTTTTTTTTTTAAAGTGAGTCATGTGTAGGTGTGCACTTTCCCTCCCTGCTGAAAATGGAAGGAAAAAAACTAGTGCCGCTGGATGAAAAGGGCCAATAGATGCCACACAATCTTAGACAGGAAATAAATCCAGACAAGCAGACAGGCTGGTCAAAAGGACAATGCAGATGCACTCGATAAGCAAGGCTGATTATGCGTAAAAAGTCGAAGCATCTGGAGATACTTCAACAAGTGCAGTGACTCATAAGCTGTGGTTATGTAGACAATATTTCTTTACAAGAGGCATTTTTCTTTATGATGGAGCTTTGGAAATTATTCTGATTATTAGTGAAATATTAGGGTCCATGTTGTTTAACTTATGAAACTAGATAGATGTAATAATTCCAGAGAACTATAATTGTATATGATTTTTAGATTGATATTGCATTTAACATGTTAGCAAAACTCTAGCAGACTAAGGGCCCTATTTTAACGATCTGAAACGTCAGGATCTCGGACCATGTTGCTATTATACCGGCGGGATAAATGACGCTTGGGCCCGACGCAAATCTAAAATGGGTTGGTCTGAAGTAGCTACATCAGTCATAGGTGTGGTTTGGGTGTAACGTGCAATAAACCAATCAGAGCGTTATCTCACATTCCCTTTAAAAGCAGGCGCGCTTGTTCCATGGCGGATTGCTAGGCACACGCTCTTAATACATCCATGGGCGCACGCCAGGAGTGGTTCACAGCCGAGGAGACCGACTGATTGCTATTGACTTTTCTTTTTGTCAAAATGTAAATAAAGAAATGTCACAAAAACATACTTTCCGATGTTTTGGGCTCACTCTCACTGAATCACGAGGTTATGAATGCATGGTGATATTTTTGCAATGTAGTCTAACATTAGACCCAAATTACCTCACTATAGACGATGCAGCTCTTCTGTCTCTCCTCTCCCGTGCTGCTGCTGGGGCATTTAGGTTAAGTGGCATCGGCACATACAGTTCAACATCACATCTCCTTAAGTCCTCTAATATTTCCTCATTTATGTCATCAACACATCCATGATTCATGGAAATGTTGTGTAAAACAAGGTCATATTTTTCCTTGTATTTATGTATGGTTTGCAAAAATGGGAACTGCTGGGTCCGTGAGATGAGAAAAGCAAAGTGTATGCGCGGTGTGCACACTCTACATTACGGCCAAGCATGTGCCCTTAAAATAGCATCTGAATAACACGCCACTGACTTT
This sequence comes from Sander lucioperca, assembly GCF_008315115.2. Lineage (NCBI taxonomy): Eukaryota > Metazoa > Chordata > Actinopteri > Perciformes > Percidae > Sander > Sander lucioperca. Next base: position 29,934,638 of record NC_050176.1, read on the forward strand.
AGACTAGGGTTTTCCTGGTCTGTGGCGGAACGGTTTTCTGAAACTGCAAAATAGCACTAGGGAACATTTGCGCCGGAAAACACCTCCTCTTTTTGCTGAACCGCCCCCAGGAGCGCAAATTCATTCCCTGATTTACCGACGTGTGTGTGTATGCTCCTCCATGTAGAAGCACTACAACTAGTACTAATACTCTATTCTTTGAGTTTATGCCTTTGAAAAAGATCAAAAGAGAATTATCTCTCCTTAAAAGGGATATTTCAAGATGAATATGTATTAAATTGGGTCATTTATGTAGTAGAAATGTGAAAGTTTTTTAGAAGTTGGTGCCTTCTAGACCGAGCCAGAAAATGTATTTTTGGCTCATGTGGATGAAAGACAACTCCCAGAATGCACTTGCTTCGCTTCCCTACGAGTCCACTACCAAGCCACGCTTACCGGTTACAGACGTAGACAGTGAGGCAGTCAAGTCAACTCAAGTGTGTTTTATTGTCATTTCAACCATATACACGAAACGTTTCACCGTGGCTCAAGTGGTTACACATTTAAAATATATAAAAACGACATCTAAAAACGACATACGAAACAGGCTACATTTAGTGCACACACATTATAGGCTCCTTAAAGTTCAGCTAACGCATACTAGCATTAGCGCTTGGTGGGCTGTAAACACCGAGTATAAACACAGCCGTGAATTTGCATGGAATGTAGAATGGTCGGCATTTAACAAACTCCACCAGCGGTTAGCAGTAGTTGGATAAAAGCACCCCATTTTTGCACCAGTCTGTGTCCGTTTTAACACAGCCCACCTCCACGAGTCTTACCCGGCGACAGAGCAGCATCTGCTCAGAAGGCTAGCAGGCCTGGTACCTAGATAGCGGAGTCCGGTACACTGTTGTTCAGCCATATTTCCACAAAAACAAAAACACAGCACTCTGAACTTTTGTTGGGAGTTTCGTTGAAGTTGGATGTAGTCCAGTTTGTTGTCTAATGAGCGGACACTTGCAAGCAGGATGGATGGCACAGGTGGCCGGCTAGCGTTAGCGTTCCACCTAGCTCGAACTCCTGCCCTCGTCCCGCTTTTCCGCTTTCACGCACACCGCTTTCGATGAGCCCTTACCTGGCTAGCGGCATCGAGCGACACCGCAGGCTGAGGTGCTGGTCTCCATAGCAGGCGAAGCTTGCGTAGTGTGTTAAGTATTCCGTCTCTAATAAAGTTTCCTACATATTCTCCGATTTGTACCAATGTATCCCGGTGGTACACGTGTGGTAGTTTGAATGTACATAACTGTTGTAAAAGTTTGCTGCTGAAAAGAGAGAGCCTGTTATTAACTTAGCTTCAAGATGGCTGACACTCGAGTGGCATCGGGTAGTGACAGTCCCACCCCTTATGGGCGGGTTGAAAACATGCAGAACTAGCTGGCTGTAGTCCTGGACAAAAATGCCTCTGATGACGCTAAATGACGATTTTTGCGTCATCACAGGCTTTTTTCCAGACCCACAATACAGAGAAATCTAGTCTCAGGGGGACATGAGGGAGGGAAGCACGGCCATTCGAAAATACTACTGGGTTTCTACTGATACAAAGCTTAATGCTAATCGGTGAAGTATCCCTTTAAGGAGCTAAAAGGTAGAGCTTTCAATAGTATCACTAAGTCAGATACAAAAATATTGACAGACGTGCCTTACCAGCAATTCATACAATTTATGTAATGCCACTTATGACCATTTTTTCTAACTGAGTCTGATGGCAATACCACTAAATGAACACCTTACTAAATGAGGGCTTAGTTATAACATTTTTCTTACTTGAAAAAAGGGAGTACCGGAACAACAAGCAATTACCGGTATTACATTATTTGTTGGAAAAATTGGAATTTTATATTTTTCTCAAATCATTTATCTCTAAGTTCTGCATATTGATATACATTGTATTGCTTAGCAATATGAACAAAACATTGTTTCTCCACCACAATAAGGGGACTATGACTCACTTCTCCTGTCTGTTTGATCATGATCACTACTGATGTTCATAAAACCAGTGGGGTGCATTGGGGAGAACTACATAGTCAATTTGTCCATGAGTCATGTGTGCAAACAGACTGTTGTAAAATGTTTGTTTCAAACTATTAAATAAGCAATTAATGTTGTTCAGTTTAAAAAACAGTCTTAAGGAAATGTTAAAATACAGTGTGGCTCAAACCCAATATTTAACTTATTTATAATAATGATTTACAGGTAATATGTGAGAAATGTACACAACCTTATTTGTTGATAACAGCAATTAAGTATTACTATGGACCGTTAACACGAAGTGCTTTTATTTTGCAGTACACCGAAGTTGTCTGTTGTGTCTTCTTGCTAGTTTGATGTGATGAGATGAACTTGAGATGCTAGATGCAAAATGTCTGCTATGCCTACGTTTGTTCACTTTCTTGTTGGTAAAACTGCAGCATATGGAGCAGTAAAATGTTCAGAGTGAAAGACAAGCGCATTTGATCGTCATTCCAAGTTTCCACTACACCACAGAGACGTCACTAATCAGATTTAGGCAAAATGATGCATCACACTGACGGATACTTACATTTCCAATTTAAAATGACATATTTAATGCTGACTGGCCACAAGAGGTATATAATTTGTGTCCAATGCCCAATTTACTGCTGCCTACTGGATTCCTGGAAGCAGTTAATTGAACATTCCTTCAAATAGCATTGGCACTGAGTATTTTGCCGCTTAATGACATTAATTGCATTGCTGTATTTGGATGTTTGAGGCCATGGTTTGTTAATTACCTCTCTTTTTTCTCTCTTTTATTCTTATACACATGTACCATACACCCTATATTAAGTAGGGTTATATGACATCAATGTAAAGGCCTATAGAAAGTTTTTAGTTCTTAATTCACCGATTGGTTGATCGTATATTATACTGTATATTCAAGAGAACCGCAGATAAAATAGATTTCAACAAAATCTGTAATCTCTATAGCAATGTTTAATACCTGCTCCCCAAACAGAACAACCCAGTCTCACGGCAGTTCGTGTAAATGTCACGTTATTTTTAATCTATTGATACATGTTCACAGGGACGTTTTTCTCGTTTCTTACGTGGTGGCCAGCACGAAATACCCTACGGGGAAAGGACGCCTCACACGCCGGGAGACGGCCGAAAAGGACGCCCCATATGCCGGGAGGCGGCCGCGCGACAATAACGGGCCGGCAGACGGGCAAAAAGGACGCCCCATATGCCGGGAGACGGCCGCGGGGGACGCGGGACAATAACGGGATGGCGGAGGTTGGGTTTAGGAAAAACACTACAGGTAAAGGGCGCCTCACACGCCGGGAGACAGCCGATGGGGACGCGCCACAATAACGGGATGGCGGAGGTTGGGTTTAGGAAAAACACTACAGGGAAAGGGCGCCTCACACGCCGGGAGATGGCCGCTGGGGATGTGCGTCAATAACGGGACGGTTGTGATTAGGAAGACTACGGGAAACAAAACGCCACACGCGGGACGCGATCCCCGCTTGCCAAGGTGTGAAAGTCCTGTGTTGTTTGACCCATCCACCACCCCGACCAACCTCCCTACGCGGATTTTCGGCTCTTTGTACTACTCCCTACCATTTTCGTGCTGTGACCAGGAAATATGCTTCCCATTGAAATACATTACTTCACATTTTCGTGCTGGCCACCACGTAAAAAACGAGAAAAACGTCCCCGTGAACACGTATCAATAGATTAAAAATAACGTGACATTTACACGAACTGCCGTGAGACCGGGTTGAACAGAATACAAAGCCTGTGATTTGACATGACAATGTGACAAATGAATGAAATGTAGCAGGGTAAATGATAGTTACACACACTTGACTGTCTTTAGGCCTATATCTGGAGAAAGAAGGGGTAAATTATTCCCTCAGAAGCTGAGTATGACTTAACAGAAAGAAGAGGAGAAAGTTAATTGGCCGTCTCCTAGCCACCTGGGATCTCTATTCACTTTAACATGCAAAAGAACCACTAATTATAGGACACAATGCACTGCTATCTTCTGGCTCACAGCATACTTTGCAGGTCAGACAATCAGATACTCCCTGTAAAAATCAAAGAAACACATCATGGAGGAGAGGCTGTAATTAGCCTTCACTCTGCAATGAGATAGTGAGATACGGGTTTCTGAATGTAACCTGCCTTCAGTTTCCGGGTGAGCTGTTCAAAATCTGCAGGGCTTTCTACTTCACTAGCCGAAACAAGGGGGTTAACCGCTAGCGGTTGGCCCCGCATGCTAGCGGTTAGCTCCCTCGTTCTCAATGGCAAAACACTGCTACAACACACACGAGTTCAACATAATCTACAAAAGAACTACTTACATGTCCCTGTTCTGCAGGTATTCCATGCAAAGTTAGAAGTGTGCCCTCGTTTAGAAGAAGTCTCTCGGCTAAACAGCGAAACAGCTAGCTAGCTGATCCTTACCTAGCTACTGCGCATGTGCGGCTCCCAACAAAGATGGTACAGAAGTGAGATTGTCATGGATAGATGAGGCTTGGACCCAAATACAGTTAAAGAGATTTATTAAAGAGAGGAACACACTTACTAGGACCAATAATCCACACAGCCAGGAACTAAACGACAGCAAACAGAATGAAATGATCCGATACCAGACAAAGACAATACAGAGGCTAAATAAACCAGGTAACGAGGACTAACAAGGGACGGGTGACACTAGGCTGGGCAAACAGGTGAAACACATTAGGGCAATCACAAGGGAGGGAAAACTAAAGACAGCCCAGATAGCAATTTATCTTTGGCCCAAATGTGGCCCACATATGCAGTTCTCTTATGGCCCACATTTGGCCTTGAATGACGGCGCTGACCTCAGGTGAGTGTGGCTCCCGAAACTCAGCCACAGGTCCCCCTAATGTGGCCCAAATATGCAGTTCTCTTATGGCCCACGTTTGGTTTAGTTTGAAATGTAAACAGACTACAGATAACTAGTTACCCAGTTTAAAAAGTAACCATTTTAATTACTTTATCAAAGTAGTGAAATTTATTACATCTGATTACTTTTTGATTAGTATTCTAAACATGTTTATAACTGGGCTATACAGCTGAATAACAGTGAATTTAAACCAGGCAGTTTAAACCTCACAGTAGTACCAACATAGTCAGACTTATAAAATGCAATATCTACATAAAGCTACATATAAGCTTTTTAATTGAAAAGATTTTTTCAGATGTAACCCCATTGTAATACTAAATTAATTACATTTTTCCTCAGTGACTAGTTACATGCAGTTTCTTGCTCCCAAACCTATAGAAACACAGTGAACCAGCAGCTATCAGGGTGCGGCAGCTGACTGATGTGCATTCGCAGACTCAAACAGTTTAGAATTACAAATTTACAAATGTTCCCTAAATACCTCAATTGCCTCAGAAATGCCATGGTAGATGCTTGCTAACTTCCCGGCTGGACTACTGTAATTCTTTACTATCAGGCTGCTCAAATAAGTCCCTCAAGACCCTCCAGCTGATCCAGAATGCTGCAGCACGTGTTCTGACAAGAACTAACAAAAGAGATCACATTTCTCCTGTATTAGCTTCTCTGCATTGGCTTCCTGTAAAATCCAGGATTGAATTTAAAATCCTTCTCCTGACCTACAAAGCACTAAATGGTCAAGCACCATCATACATAGAAGAGCTTTTAGTACCTTATTGTCCCACTAGAGCACTGCGCTCCCAGAACTCAGAGCTACTTGTGGTTCCTAGAGTCTCTAAAAGTAGAATCGGAGCCAGAGCCTTCAGCTACCAGGCTCCTCTCCTGTGGAACCAGCTCCCAACTTGGGTTCGGGGGGCTGACACCGTCGCCACATTTAAGAATAAACTGAAAACCATCATCTTTGATAAAGCTTATAGTTAGGGAGTGAGGAGTTGCAGCATAGTAGAGTAGAGTAGAGGGAGGCAGGAAGTACAAGCCCGTTCCGGCAGGGGAGAGTACGAGCCCGGTCCAGGGCCCCTCTCTTTAGCCTGCCTCTCTTAGTTATGCTATTATAACTCTAGACTGCTGTGGGAAGCTCCTTCCAAGGACACAATGAGCCGCTCCCTCTTCTCTCTTTTCACTTGTCTCCTTTTGTGTGCATCTTAGTCCCAGAAATGCCTGTTACTAACCTAGCTCTGGGGAGTTTTCTCCCCGGAGTCCCTTTGCTTCTTCTTCACCCAGAACATCGCCTTGGAATTGGGTGGCATCTACACCGGGGTCCTGGGTGCAGCTGACGCTATGGACTTACTACACCCTGCTACGCTCTGCGTTTCCCCGCAGTGTCCGACTGCGTCCTGCCGCGTCCAACCGCGTCCACCCAGGCTGCTGTGCCACACTACACCCCGTAACGCCCTGCTGTGCCCTACTATGACATGAACTACTATGACTACCATTGTGATCACTGCTTCACTATCTTTATTATGACTATTATTGCCACCATTCACCACTCCCCCAACTGGTGCCGTCAGACACCGCCTACCAAGAGTCTGGGTCTGTCCGAGGTTTCTTCCTAACAAAAAAAAGGGAGTTTTTCCTTGCCACTGTCGCAATAGCTACTGCTAATGCTTGCTCTTGAGGCAACCACTGTAATAGTTGGGGCTTCGTAAAGTACAGAGTTTGGTCTAGACCTACTCTATCTGTAAAGTGTCTCGAGATAACTCTTGTTATGATTTGATACTATAAATAAAATTGAATTGAAATTGAATTGAATTGAAAATTGAATTGAACCCTAGAAAATAATGATGTACAAGTAGGCTACTTGAATTAAATAAAACATTTTATTTAAATTATCAGTCATTTAATACAATTTACTGAATAATAATATAATTGAATTAAATAAGATATATTACACTGCATAATTTTACTTTTACTTTTGGTACTTTAAGTATATTTTGATAATACTTTTGTACTTTAACTTAAGGGAGATGTTGAATGCAGGACTTGTAACTGACAAGTAACTTGTAACTCTACACAGTTTTTTTCTACTTTTACTGCAATACATGATCTGAGTAAGTCTTCCACCTCTGTAAATCACCAATAACAGTCATGCATGAAAACCTGCAGCAATGTTTAACACTGAAAACACACAGCTCAGTTCAGCGTTTACTTGCAGCTCTGCTACAGTAGCAGATAGCCGTTAACATTACCTGCCGGTCACATCGTCTCTAAATAGTCCGCTCACACTGAAGTCCTGCACAGATCAAGAGATGTTAGAGTCCGATGACTGCTCGATACGCTGCCCTTTTCGCCCTCTCCGAAATCTTTTTAGACAGGTTGAGTTGAGCCTCGAGCGCAGTCAGCGCCACCAGCCTGCCGTACTGGCTCGTCCTGAGGGCCTTCTCTGGTGTCTGTTGAGGAAAACAAACACAAAACACAGAGTGAGGTCTGATGTAACAGACATAAAATGGACTGAGTCTTTAAAGTACATATCTTAGAGTTTTACTTACATTTTGTAGCCTCGCTATAAACTCCCTCTCCTCCTCCAGTCCCGAGATCCCTGACTCCTGGTAGGGGACAGGGGTTTCGTCCTCGGAACTGGAGGAGGAATCAGGATTGTCGGACCTCTTCCTGGTGGTGGAGGCTTCTGGTGACTCTGGTGATGGTACAGTGGGGGTGAGGGCCTGGCGGAAATCCCTCATCCTCTTTGACTGGGCCACGTTCAGGCTGAGGGCGTAGAAGCAGTCAGCTGTGGCCGTGTTGTGGCACAAAGGTGGCCACCATCTTCTGCTGCTCGGCAGACAGGTTGTTCTTTGCCTTAAAACAGTAGAAGAGAAAAGATTGCTACAGCCAGCATATAGCTTTCTGATCACGGTCGGAAACTAAGCAATCAGGAAAAGTTAACACATTGAACATTTAAAATTAAACAGCTGATTAACGTGAGCTTGTTGCTGCATCAAAACCAAACCTACAGGATATATTGTTGCATTTCGGGGCAGTGGTATCAGAAAATATTACCGGCAGATACCCACATTTACAATATCAGTATTGGACATGAAAAAGTTGTATTTTGCCATTCTTATTCATAGTACATATATGACCGTAACCCAGGTCGGGGCCGCGCGCGCGCACACACACACACACACACACACTTCACTGCCAGCACAGGTTAGAATCAGCCAATTTCTATATTGCATAGTGGAATTCAGCTGCATGGAGGTAAAGTACTCCGTGACAATAGCTCATGCAGGTCAAATTTAACACGTTGGTCCCAATTGATTAGACTGACGCAAGACTTCTTTGCCAGGTTGTTCACTAACTAAAATGAACCTATTGGCGGGAACCGGCGATGTGTTCGCCTGTCTTTGTCAGCATTACAATTTGTATTTTGTATTTAAAGGAACTACATAAAGTTCTTAATACATAACATTTAGTAACGTTACACAAACAGCTAAAACACATGCAAGCCTGAGCATTCAAAGTAGGCTACATAATCACTGAATACAAATTTCGCTCTTTTTTCTGCATGTTCACAATTCAGCAAGCAAGATGGCGGCGTTCGTCTTTTAACACAGTCACGGTCATTCGTAACGTTAACGTAACGTAGGCTGAGGACGGTTACCGGTAAAAAAAAAATTTACTGCCGCGCATTTTAACACTTCTAAATTAAAATATCCAAAACTAATTTACCGTTGGCAATGTCCGTACGTTACTAACGGTCGGTGGATTAGCTAACATTAGTAACGTTTTATTCATAAACCGCTCCTTAAACCGAGCTAGCTACCAAGCCAATGTAGCATACAATGACTCAGATATATCTTAATAAATAAGAAAACCGATAGACAACATAACTTTGAATGTGCAAACAGACATAGAAGATAACAACGATACAGCCTTGAAATGTCTCCATTAACGACTCCTTTGAAATAACGTTAATTAAGTTAAATGTCACACTTCATAAGCTAGCCAGCTAGCAGCTGGCTAGCTTATGTGAGTCATTGTATGCTACATTGGCTTGCTAGCTAGCTAGCTAGGTTAGTGCCATGACAAATGTTAGCACGCTTAAACGTAGCTAACGTTGATTTAGCTCGGTTTAAGGAGCGGTTTATGAATAAAACGTTACTAACGATAGGTAATCCACCACTAGCTAAGTTACGTTAGCTAATGTAACATTAGAGTTTATTCTAGAAGCACTGTTTAACAAAACACATTTTCAGCAACAAACTACCGGTAAAATGAGAATGCTTACCTCGCTTCCCTGCCCCAGGAACCAGATGTGTTTTTTAAGAAAATTAGTTGCTGCTGTTCCGACTCATCGAGAGCGAGAGACGACGATGTGGGGTGACTGGGGGTTACGTCAGTTGAAGAGGTGCGCTTGTTTTTCCCTGTGTGAAGATCCAGCGGGCGGGGTGCCAGATAGAGCGATCTCTTCAATGTGTTTCTGTCTTCGCCCGCCGTAGTTCTTTGCTGGTATTTATTTGTAACGCAAATCGTGATAGGATTTATATTTAATAACGTTACTTGAATAAAACGAAGCTAAAACATAAAGTTATTATTCTAATATCGTTAGACTGTTTTTAAACTAAGCTAAACCATCTGATCTAATCTACGAAACAAACGTTTTTTATACGTCTTTTATGTCACGTTTTTTATTCTTCCCATACCATGTCATGACTCGTGTGTGTGTGTGTGTGTGTGTGTGTGTGTGTGTGTGTGTATATATATATGCGTGTGTGTGTGTGTGTGTGTGTGTGTGTGTGTGTGTGTGTGTGTGTGTGTGTGTGTGCGTGCGTGCGTGCGTGCGTGTTAAAACAATGTCATCCAAAATAAGGCGGATCAGCAGTGTTGAAAAACTGAAGCCTGGATTTCGTTCAACGTCATCAACCCAATGCAATGGGTTATAATATGTTTAACCATTTTGTAACCCAATTATGGGTAAATTTATACATTTCAGGCTTAACCCAGCATATGAGTAACCAAATTAACCCAGCATTTTTAAGTGTGTAGGGTTTTCCCTCAATGTCCTATATATGCCTTCCTGCTTCATTTCTTCTTGTATTGAGGAACAATGTGGGTTGATTACTGTCATTTTTATTTTGCTTGACCAACAGGTTGCTGGTTTGATCCCTGGAGTGACAGGATAAATGTGGGCAGTCAAGTGAAAGAGCAGCACGCCCTTCTTTTTCATTACCACTGCTGAAGTGCCCTTGAGAAAGGCACTTAGCCCACACATGCCTTAGTGGAGATGTTCAATAGCCAATAGATATGACTGTGTGATTGTGGTGGGCAGCTTTTAGAATAATAATAAATGAAATCAGTTTACACAATTTTGTTTTTGTTTTTTACATTTCCCTTCTTATAAAAAAAGTCATACCAGTTTTATCCACTTCAGAAATGCAAGCTAATAGCCTTGCATGAAATTATGAGATAAATGAGACATTTTCCAACATTTTAAAGGGTCAGCATATTTACCAAGTGTATGTGTATGTACAGTTGTGCAGTTAAATGTACAGTACAGGAAGTGATGTCAGAACTCAGATTTATTCAGAATAAGGATTATTGTTGAGTCACAACAGTGCCATTACAGGGAGAGAGACATTTTCATAATATTATTTATAATATTTAGTTGGTATTTTATTTTGTTATGTTATCCACGTCATAAATGTGATATTGGTGTAAACATCATTGCATTTAAAATGGGAGCGGAATATATTTTTTAAACTCAAAATGCTGAGAAAAAAAAAAAATGTATTACAGTAAAAGTCAATAATTTAAAAATGTGTCTATCCAGTGGCATACGAATATTCTGCTGTTGTAGTCAATCTTCAGCATTTTATGCATTTTGTGGTCTGAGATACTTTTGCGCACACCACTGTAATTGAGTTGTCCCCAAATATTGCTGAGACATGACCTATCAGGGATAACATAATGCAATGCAGTGCGGTGTCATGGGGGAGTGACATTCAAAATAATCAAATATCAAATAAATAGTCTAGATTTATTTGCCTCATAACATCACTATATACTTCCACATAACTCTTGCCCAGTGTATCATATTAAGGCTATCTGCTCTACAAGACAGGCCAGCATACTTCATCCATAAAATGTGGTCTGGCTCACACAGCCCTTGTTGTAACCCTGGCTCTTTACATTGGGACCACCACCTGACAGTCGGCGCAACCTAGGTTGGGCCCGGCTTCTTACATTTGGGCCAGGTCTGGCCCACACGACACTCACCATAACCTAAGTCAGGCTTGGCTCATTAATTTGGACCAGGTCTGGCCCACACGACACTCACCGTAACTCATGTAGGGCCTGGCTCCTTACATTTGGGCCAGGTCTGGCCCACACGACACTCACCGTAACCCAGGTCGGGGCCGGCTCCTTACATTTGGGCCACATCTGGCCCACATGACAGTTGCCCTAACCCAGGTCGGGGCCGGCTCCTTACATTTGGGCCAGGTCTGGCCCACACGACACTCACCATAACCTAAGTCAGGCTTGGCTCATTAATTTGGGCCAGGTCTGGCCCACACGACACTCACCGTAACCCAGGTCGGGGCCGGCTCCTTACATTTGGGCCACATCTGGCCCACATGACAGTTGCCCTAACCCAGGTCGGGCTTGGCTCATTACATTTGGGCCAGGTCTGGCCCACACGACACTCACCATAACCTAAGTCAGGCTTGACTCATTTCATTTGGGGCACATCTGGCCCACACGACACTCACCGTAAACCAGGTCGGGGCCGGCTCCTTACATTTGGGCCACATCTGGCCCACATGAGACTCACCGTAAACCAGGTCGGGGCCGGCTCCTTACATTTGGGCCACATCTGGCCCACATGACAGTTGCCCTAACCCAGGTCGGGCTTGGCTCATTAATTTGGGCCAGGTCTGGCCCACACGACACTCACCGTAACCCAGGTCGGGGCCGGCTCCTTACATTTGGGCCACATCTGGCCCACATGACAGTTGCCCTAACCCAGGTCGGGCTTGGCTCATTACATTTGGGCCAGGTCTGGCCCACACGACACTCACCGTAACCTAAGTCAGGCTTGGCTCATTTAATTTGGGCCACATCTGGCCCACACAACACTCACCGTAACCCAGGTCGGGGCCGGCTCCTTACATTTGGGCCAGGTCTGGCCCACACGACACTCACCATAACCTAAGTCAGGCTTGGCTCATTAATTTGGACCAGGTCTGGCCCACACGACACTCACCGTAACTCATGTAGGGCCTGGCTCCTTACATTTGGGCCAGGTCTGGCCCACACGACACTCACCGTAACCCAGGTCGGGGCCGGCTCCTTACATTTGGGCCACATCTGGCCCACATGACAGTTGCCCTAACCCAGGTCGGGGCCGGCTCCTTACATTTGGGCCAGGTCTGGCCCACACGACACTCACCATAACCTAAGTCAGGCTTGGCTCATTAATTTGGGCCAGGTCTGGCCCACACGACACTCACCGTAACCCAGGTCGGGGCCGGCTCCTTACATTTGGGCCACATCTGGCCCACATGACAGTTGCCCTAACCCAGGTCGGGCTTGGCTCATTACATTTGGGCCAGGTCTGGCCCACACGACACTCACCATAACCTAAGTCAGGCTTGACTCATTTCATTTGGGGCACATCTGGCCCACACGACACTCACCGTAAACCAGGTCGGGGCCGGCTCCTTACATTTGGGCCACATCTGGCCCACATGAGACTCACCGTAAACCAGGTCGGGGCCGGCTCCTTACATTTGGGCCACATCTGGCCCACATGACAGTTGCCCTAACCCAGGTCGGGCTTGGCTCATTAATTTGGGCCAGGTCTGGCCCACACGACACTCACCGTAACCCAGGTCGGGGCCGGCTCCTTACATTTGGGCCACATCTGGCCCACATGACAGTTGCCCTAACCCAGGTCGGGCTTGGCTCATTACATTTGGGCCAGGTCTGGCCCACACGACACTCACCGTAACCTAAGTCAGGCTTGGCTCATTTAATTTGGGCCACATCTGGCCCACACAACACTCACCGTAACCCAGGTCGGGGCCGGCTCCTTACATTTGGGCCAGGTCTGGCCCACACGACACTCACCATAACCTAAGTCAGGCTTGGCTCATTAATTTGGACCAGGTCTGGCCCACACGACACTCACCGTAACTCATGTAGGGCCTGGCTCCTTACATTTGGGCCAGGTCTGGCCCACACGACACTCACCGTAACCCAGGTCGGGGCCGGCTCCTTACTTTTGGGCCACATCTGGCCCACATGACAGTTGCCCTAACCCAGGTCGGGCTTGGCTCATTAATTTGGGCCAGGTCTGGCCCACACGACACTCACCGTAACTCAAGTTGGGCCTGGCTCATTCCATTTGGGCCACATCTGGCCCACATGACAGTTGCCGTAACCCAAGTCAGGCGCGGCTGATTACAAGTGGGCCACATCTGGCCCACTCAACATTTGCCATTGCCGTAACTGAGCCTTAAGTGCCAAAAGTGGCACAAATTTGGCCCAAATGTGTCTGCTATCTGGGAGAGATGTCTCACTTTGTAGCTAAAACAGAGACCTGAACACACAGGGTGAAAAGAGGAGCTGCAGCAATGTGCAGTACAACACAAATATGGTGTTTTTTGAAAATTAAACCATGTAAACCTATTCTGATATAACCTCAAAATACAATCATCAAAATGAGCATATTATGGGCACTTTAAAAGCCTGGGTGTGTGTGATACTATGAAACAGAAAGATAGCCTTCTAAAAAAAACACATTAAAGGAGAACTCCGGGCAATTTTTACGTTAATTTTCTACCCAGTAAGCACACATACGTCGGCACGACGTATGCAATTGATCGCTTCGTCTGCAATTGATCGCGGGTCATAAAGAAGAATAATGAAGCATCGTTTATTGAGCGTCTGGAGGTCTTATTATGATCGCAATCTATACATCGCAGCGACGTATTAACTATGTCGGTGAGATGTAGCCTATTAAAAGTTCCTCAGTTGTTCGCGGGTCATAATGAAGCGTCGTTTATTGAGCGTCTGGACGTCTTATTATGATCGCAATCTATACATCGCAGCGACGTATTAACTATGTCGGAACGATGTATTAAAAGTTCCTCAGTTGTTCACATGTCATTTGGAAGCATAGTTTAATGAGCGTCTGGACATCTTTACTACACACACTGTTGATGTGATGGACAGTGAATCTGAATTCTGCCCAGCAACTTTTAATGTGTTAGTGTGCTATTTTCTATAATAATCTGAACTTGTGTAAATTATCTTTGAGTAGCCATATGTCTTCACGTAGTAGACAATGGCAAAATAAATCAGAATGTTTTTTTGGTGAAGTGTCCCTTTGAATCATTTTTAATCATGTTAATGAGGAGTAGGCCTATGTAATAATTTATATTTATATTCACAAACAGTAGCCTATTGAAGAATTTAATTTTCAAACCCTTTACCCTATTTATATTAGAATGAAACAGACAAATAATTGTTAACGCTTTAAGTTGTGTTCTATTGAAAGGATCTAGCTACATGCTAACGAGAGCTCGACCCGGCGGAAGCATAAATACTTCAGCGCGGAAGGATACATGAGTGAATCGACAGTGATCCAACTGTCAGTCTCCGCCAGTGGCGATCAAAGTCGGGAGGATGGCGCTTGGACATTTAGCAACGGAGGATTTAATCACGGGCTTACTTCGTTTTGGAATAAAGGTCACTGAAGAGGAGCGAAGTAAATTCAAAGGTAAATTATGTGCATTTTTAATCTGTGTTTATGGTGTTAATATTCAAAGTTGGAAGTTTACTTTACCTTTAGCACTAGCCAAGTTCATACTCTGTCAACATTAGCTAGCTACACTCGACATTGATGATTGCCATTATTAACGTTAACAGGTTAGTTAGTTAAAACATTAGCAGTATTATGTCCCATATTGCCATTCTACATGTTACGACATGGTACTTAGCTAGCTAACGGTACTTAGCTACAGTTGACCATCGAGATAGCTAGCTAACATTAACGTTAGCTATAAAACTACTGCGTCAGAGGAGAAAAAAGCGTTTTTGCCGCCGAAAAGTCTTTTCTTATGACTTACGTTAACGCTAGCTATAAAACGTTAGCTGGACTGCGTCAGAGGAGAACGATAAAAAGCGTCTTTGCCGCCTAAAAGTCTTTTGTTCTTAAATATATGTTAATGGTAAAGCAAAGCCATTTGGGCGGAATGTGACTATCGGTAGCCAGTGAGGGTTTGAAATGATGATTTATTCTTTATTTTGTCGTCAAACTGTCTTAGAACATTTTCGTAAAACCATGTAATATTAACGTTAATTAACCTACAAAGACTAACGTCAAGTTACAACACCAGTCACGTTAACGTTAACTGACAGAACCGACCAACGGTTAACCTCCCTTTCGAGTAGCTAGCTAAGCGTAACATTTAACGTTAGCTAGCTAGCTGCTGTTTTCAAAATAACCCGATTATTATCATTAATAAAAAAAGTAAGATAGGCCTAACGTTACGTTATATTAATATAGTGTGTGTGTGTGTGTGTGTGTGTGTGTGTGTGAGAGAGAGAGAGAGAGAGAGAGAGAGAGACACTTTTCCAGCGTCTCTAATGAGGTACGCCTAAATACTTTTTTTTTTTTTTTTTGAAAGATTATTTTTTGGGGCATTTTAGGCCTTTAATAGACAGGACAGCTGAAGACATGAAAGGGAATGACATGCAGCAAAGGGCCGCACGTCAGAGTCAAACCCACGGCCGCTGCGTCGAGGAGTAAACCTCTATATATATGGGCACCCTACTTTGTGTTTTTATATGGATATTAGGTCCGGACCAAACGGAGGATGATAGAGAAGCGTGATTGCATAATGTGCTTTTTAAATGTGTAACGTTACATTATGCTGTTACTACAGTGGTGGTTAACATTGCTGTTTTTCTTTTCTGTATTGTACGTTAGATAATGAAGTTGACGGAGAAGCAGTGGACTATGGATTGACTGAGAGGATGGTTTCATACCTCTTTGAAGGATCGTTTAAGAAGCAAGCCAAATTCAACCGATTTGTACAGCAGTGGAAAGAAACCGTGACACTAACCGTTGAGCCTGTCCCGGTACATTCAGAGAAGGCTACAGTGGAATCAAGGTACCGGTAACAGTAATGTTATGTGATTGTTATAACATTAGGCCCAAGTAGAACCATGGAAAATAACTCTATAATCTCATAGACATATAAATAATATAAAATGTAAATGTTACTACTGAAGAAGTTTTTATCTGGATCTGAATTCACCTGGCTCCGGTAGTTTATGTAGTGTAACATTATGCATTAGGGTGTACACACTGTAATGCATAATCTTGCACAGTCTTTGTAGTCCGAACGCAGGGGTAGAATGTAACTAAATACATTTACTCCAGTACTGTACTTCAGTCTAAATGTTGAGGTACTTTACTTGTCTTTTCTTTTCATTCCACTTTCTACTTTTTACTCCACTACATTTATCTGTTACAGCTTTAGTTACTAGTTACTTTAGTTACTCCACTACATTCATCTGTTACAGCTTTAGTTCCTAGTTACTTTAGTTACTCCGCTACATTCATCTGTTACAGATTCATCTGTTACAGTTACTAGTTACTTTACACATTAAGATTACTGCTCACAGAACACATGTAGTTTATAAAATCTGATGTTTGATTCTTAAGTAAACTGAGATGATTAGTCCATTAAACACACAACTGGTTGGATCCTTTACACTTTCTAACATGTTTTAATGTTTAACTACATTATCCTGATAATACTTACAGACTTTTGCTTAAGTAACATTTACACTGCAGGACTTTTACTGTAACAGTATTGTTACAGTATGGTTAATTTGCCATACATTTTAGGACTATTGTTTTATTGTAAGAGTCCATGCAGGGTTTGTCTACATGTTTTATTTCCTTATATTTGTGTTGGAGTTCATATTAAATTACTAAAGGCTCTCTTTGAAATTTAATTTTAAAATCCTATGATAATGTTGTGACATGTTTCCTGTTTGTTTGTGCTGTGTTGCAGAATGAATATCTGCCGAAGATTTTAAGATGGCTTTAAGATCCTAGTACCCACAGTGCTTAGACTGACTCAAAGGAAATCTCCCCTTGCAGATCTGGCTTTGGAGGAAAGAGAGGCTGCCCTCACCGAAGATGTCCCTGGTAAGTGACTCACTGATCAGCCGTGGTCACCCCTAGTGTTGTGGAGCCATTTAAGCTTAATTTCTTTTCTATTTGTCTTCAGACAAGATAAGGCCTAACCAACCAAAATACACTGTACATTCACCTAATACACTTTCTTTTATTTTTTTACTTATTTTTCAGGGATTGATTTCAGAGCTGCAATCCTGCTGTTGCCGATCCTGTTGAGGGAGAAAAATGACATTCTCATCATACTTGGAGAGGTGTGTAATTTGCGTATACTTATTTTTTGTTTACATTACTTCACGCAGAGACTGGGAGAATTATATGCATCCCTTGGATGTCTTATTTCATAATACAAAGTTTCTAGCTGTCAATACTGGGCCTTGGTGTGGACATGGGGGAACGCAAAGCTAAATATGGAAAAAAAAAAATGCATGCACAGTACAAAAAATGTTGTAGTCTTTTGATAGGCCATTAAATGATGGTTAAGGTTTTTACTTACCGGAGACGTTTTTGTGGGTGTGTGTGTATATGTGTGTATATGTGTGTGTGTGTATATATATATATATATATATATATATATATGAACAGTTTTTTAACTGAGTGAATACTACTTTATGATCTCTTGCAGGATCAGCCTGGTTGTAGCGCTATCCTATTGCATGCAGAGGGAGTTTGAAAGACAACCGTTTATCTCGCCCCTCGGATTGAGCCCCGTCAATGGAGAGTTCCCAGACCCAACATCTTGATGTGGTCTGGCCAAGCCTCCAGGAAGAGCGCCGAGTCTAAAAGCCACCATGGGCTTAATGGATAACGGTGGTACTGCACCCCATGGCCCAGAAAGACTTTTCACATAGACTTTGCATGGCGAAAGAAACGTCTATATTTCAGCGGATAATTTGTTTCGGGGTATATCAACTTACCAGCCCGAACACTGAAAGGGTCCTTGGTTAAAACGTTACGTTTTTAACATTTTTAACATTCACTAGAAGCGAATCCAGAATTATTAAATTTTTTAAATATATATATTCCACTAAGTTAAACCAGTCTCTTATTCACTTGCTGTGCAGAAACCATTCTATACCATTTTACCTCTATAGAAAACTGAGAAGACTAGATAAAACAAAATAAATAGTATGATAATAATTCGAATCCAACGATTTTATTACAGCAGCAGTAATGAGGAACCCGGTCCTCCAGGCGCCGACGGAAGCGGAGGCCGAGAAGGCCATCAAAGAGTTTCTCCGGCTGGCACCTAATCGCCACCACCGCCGGCCAAGATAATTCTTTATTTTAATGTTTAATGTTTTAATATTTGTTAATGTTTTTTATGTTTATTGATTAATTATATAGTTAAAAATAAATGTTTGTTCAGCAAAAACTGAGAAGTTTACTGGTCTTGTTTATACCAGCGATCCTACAGAGTGATTTAAGATGTTTTCAAGTAATTAGGTTAATAATTGTTTGTCATCTTCTAGACTATGATTTCTACAGATTAGACTGGTATTATTGGACTGTAGCTATATTTTATTATAAAGTAGTAGTAGTTATAGCAGTAAAATGTTAATTAGGCCCCCTATCTAAAATATTCTCGGTGTACTAAGGTAAGTAATTTGTAATTTATTTTATCAACATTTAAAGAGTAAAGGTATGTTAGGATAACATATACGGTATATAGTGCCTGACATCTGCAGACGGTATAAATGATATCTGGTGGATGTAGAGCCTGACATCTGTACTATGTATAACAGGAAGATGACCACATCTGTAAGATGTATAGCAGATGTTAGAACGACGTATATAAGCCTGCATCTCTACAATGTATTGCATACGTTAGAACGACGTATATAAGCCTACATCTCTACGATGTATTGCATACGTTAGAACGACGTATATAAGCCTACATCTCTACGATGTATGGCATACGTTAGAACGATGTATATTACCTGCATCTCTACGACGTATGGCATACGTTAGAACGATGTATATATGTATACGTCGCGGAGAGAGCGGCTATATGTCGCTGAAACGTAGCGCAGCGACGTCGCGGGGACGTCGTGCCAGTGAGCAAACTACCAAAATACTACATATCCCCGATGTATTTTGATTACATCGCCAATACGTCGCCGCGACGTATGTGTGCTTACTGGGTATACCTATGTGAGTACCGTCTATAGCAAAACAAAACGAGCCGAATTGGTGCTAGCAACATGGAGCTGCTGCAGCTAATGCCGAGAGCTCCCACTTAGCTAAAACGGCAGTTATGGGGGCATAAGATAAAGAGTGCCTTTGTGCCTCTCAACAGACACAAAATACAATTAAAATGTCTGTGCAACATGAACAGGGCCCTTACATGACAACAAGATGCGTTTAGCAACTTAGCCATTGTTGAAATTCACATACCCTGTTAGCTGCTAGCTGCCGTCTGGGATGAGTGAGTGTGTCCGGCCATGCTTCGGTAATAATCATCACGCAGCAGTTCCGTGTGTATTTATAACATATATATCCATTTTGTGTGTGATCCATCTGGCGTTGGTGAGTAGGAGTCTTGTCTGTGTCGATCGTTGTGGTTTCCTTAGCCGAGCTAGTAGGCCCGGCCGGCGTCCCAGCTTCTGCTTCCTCCCCAACCTCCTGGCTTCACGCGGCCCATGTTGCTAGCACCAATTCAGCTCGTTTTTTATGCTATAGACAGTACTCACATAGGTATAGATATTGTGTACAGACGTAATGGTTGCCAGAAGATAAAACCTACTCACTTGTGTGATCCTTCCTCTAGTGCCTCTATTAAAATGACATGACATCTGGTACACACATTCATATCCCCCTCAAGATGAATGGTCATCACTTTGGCGATCCCTTAACTTTTCATCTAATGATTAGAGTTGTTTCCATACCGATACCAGTATCAGAAATGCCTCTGATACTGCCTAAAATGCTAATATTGGTATTGGGGAGTAGGCCTACATGAGTCTATGCACTGATCAAATACTACGTAATTTAGCCCCGGAAAATATACTTTAAAGTAGTTTATTTATGTTCTTTTTAAATTTTTCCGACTGTCCCTTACTTCACTCAGCAGTCAGGGAAGCAGGACATGGGACACCTCTGTTGGTCCAATGGAGCTGCAGCATGTATCTGTTCTCAAACTGCAGACTCTAGCTACTGAACATTCTCTGTTTACTGCTAAACTTTAACTCTCCTCTGATCTGATCTCTCTCGTCCGCTCACACCAGCATCCCCAGAAGGACCTTAAACTGTCCCACCGACATCCTAACCGGCCATGGTAAATGAACTGAGGCGAATATTCAAACCTTTTATTAAACAACTGTCATTGCATTCTTGCCGGCATAGTTTTGATGTGAAATATTTGCTAGAGAGTATTTCGCATTTCATGTTTTTATTCGTCACACCCTCGGTGTTCAGTAAAAGAGAGAAACTTGAATTCAGAAGGTGTACGGTTATATTTTTCTGTTTAATAAGGATGTCATGGTCTGAGCAGACCAAGATTTCATCTCTGTTGTATCTCTTGTACACGACTTTCACTTATCATTTGCTGTGTTAGAGCACCATCTACTGGTTATAACGAGTATTGAAATGTACGTTTGGGTGTGTTAACCGCATACTTCCTGTTTATCGTTCAGACACACGAGAGAAATCAACGTTGTTCTTTTCACTTGCTTAATAGTTATTTCTTACCCACATGAAGGCAATGCCCGTAAGTATAAATTGTTCTACTTAAATATGTGTTTGAAGTATGGGAAATGTATAAGCTATGTTTAAGCTAAGTAATCCTTTTGTTCTTCGTAATGGCGATAATTGCTACATGTGTGTGGCTAGCAAATGTGTTTTATAGCTTATAAGATGAGACAAATGGACTGAAAATAGTTGTATTTGTATTCACAGTTTTACAGCATAAATAAAGGAAAGGAGAAAAAGAATGAAGATTTCTTGCATCAACGTTCTTTGTTCGTCCTAGCCTGGTGGTTGTATACTACACTTAGTGAGGCCAGTATAGTAAAAGGGCAGACCCTCGCCAGTCAACAGGACAGATCTTCCAGCAACCTGCAAACAGTTTGAGAGCCAATCGCCTGCTCCACAAGACATGGAACTTTAGCCAGATGTGCAGTTACCCACAGGGTTAACTGAAGCCGACTTGCAAAACCTGGAGGTGAGATCTCAAGTGTCGATGGCAGGCTCCACTTGTGCGTCCACACATGGGTCAACCCGCAGTTCTGAGAAGAGTACGATGTTAGCAACAGCAAAGGCAAAGGCACAAGCAGCTCAAACCAGAGCCGCCTATGCCGAAAAAGAATTAGACATTAAACTTCAGAAAGCAAAGCTAGAAGCGGAATTGGAAGCACTGCAATGCAGAAAAGAAATGGAGGCTGCAATAGCCGAAGCGGCAGCGCTTCAAGCCGAATTTGAAAATGACAAAAGCCTCGGGGAACCAGGATCAGAAGTGAACCAACGGTATTTTACTGCACGTGATATCCCAACAAAACGAGAGGTACAGCTAGAAAATCACACAGCCCTTCCCAGTGCACACAGCTATTCGTCACCAATGCCACCTGCAAAAACATATCAGACACCAACGCGCACCTGCAACAAAGCATGGCAGGGAGCAACAGGCAACACTCTCCCTGGTCCAATCCCACACCAGAACCAGACGAACACGGCGCCGTAACCACAGACCTAGCCAGGTTCATCGCAAGAAGTCAGCTGGTCTCCACTGGACTGACAAAGTTTGATGACAGGGCAGCGCACTACTGAGCGTGGAAAGCCTCATTCTGCAACACCATAGAGAACATAGGACTGACGGTAGCAGAAGAAACCGACCTCCTCATCAAATGGCTCAGCAAAGAGTCATCAGAACAGGCACGCAGACTGAGAGCAGCCCACATCAGAGATTCACAGAGTGGCCTCAAGGCTATCTGGCCGTGCCTCGAAGAGTGTTATGGCACTCCGGAAGCCATTGAGGGGGGCGCAATTCGCAAGACTGGAGAACTTCTCAAAGATATCCAACAAAGAACCAGCAAAGCTGTGTGAGTTAGCCGACCTCCTACAAGAATTGCATGCTGCAAAACAAGACGGATTTCTTCCAGGACTGGCTTATCTGGACACAGCTAGGGGAGTAGCACCAATTGTTGAAAATCTGCCATACAATCTGCAGGAAAAGTGGATGTTCTATGGCTCACAGATCAAACACGAGCGCCAGATTCCCTTCCCTTCATCCAGTGTATTTGTGGAGTTCATTCACAAACAAGCCAAAGCTAGAAACAATCCCAGTTTTACCATCACTCTACCTACAGCGCTCTCCACCAAGAGAGACAAGACCAGAGACCCCCCCAAGTCATGCAAATCAGCCTGTTGCAGTTCACAAGACTCAAGTCGCTGACCCCAGCCAAAAAGGTGAGCCAAAAGCTGACACTCCTGACCCAAGCAAGCATTGCCCTATTCATCAAAAGCCTCAGTTGTTAGGAAAGTGCAGGGGCTTCAGAGACAAGTTGCTGACCGACCGCAAACAGTACCTTAAAGAAAACCTCATCTGTTTTCGCTGTTGTGTGAAAAGCATAGCGAGTGAGATTCCCCCCTTAGATCCCAATGTAGAAATACTCATTTTGCTAGGAAGAGACATTTTAAGAATTCACAAGATCCGTAAGCAAATAAATGGACCCAGCAATGCCCCGTTTGCTCAGAAATTAGACCTAGGGTGGGTGGTGATTGGAGATATGTGCCTTGGCACAGCACACCAGCCCTCATCAGTCACCGCTCTCAAAACATCCATCTTGGAGAACGGTCGCCCCAGCTACCTCACGCCCTGCTATAGCCACTTGCGTGTGAAAGACCTCACACAAAGCTGCTCCGTCCTGCAGTTTCCTCCACCTCAGCGCGCTGCTGTCCATCCAGCTCCTCTTCTTTGACACAGACTCCTCTATCTTCACCTGCACCGACAATGACCACCAGCCTGCTCCGTCCATTGACCTCAAGTTCAAGGAAGTCAAGGACAAGGAAGTCTTCAAAGACGATACTCAAAGCTGGGTTGCACCCCTCCCGTTCCGGTCTCCTAGGAGACGCCTGCCTAACGACAGAGACTATGCACTGAAACGCCTAAGGTCAGTCTGCCACACATTAGAAAAGAAACCTGCCATGAAACAACACTACATGCAGTTAATGCAAAAAATGATTGACTGTCAACATGCTGAAATTGCCCCAGCCCTTCCAGAAAGAAAAGAATGTTGGTATTTACCATCCTTTGACATCTACCATCCCAAAAAGCCAGAACATATTCGCATTGTGTTCGATTCAAGTGCTCAGCATGAAAGAATCTCACTCAACAATGTCCTGCTGAAAGGGCTTGATCTAAACAATAACCTGCTGGGCGTCCTCATTAGTTTCAGAAAAAAGAAAATTACAGTAACCGCAGACATTTAGCACATGTACTACTGCTTTGTTGTCAATGAAGAGCACAGAGACTACCTGAGGTGTCTGTGGCTCCGTGACAATCAGTGGAACGACATCGTGGACTATCGAATGCGTGTCCACGTCTTTGGGAACACGCCATCCCCTGCTGTGTCAATCTACTGCCTCAGAAAAGCAGCAGCAGAAGGAGAAGCTGAATTCGGCTCAGACGTCCAGGCATTCATTGAAAGAGACTTTTACGTCGACGATGCTTTGAAGTCTTTTGCAACTGAATCTGAGGCCATCAGCGTCATCAAGCGAGCGCAAGAAATGCTGACCTGATCCTGTATCAGACTGCATAAGATCACAACAAACAGTGCAGCTGTCATGAACGCATTCCCTCCTTAAGACCGCGCAAACAGCATAAAAGATTTGGATTTCTCTACAGACGAAGTGACTATGCAGCGCAGCTTAGGCTTAAGCTGGAACATTCTCACAGACACATTCACTTTTCAGGTGCAGGAGGACAACAAGCCATTTACACGCAGAGGCGTGCTTTCCACCATTAACAGCATCTTTGATCCTCTGTCTCTCACCCGTCACGATACAAGGAAGATCGCTGCTCAGACAGCTGACCATGGAAAACGGAGAGTGGGATTCACCTCTCCCATAAAACCTGAAGGCAGAGTGGTTGAAGTGGAAAAGTTCCCTCCAGTGCCTTCAAGAACTACAGATTCCCCGCTGCTATACATCCCTCTCCCCATCTGCGGCAAGCTCAAGGGAGTTGTGTGTGTTTGCAGATGCATCAACCAAAGCCATCGCTGCGGTAGCCTACCTGAAAGTGACCAACACAGACGGCCATTCCGAAGCTAGCACCTGTTAAAGAGACAACTATACCCAGACTCGAACTCTGTGCAGCAGTCCTAGCTGTGGAAATAGCTGAGTTTGCCATAAGTAACATGGACCTGCACATGAACTCTGTCTGAACTCTGAACCTGGAAGAAGATTCAGACATGCAACGATACCTACAAGACCAACAGTGCACATGGATCTTCAATCCCCCACATTCCTCCCATATGGGAGGTGCCTGGGAGCGGATCATCGGTGTGGCACGCCGCATCCTAGACTCTGTGTTTCTGCAGCAGTGCTTTTCCTCTCTGACACACGAAGTGCTTGTCACACTCATGGCAGAGGTGTGCGCAATCATCAATGCAAGGCCTCTGCTGCCTGTTCCCACTGACCAGGAGAGCCCGCTCATCCTTACCCCATCAATGCTGTTGACACAAAAGACTGGAACTCCATCTTCACCTCCAGCAGACTTCGGCAAAGCAGAGATCCTCCATCAGTAGTGGAAACAGGTGCAGCATCTTGCATAGACTTTTTGGCACAAATGGCAGCGTGAGTACCTGAACACCCTGCAAAGTCAGACCAATTGGCAGGACACAAGGCCCAACCTGCAGGAAGGAGACATTGTCTTGATGAGAGACAGTGCTGTGAGAAGACCCCAGTGGCCTATGGCTATGGTCACAAAATCTCTTTCCAGTAAGGACAGTGTACTGAGATCTGTGGAAGTAAGAGCAATTCGTCAAGGCACTCCAGACCAGTTTCTGAACTTGTTTTACTGCTTTCTCCCAAATGTGATATTGAGTGTGTTTAGACGTGTGAGCTCATAGATATGGTGTCCCTAAGATACCAGGCAGGGAGTGTCATGGTCTGAGCAGACCAAGATTTCATGTCTGTTCTTGTACACGGCTTTCACTTATCATTTGCTGTGTTAGAGCGCCACCTACTGGTTATAACGAGTATTGAAATGTATGTTTGGGTGTGTTAACCGCATACTTCCTGTTTATCGTTCAGACACACGAGAGAAGTCAACGTGAAAGGTTGTTCGTTTTGCTGTCTCGGAACAAGTTGTCCTTTTCACTTGCTTAATAGTTATTTCTTACCCACATGAAAGCAATGCCCGTAATTATAAATTGTTCTATTTAAATTATGGGTTGGGAAACTGTTGGGAAAGTATGGGAAATGTATAAGCTATGTTTAAGCTAAGCAATCCTTTTGTTCTTCGTAATGGCGATAATTGCTACATGTGTGTGGCTAGCAAATGTGTTTTATAGCTTATAAGATGAGACAAATGGACTGAAAATAGTTTTATTTGTATTCACAGTTTTACAGCATAAATAAAGGAAAGGAAAAAAGAATGAAGATTTCTTGCATCAACGTTCTTTGTTCGTCCTAGCCTGGTGGTTGTATACTTGCTGGATAGCTGAGTTAGCTCTACACTTAGTGAGGCCAGTATAAATGAAATTAGGTGTAAGAATGTTCATCTGCTCACACTGCCCACACTTCCATGACACAGAGCTGGATTGAAATCAGCAAAAATTCCTTTAAGTAACTAAACATCAGATACCATCCACCAAGCAGATATTTTAATCAAAGTTGTGGAATAAAGTTTGAGCTTGAAAACAGAATCTTCAAAGGTTGACAATGGACAAATATTAGGATTATGGGTCTTTGAGTCTGTAAGAAAAAAGACAATGTCAGAAAGGGATAAGGCTGGGTGAGAGCTTTTGTTTACCTCCCCTTCTCCAGAATTGATTCAATATTTATGGAAAAAACAAGCACCAAAGTTAAGAGATGTCACTAAGGGTGTGCAAAAAAATCGATTCACATTCGTATCGTGATTCAAGCTGTACCGATTCAAAATCGATTCATAGAATTCCAAAAAAAAATGTTCGTTTTGTAATGGCATGTATACTATTGTCCTGAAATGAGTTTAGCTTACCATTCCCATAGATGGCGCTGCATCGAATTCACACTGACGCCTGGGCACTTGTTATAATCAAAAGAAGAACGAGTGCAACAGGGATTTTCAGCCTCACATGTTGCCTTCAGGATGATGGACTGGAAAGATTTCCAGGGCAGGCAATTGGGCAGTACTTCCTGACATATTCATATACAGTAAATCATATATAACATACATTGATTTACATTTATTGGAACATAATTAGTCATAAGTCACAACATTCAGGAATCAAACTTTTATTTCTGAGTTTTTGGAAGTAATGGATTTTATAATTAGTTGTAAAAGAGTTAATGCCAATTCATCTTCACCAAAGTTTGGAAGCAGAAACTTCATAGAGAAAGGTCACGGTTTCCCTCTTGACCTCTGTTAATGAGACTTCCAAATGATCAGAACTAAAACAAAGTCTGTTTGAAGACACTGCAGCATGGTTACTGCTTCTGGACTTTGTCAGTTACGAGGTAATGGTTTCTTTTAAGCTTAATGAATCTATTAGCGAAAACAATATGACAGAAAATTGTTGTATATAAGATAAGATAGACTTTATTAATCCCACACTGGGGAAATTCCTGATATGAGCCCATGAAGAGCTGCCACTTATTGGTCCCGAGAGATGGTTAAAAAAGACAAATCCATCAGATGAGTATTTGTGGGTATTTCCAATGTGCGGCCCAACTATTCTGATGTTGAATCCAGCCTTTTAATTTGTCCATTATAGCTCTTTCAATTCGTTCCATCTCTATGAAAAATCAGTCCTGCTCTATTCTATGTTGAGGTATTTACAGTAAGATGCATTACGTAACTTTAACTGGAAATGATAGGGAATGAAAATCAAATGTGATGCATAATTATGTTTAAATTATAAACTGCTCTCATATTCACTTTGATACACCCAGTCATTCTGTAACCCAATGCAAACTACTAAGAATGTGTGTACACACACACACACACACACACAAAGTACATATATAACAAATTACTGAAATAGCAGAGAAATTAGTACAGTATTAAGTACTGTCTGATGCAAAAATTACGTAGATTTAGTTTACAAAATATAAATAACTCGACAAAAGGGCAACTACTGCACATAAAGGCAACAGGTAATGAAGTCTCCAATACATGTATTTACTAATACAGTATATAAATCCTAACATATTAATTAAAATACAATTTAAAGATCCCCCTAGTCATCTTATTGTGATGTTTTTCTGACATTAATGAGGGCATTCATAATTGTACCAGTAGCTGTCTCTCTCTCTCTCTCTCTCTCTCTCTCTCTCACACACACAATATTTTCCTCTTTCTGTCTTTCTCTCTCTTGGGTGCATGCTGTCCAGAGGCATTATGCAATTACAGCCTGAGTGTCCACCAATCTGTGCCCCGTTTACCAATCAGAATGGTTACTTTCAAAGCATGCAATAAATGTCATTAGCGCCACTGCAAACCTGTGGCGAAGTGTTGGTGCAGCATTACGATGTCTGTTGCGACATCACAGCCATCCCAGATGGACGATGACATCATCTACGGACCAACCCTATTTACCAATAATAAGAAAAGGCAATTTGGGCACATTCATTCATAATGTAGGTAAAGATATAGCCAGGATACGATTTGTGAAAAAAACAGAGTGTGTGTGTGTGTGTGTGTGTGTGTGTGTGTGTGCATTTCATGTACATTTTGTACTATGAAATGCGTGCAACGTTCAACATCAATCCCACTGTGACTTTGAAATTTCACTGCCAGATAAAACTTATGACATCAATGTTTCCTTAGATTTCTGTACTTATTTTTCCAGCTGCGAACAGCTCCTCCTTTTCTTTTGTGCATTGCATTGAGGATGAACAGTGTGAGCCAGTATCACACTCAAAAAGAGATCACATGTATTATGTCTTACTGTCTGGTTGGTGTATAATTCAGTTTGTCACCTTCCCAATGTGGACACAGTACATACTCAAAACCATCTAGGAATTAGTATGTAGAATCCATGCCGCGTCCAGTTTATTATTTACACCCAGCTATGTCCAACCCATTTATATTCAGGGTAAAGTAAATAATAGAAACACCTCTCAGCATAATGCAATACAATTCAACAGCATCACAATCTACAGCCTCAAAAATGACTATAAGGTTGAATCAACACCTCTTTAAAACCATTTGAACTAAAACTGATCATTATAACCTTCATGAAGTTAGGATTTATTGCTGAACTGTTGTATTACACTGCATTAGGTTAATCTGGCTGTATCTAATAAACTGGAAACTGATTCAATATTTGGGACACCCTGGTAAAGTTGGGTTAAACATGGGTTTAACACGTTTAGTAGACCTTCCTTATACATCCCTCCCTCCTATATTAGATACTGTAAGTCGAAACAATGACGACACAACTCAGTTGAGGGTGGAGACCACTGTAATATGGCTCAGCTTCCAGACAGGATAATAATCTTGCAGGTCAGCATGGTTATCCCCAGCTGCTAGGGTACAGTTGAAATGCATATCATAACCACACAGCATGGCACGACTACCCACCCCCGGGCTACAGAAAAGAGCCATACATGTAGGCTGTGCACCTTCCTAGTGTAGCTGCTTTGTCTCATTTAATTTGATGGTCCGACTTTTACTTCCTTCAGTTCAGCCCAGTAATTGCGTTTGGACTCTATGTGGAGCCAATCTGACATCTGACCCCTCACATCACTCGCTCTGCCGCTAGTGTACCATAAGTTGACGTCTAGGTTTGGGCCCAGAATTCAAGCTCAGATTGAATAAAATTACAGTCTTCAGCCACCTGAGTCTGATTCAAATGTCAGCAATTCACTGGCTCATGGAAAAGGGTGGGGGAGTGCAGAGTTAAATGTCAAGTAATGCTTTTTAAACTAATTGCCTTCAGTGCCTTTGGAGAAGCCACTGTGGGCTGAGGCTGATTAGAAAAGGTAGCTTCATGAATCTGACCACCTGATTAGCAGACGAGTATTGTTGCACTTCTATGGAAAAATCTCTGAGTGGTCTAACGTAGAATGTAGCTGTGAAGGGCTAACCACGGTGCTCGTATACTTTTACAGCACATTTAGTTTAATAGCTGGCTGGTTTTGTTGCACGCAACATATTATAATATTTAGTAATATTCATACATTTCTACAGCAGAGCTTAAACCATTTGTGTCATACCCTCTGTAGTGTACAAAGTTAGCCTGACCTCACCGGTAATTTACCCTTATTTGTACAAAAAACAGATGTAATGTTTTTCATCTGATATGTGTATAAAAGGAAGTGAACTGTGTAGACTAACAGAGGAGAAAATAGTACATTTGTTGGAAAATATTTCCAGGTGTGGATTGATAGCTGTTTTTGGGTATTATTGGGAGTGTATGTGGGATTAACCCAAAATAAACTCCAATGTTCATGTTCGTTGTAATAAAGGAACATGTCATCCAGTATGGCTCGTTTGTGTGTGTTTAAAATGTTTAGACAACAATGGCACTGAGGAGTAACATATATCAGGCTTTGTCTACATACATAGGATACATTCATTGTTGTTTTGGGGTTTTTAAATTTGAATAGTTTACAACAGAAAAAATTAAGACTCACCAGAAATATGAGAATCTGCATTTTTTAAAATTTATGATTAAAACGTGTTTTACATTAAAAAAGAAAAAATTATAAATGTCCATAAAAGATATTTTTAATGTTATATTAAACCTATTTTGAACTATTAACAGACTTTGTTGTCATTTACTTTTGCATTAAAAAACTTTTATTAAAGTGATGACATTGTCAACACATTCGAAACAGTATCAACTTCATGATTTGTTTAAAGGTGCCATGCCACACAAAACCGTTTTTACTTGTATTTTTTGAAATATGTTATGTCCATATGTGTTTGTGTTATGTCGTGAATGTGAAAATGAACTGCTACCTCCTCTATCAGCTCTAGCCACTGAAAAGAAATAAGCGGAGAAATCAGGCCAATTACAAAAGCTGGTCAGTCTGACGTGGTGTTGCCTGAGCTCATTACTATTCATGAGCTCGCCCAGTTGCACTGGGTAAAGGCTGCCAACAGCCAGGCTCTCATTGGCTAGCTGTTAGCCAATCAGAGTCAAGCAGCTTAGCTTGTTGAATATTAATGAGAACTGGCACAAATTGAGCTGAGTCTTCCAGCAGGCTTTCAATACCACGCGAATGGCTTATAACAAGGTAACCAAGGGATTTTTTTCCACAAAAAAATGTACAGAGTCCATGGTAGAACTTCACACATTATCACAAAGTAATGAAATACGTGTGGCAGGGCACCTTTAAGAAAAACACTTTTGCTTAGAATTTCTTTGATTTCTGAAAGGAAGGCAGTAGAATTTTTTTTTAACACTTTATTTATAATTAACAAAAGTTAGGGTTATGTCGGGTTAGGCTTATGTAGTTACTTGGTTATTAACATATGGATTACTCTTATTTGGGTCAAAGACGTTGTCCTGCCCTGTGTAATACAAGGGTGCCAGAGGACAGAATAGAAATAGCTAACTATTATTAGACTATTAGACAGAGGGCAAAGTACAGGACATGACATAAGGTGCAGATACAGGGAAACAGGGACAGGACACATGGAACAAGATTTAGGGTATTGTATCACCACTCTAAATCACAAAGTATTACGCAAGATGGAAGTTGGACCTTAGGTGATTTCACACATGATCTAGATCCAGACAGGTCACTTTTAATAACTGTGCTGTCTGACAGAATAATGCACATTTTGACAGTTTAAATGTCAATTATTTTCATAGTGATACAGGTTTTGATTACTTATTTAATATCATAAGCGAATACATAATGTTCCGTTTTTCTTTTTTAAGCTACCAACATTAAAACAGAGAGCATAATTCAAGCACAGAATGAGATATGTTTAATGTTTTTACATGTACTTGTAATATCTCCAAAAAAAAACACATCCCACTCACTATATGAAATTGTCAATGTGCTCTGATGGAGAGTGACGAGTCTGGGCTCTTTTTCATGAGTCATGTTATCATTCTGTCATCAACATCCCCATGTTACTTGATGATACAGTATGCAACGCATTATCATTAACGGGTTTGTATATTATCCTACGAAATTACGCCGACTGTCGGACGGTCACGTGACGACATAACAGTTACGTTTAGCCATCTTTACAGTTAAATTTAGCTGAGAAAAGTTGACTGTGAGCCGGGTACAGGGTACTATGAGGTCCCGGTCGTTTCAGCAGCCGTTGCCGTTTAGCGGACAAAAGGTGACTGTCATGCGTCAACGACCGTTAAGTTTAGGCACCAAAATGAAAAAAAAGATTGTGGTTTGGGTTAAAAAACCAGCCCACTTAAAGGTTAACTAACGTTTTTTTCAACCTGGACCCTATTTTCCTATGTTTTTTTGTCTAAGCGACTTGATAGGAACAACAATCTTTGACATTGGTCCAGTATTAAACAAGATCACTGCAGTCGGCAGCGGCAAAACAAGCTACAATGTAAATTAATAGGGCAATTGTGCAGCTTGTATTGACCTTCACAAAAGTGCTCGTTTTGCCACTGACAGGCTCAGATTAATGTGCTAAGTGTCCGACAACATTATTATTTTTTTTTTTAAACATAAAAACAAACAGGCCAAACTATACAGAAAAAAGATTCAGCAGAAGACCAATATAAAGTACAGAAGGTTTGTTAAGGATACATTTCAGAAGCAGCTTTATGTAACTTTACTGACATTTTCTAAATAAAATTAATTAATTAATTTGAATTCTAAGAACACATACTATACAATGGCCTATACAATGTCAATTTAAGGTGCAAAAATCAGAGGAATGGAAAATGTCTCACTAATTAGACAGTGACAAAAGTTAAGTTTTCAGTCAAGTCTGTTTTGGTTTCTCACTTAGATCTAAAATGAATACCAATTTAGGGCCTGGCATGCAAATTCAAACTACACTGAAATACACCAGATTGCTTTTTCATCTGGCCATCTTCATCTCAATAGAGGAAATGATTTATTTTTGTGCAAATAAATTCATTCACTGAGAGCTTAATTAACCAGTGATTCATGATTTGGGTTAAGCTCAACTCTCCAAAGCTTTCAGAAGAATCTCATTTTCTAGGACAACATTGATTCTTTTTTATTTCTTCAAATACCCCTCCCTTTTCACTCAACTGATTAGTTTAGTACACGCCTGACTCATGATTTCCTCACTTGACTAACTGCAGGAATCTAAAATATGGAGAGGAAATAAAAAGTCCCCCAGGAAGTTAATATCAGTACAAGGTACAGTCCTTTTTAAAGCAAGCGGCAACACACACACACACACACACACACACACACACATACACACACACACACACACACACACACACACACACACACACACACACACACACACACACACACACACACACACGGTTTATGAGGGCATTTAGAGGGCATTAGAAGAAAATGTCTTGCGAATGTTTTTTTCTTTGATGTTGAAGTTGTGCTAGTTTAAGGTGGCTAAATTATAATTTGCAGGTACAAGAGTTTAATAGTAATAGTTTAAACTTGGTGTAAAGGTTTAGAACAACTGTTCCCTTTTACCAACCCTGTCTCCTAGAAATGACATGTATTACAACTAGATTGCAACTGCAAATGTAAAGCTTAATTTATACTTGTGCATTAAGGGGATACTATGCATCTTGTACTAGCAGTTACATAGGCTCTGTAGCTAAGCTGTAAGCTACATAGTAACTGCCCTTTGACTCCTCAAAAATTAAACAACACGTCAGGGGTACCGCGGCTACAGAGATACCACATAGAGGCAGCAAGAACTGCGATTGGTCAGGATGGGCTGCAAGTATTTTCTCCTACAAGTTCCTGATGCCAGGAGA
This sequence comes from Sander lucioperca, assembly GCF_008315115.2. Taxonomy (NCBI): domain Eukaryota; kingdom Metazoa; phylum Chordata; class Actinopteri; order Perciformes; family Percidae; genus Sander; species Sander lucioperca. The sequence goes on from NC_050176.1 coordinate 29,967,852, forward strand.
GCTTGTTGAGAGTGAGGACATGAAGCAAGTTGAAAAAAAGTATCTGTTATCTTCTCTTTTTTCAGAAACATAATAAACATAATTGTTAATTCTACATTCTTTCCGATTTGATTGCCAAAAGAAGAATAAAAAGAATAAAGAAACTGGACCGTAGGAAGGAAATTAGACCTTAGAAAGGCTAATTGATTTGATGTTCCCTCTTTATTATCATTCTATTGATTCAGCAGCCTTAGTTTGACACACCATGTCACAATAAGGAGCTTTGTTCCCCTTTGCAGAATTGCTTCACAAAGTGCCAAAGGAGCGCCAGGTCAAAAGCAGCACTCCGAAAAAGCTTTCCGTTTCTTCGGAGCAAATGGAACAGTCATTTAAAAAGGTACAGTACCATGCCATCACTAAGTGTTCTTTGTCATTGCCAATTAAAGAAACCCGCCAGAGCCATGACTACACACAATGCCTCTCAGAAAATGTGTTTTTTCCTCTATCAAGAATGATTCAAAAGTGTTCTAACTCTTTGGAGAATTGTTCATGTAGTCATTTCCAAGTGAAGTATCAGCTTGGAAGTTTTTTTTCACAGTTTAAAACATTCTACAAACTAGAAGGGCACTCAGAGAGAGAGAGAGCGCAGACCTTCGCCAAAGCATGCCCTATCTCACAATGTTAATGGAATTTTTCCAGTCAGGAAATCATTTTTCAGATTATTCTTACACCACATGAATGCAGCACAAATGCCCTAAAAGGTAAGTTTTTCCAAAAATTTTAAAAATCTTAACATGAATCCAACATATTATTAGCTAATACAAATCCCCACTGCTTACTGGCCTATAGGTAAGGTAGTCACTAAGATAGCCATACACAGATACAGTTCATCCTAAGGATTTACTGTGCCACATGTATGTGTATCATTAAAACATGATTTATAAAATAATGCCAACAATTGTTAGGCTTTTACTGTAATAGCTTAGTATTCTATGCAAAAAAAAAAGGTATGTAGAAAGGCTTTAGGCCACCCTACACGTTATTGTAGGCCCAGTTTAATATGCAATGTCGTTTTAGACAATATTTGTAGTAGGGGGTCCCTGTTCTCTCTCTCTTTCAGTTAAGGGGTCCTTGGCTTAAAAAACGTTGAAGAGGATATAATTGGAGCATGAGCACTCCTTACAATTAAGTAATGCAGTATAAAAAACAGTGTTAAGAATGTTTTAATGAAAGTAATAGGCACATGTGCACTCTTTTTTAGTGATGTGCATAAGCATTGGTATTTTAAATAAACTGATGTATTAATTTCTCACATGAATTGATTTGATTGATTTATATTTCTGTGACGTTTTTCAGGTGCACCACCTCTTTAAAGAGCTGATGTTTGCATCTGACCTTTCATACACAGTTCATGCTGAAGATAGAGAGGCTGTTCAAATACTTTGCAAACCTTCCTGCCATAACATAACTACACTGACATTCCTCTCAATGGACATATTACAAAACACTATAGAAAATAACATTCAACACAATAGAATATTCAGCTGTTACATTTATGTTATCTGGATTAGATTAGCAATTGTAAAGTAGGCCATCTTTAGGCTAATTGTGCACTGTTAAGGTAACCCCATCTGCTAGAAAATGTGTTGTGGATATTTTGCCAGAAATCTAATAAAAACAACAGTCAATTATCATTTTACGTATGCAGTATCAATATTTTTGCAACTTGCCAGATATGTTAATTGACAACATTTTCCAACATTTGTGAAAAAAATGTACTCAGGCGACATTACATTTTCTTCAAACATAATTTCTAGGAGACAGGGTTGGTTGAGGAAAACATTATTATTGAATTGGGAATCAGCATCTGCAGACTCAATATCAAATGACTGAGAAAGAGAGGAAAAAATGTTATTGTGACATCCCTAACGAAGCACTGCTAAAGGGCTGCAGAGGATGCCAGATACCTCTTCTAGCTTGGTGCTTCTGGGAGGAACAGTGATTGAGTTACACTCACAGCTACACCATCTGGAAGGGCTCTTCAGACAGGCAAACGACATCTCCCAGGAGACAGACCTCCCTGCTGCTGCAGACCTTGAACCATTTCTACATGTCTTTATTGGGGATGATATACCCCTGCACCACAGGCAACAGCCATCCTGCATACAATAGAATAGAATTAAGACACTGAGCTTGCCCAGGGTTGTGTCAGAATCTGGTCCTCTTGGTCCAGAGGCCATTCCCTGAGTGTGCAGTAACAACACAGCGCAGTAGGTGATGGAGACCTCCAACCACTTCTATTCACAAGCTGGTGAAGTGCCAAGGCAGCACCAGTGCTCTGAAGTCATTAAAGCCTCCACTCTTCACCTCCTCACCTGACACCTTCCAATCTGCACCTCTCAACAATACAATCTGCTCCCCAAAACAAAAGCTCAAACAACCAAGCCTGTGTCACCGTCTGAGTCATAAGTGTGTTTGTGTCTCACAAAGAGTTTAATATTGCAGTAGCCATAGCAGGTATGTGGGGCCATTTTTATATTTCTGACACTGACACAATTGTATTGCAGCTCAAATGTGACCTCACCAGCATGTGGGAAATGTTGAAACCAGCTAAACTAGCAAGTTTAGCTAAAGTTAACAAAGAATGATTCAATTAAATGTTTTAAAAAATAAATTCTGCCTTTTTTCTCCATTTTCCATTGAGACATCCCCTAAACGCATTCCACCAAAATAGATTTCATTACTTCTCTTTTGACATTTCAGGATCGTAGCTTTAAAAACGATTATATTGGTTAAAGTTATGAACAAATGAATCAATTAACAAATTGTGATCGTCACACTACTTGAACTGCATTTACAGTGTGTGTGTGTGTGTGTGTGTGTGTGTGTGTGTGTGTGTGTGTGTGTGTTGATTATCTCTATAGAGTAGTGTTTAAGAGGATTATGAAGTTCTTGCAATTCATATAATGTTACATGTTTAGTTCGTGAGACAAGCTTTATAACTTTTTTTGTCTTTCATTTGGCTGCAATGACTATGTGCTGTTGCCTAAAATAATTGTCACAATGAGGGGGGAGAAAGTTTATCACCTTGCAAGATGTATACTGTAGCCTATATTATCAGACAACTAGGGGTTCTCTTAAAATGAATTCCAGGGAAAAGTTTTGGTGGTGCAAACAAACATGTTTCCGTTACAGAATTTAAAAGAAGAAAAAAGGGAAAAAGTTCAAGCAGGAAGGGAACCCAGAGCAATAAACAGTAGGGTCGCTGCTAGATTGATAGATTTGCTGAAAAAACTGACAGCAAATCACAAGGGGACCTCATTTACTGGAGGACAAGCACTGGTAATATTTTACTATGCCCTGGGCTGTCTTGGACATTTGCATTAATGTTGACTAGACATTTGTGCGTGCAAACTCTGGCCCTTGAGCAAGTCTCCAGCCACTATATTTTTTAGGAATGCTATGCTAACTCTAGCTTGCTTGTCCACTTTCCACATTAAAGATTTTACAGCATGTGTAATTTCTGTTCCAGGGCTGAGCTCTATCTCATCATCCTGCAATGTGATTGACAACTAATCAAAGAAGACACACAGCCCGAGTCCTCCTGCAGCACATGCCTGCTGAGAAAGTTTGTTTATTGTTTGCATTTCCAAATTGATTTTCAGACAAAATATCAAGTAAATATGATGCTGTGTCTAGACCTTCTGGCAATGGACACAACATATGTGCTGTCTTAAAATGATTGAAAATAAAAAGGTATGCTAATTTTGAAGGAAAAAATGGAAACTACTGAAATTAACTGTATTTTAATGGTTAACCTCACAGATATAAAACAATACATTATTTGATACTGTTAGAGGTAAAAGCATGTTACCACCACCTTTGGATAAAAAAACGCACCATCTGGGTATTGATCTTTTGTATAATTTGTAAATCACTTCTGACTAAATGAGCTAATTCTCCATATTCTCAACTCATATGCCCTCTTAAGCACTTTCAACGAGAGTGGTACTATCATTTCCTGTTCTGGATGAGACTCATGGGCAGCCAGTGTTGTCTAGGCCAAGGCAATCAGCATATTGGAAAGCATGGCGAAAGGGTGATTGGATTACCATTTGGCTGCCAAAGAAAAAATCTTCATAATCAATATAGTAATGTAGATCAACCACATCTGCGAACAATCTAGATAAATACCTGTCGCATGAAAAGCCAGGTATGAACGGAGCTGTAATCCATCTGATAGACTATAAAAGATGTATGATTCGTCAAAAATGTGCTTTTGCTGCTTGATTTGTTTTAAACCGCAGACGCTGAATTATACTCCAAATTGTCTCATCTGTCTATAGAGTGTAAGGCGAGTACCTTTTCTCTAGCACTGTGAATCAAAGTAGTTTAGTTTATCGTTTAATTAATCATAAAATGGATGACACACTATCTCAAAATAAGATATAAGGTGAGGCGATGAAGCACTAATTGCAGTTTATTTTAGTGTTTTGGTTTTACGTATTTCTAAGATTATAAAGCAAGTCTACACTGTGACAGCACTGCGACAGAGTTTTTTAACACACAATGCCACTGCAAAATAACAGCAGCAAACAACAATGTGCTAACATTACTTCCTACAGACAGAATGTGTGAGAAAATCTTCTAGTCAAAGCTCATTATCAAATAAAATGATTACTGAGCAAAAATGTTTATTAAATGCACCAGTTAATATGAAAATTAGAATGACCAAGATACACTGAAGACATTCAGTCTATATCACGACGTTCCACTTCTGGGATTGCTCCAGTGCCGGAGGAAATTCCGCTGGATGCATGTCTTTTCGCCGGTGTCCGTTTCCTTCCGCTTTCTTTGTGTTGGTATTTTAAACTCCAGTCGATTTATGAGGACTATGGTTAACTTCTCCTCAGATCTCTGCAGGGTAAATCCAGACAGCTAGCTAGACTATCTGTCAAATCTGAGTTTTCTCTCGCACAATTAAGACAACTTTTGAACGTACATGTTTCACCAAAACAAGTTCCTTTGGTGGCTTTTTAAAATTGTTTTCAATGAGATTGAAGCGTTTTGCTCACTACTTTTGCTTTGCTGAGCACCTTGCATTTTTTTTGCAGGAGTGCCCTGAACACCTCAAGTTGAAAGAAAACTTCAACTCAGAGCGGAAAAAACGCCTGACATCATTTAACTTTACAGCAAAATAACAGACTGGTGATTCGATGATTGCCTAGCAGAAATAACAAAAAGATGCAACTGGTTTGATCAGGGCGTCTTCAACACATCGCATTTTGCAACCTGGACACACACTCTGTCTAATCACGGCCTTACTCAGCTATTAAGACTATGCATGTTCCTGCACAGGAATGATGCTAGCATTCAAAATAATTTTACAAATTATTTAATCAAAGTAGCTACGAGGAACTTTTAAATGTTTCTGTTTCTGTTTAATTTTTCACCTAATGATCATAAATTACCTGTAACAGCAAACGAGACTAACCGTAAAAAGAAGGCTATTTTTTTATATAGTTTTAATGCCTTTGCCCAGGTCCGATTTTTCCTGCAAAGTCACAAAATGATTTACAGCAGGCTCTACAGTAGCACATTCTGATGAGTCACAGATTCCGGTGTAACACCGGAAGAGCCTGTGTTAGTGAGGATACAGCCAGGTAAAGGGTAGCAGCAGATATCTTTATATAGGCCTAATTGCGTTTTAATTTTATTTTAGAAATTTCCTGTTGTAGTTATGGCTGATACTGGGGCAGGGCCATCACAGACAAAAAGGAAATTAAATGAAGAACAACTAAAAGCTAAAAGGGAGAGTAACAGGCGATGGTCGAAAACCTGAGTCAACTTCGGTTGGGCTTTCAACAGATGGAGACAATTATGGGATTGTAAATGATTCAAAACAGACACTGAATTGGCCCTCTTCCTCCTAGACAGGTATGTAATATGTCTATTTCGTTCATAAAATAACTTCAGTAGCCAACATGAAATTTCGTACCCCTTCCATTTAGCGCCCAATTTTTATTTATTTTCAGTCTGTTTGTGTTAGCCTACTATTTTCTTTTTGTCAGTCCCTCCAGGATTTCGCGATCGCGCCAATTCACGCGAATTCAACCAATCACCGTGAATTTGGTGCGACTTGCTTTTCCGCAAATTTGACCAATACCCTGAAGTTTCCCGCGACTTCAACCAATCCCAGCAGGAAAAAACGGAGATGAGACGACACGATGACCTAAATTGAGGACAGCTATGCTTGTTATTGTAAGTGCAATGATAAGTTAAAGTTCAATAAGTAACATTACTTTATCAAACCATATGAATGTGTGTCCCAGACCAGATTAGGAAATTAACTAACAATGTAAAGATCAACAAGCCACTGACACATATGTTGAGATTTGATTCATTCAATAAATTATTATTTTTTGTCTCAAACCCACCAGTCATTTTCATATTATACCAAGATTAGCAGCATCCTGAGCCTTTTTGGTAAGGTTACTAGGAAAATTCAGCCCAGAGTAATTTTATTCTCCCCAAAACAAGTTTCCTTTTTATTTTTAAAGAACTATTCGCAACTTTTTTTTGCAACTTTCACTGTCTACCGCAACTTCATTGCAACAAACATACAAAAGACATCGCAACTTTTATTGCAACTTTTTACAAAAGCTCCCGCGAAATCAGGCATTTTGGGCCACAACAATCTCAAAAAAACGCCGCGAAATCCTGGACGGACTGTTTTGTCCCCCTGTACTTGTGTAAAGCGCCCTTGGGTTTCATGAAAGGCGCTACATAAACGACTTGCATCGCCTCCACGGTCCGTCGGGGGGGGGACTTGAACCGGGGGGCTTTGGCCCCGTTCATATTTTCTTGCAGTTCTAGTTATTATTACAACAAACTCTTGCTAATGCTTTGGCTCGTGACCGCTACAAAAAGATCTTTACGACAGCAGGTGAGGTAAAAACACTACCGCTTTTCTCAAAAGGTGCCCCTAGAATCGACACAAACTAAAAGTTCCTCGTAGCTGATTTAATAGCTTAATTAAATTATCCATGATTATTATAATACCATTTTGGTAATCAGTTACCCTTTAAAGTAAATTTTTAAAAAAAAGTCCAAAAAAGGCTGCTTCCAGCTTCTTGAATGTGAAGATTTGCAATTTCTTTGTTTTTAAGTAAACTGACTATTGTTGGTTTTTCCACTGTGATGGGCTAATGTTCTGATTATGAACTGATTGATTCAAGAAAAGAAAAATTATGGAAATGATTTTCACTGATGGGGTTATTTTTTAACCATGTACTGAATTGTATTGTGGGTATTATATATTAGGTCACTGACTTAATATATATGCAAATATCTTTCACTCCTGTAAAACACAACTGTGGATTTGTGGAGGCACTAATATAAAGCTATATTGTGCATTTGGACTTCTCTCTGAGCCATTGAACTGGAGGAATAAAATCATGCAAGAGGAAAATTACATTATACAAATAATAAATTGTTGTAATTGAATAATAAATAATAGGCAACAGATTATCATAAATGTGTTGAGAAAATAAATTCACTGGGGGGAAATATTGCTGAGGTAAGATACCACATGTCCACAACACACTTTTGTTAACTTTCAATCTCTGCAAAATATTACAGCCTATCAAAAAAGTGCCAAACAGACCAAAGTGCCCATCATGAATCTCCTTCTAAAGTATGAACAAATGGCCCCATAACAATCTGGAGCCAAATTCATTTAACTGCATTGCTGTAAGAAAGCTTGTTCACCTGTTGAGGTTTTGAACAAAAGCTACATTGCATTTCGAGCATTTAATTGTTACTGGTTTTTATTAGGTGTTACCCATAAATGTAAGCTCTATCGGTGTTTGTTTACCTGCAGAACTGACATAGCCTTAGGTCAAGAGTTGTTGTTTGTTGTTTGTTTTCAAATCAAATCTCCAAATTAAAAGTACTTTCTTTATACATATTTGTATAAGCTACTGATTGCTTTTCATAATAAAACAGTACAGGATTACAACAGAAAATATGACACGCTCAACTCTGAACCAAGATACTGCAACACTGCAATGGGCAACACGTATATACAGCTGGGTTGATTGTTGGGTGGTAGATTAATTGAGTCCCTGGCGTAATTACTCAGACAGGACAGCGGGCAGACACAGATCCTCAGCATCTCTGATTATGTGGTGTTTGTGCTGTGAAGGGGGTCATTAGTCACTCTCACCACGGTAGCTGGATTTTTTCCCAACTACTGTGTGTGTTTGTGTGTGTGTGTGTGTGTGTGTGTGTGTGTGTGTGTGTGAGAAAAGGATAGAAATGACAGAGAAGGAAACAGGAACAGAGACGACACAGAGCACAAAACAATGTAAAAAAAGTAGCTTGATGATACAGCATCCTAAATCGAGGGTGTTCGACTTCCATAGCTTAAGGGTGCTACATTTAGTAGTTTAAAGACAATGAAAAAATAAGTATCTATGTTAAGTTTTTATACTGCTGGTTTTTTTTTAGTATATACTGGAGTGTACCAATGTTTTCTCTTACTGCATTCTTTCTCGCCTCACTCTAAAATATAATTTGTTTTCTTTTATTTTTATTGCTTCAGCCCCAAAGCCCTGCCTCTGCTCTCTGTTGGCAGGCTGCCCAAGACAGACTTGGCATGGTCCTATTCAATTTGGTGCTTTGCTAAGATGGATACGTTTGCTTTTCTTGCTGCTGACAGACCCCCTCACCTCAAAATAAATGTATGAAACAGCTGAACTTTCTTTTCTCAAGTTAGTTATGAAGTTACAAAGTAGGTTTAACAAGGAAGATCACCTCGTCCCAGCACCCCTCGCACATGTTTTTTTTGTTTCTTTGGTCAACAAGTCTGAAAATATGGTTTGCCCATATCAATAATAAACAATTGGTAATGGTTCAGGAACAATGTCGTTTTGAAACTATTAATCTAGTATTAACTATTGATATACCAATGGCTCTCTATAAACCATTCAATACATTTCTTTCTATTTCTATGGTAACTACTATGAAAATATTAATAAACCAGCAATGGATAACGATGATTGATAGCGTAAAAAACACAAAACTGTTTTTTCCTTAACGAAAGGTATGTTTAAAAAAGAATGTACGTGGGCCACTTCACAGCAGAATTATGAATTCAAATTTGATGTAATATTCTGTTTTTGACTGATGAATAATCAATTTCTCATTCTCATCTCATGTATAAAATGCAAAATGAAAGTGTCCACAAGAAAGTGATTCAACAATTGACAGGGGCTATTTTCAAGCACAACCAAAATAAATAAATAAATAAAAAGTAAAGTTATTATCCTGCACAATTAATCGAATATTAATCGTGATAAAGATTTTGGTTTCCCACAATTAGGCTAAACAAACATGAAATGTGAAAGTGCAATAACATTTTGTGTCCCTAAAATCAATAAATACTCGTCATAAATAATTGTCAAATAATCAAATAACACATTAGCATCAATTAGAACTGTTGCTCATACTCCTGCTTTGTGTGTTGTCTGCCCTTTATAGTATTCTCATATAATAGCATAATAATAACCACTGATATGGGTGGGGAACATTCCACTGGTAACTGGTGTAACTGGTAGAAAAACAATAGCAGAAATAGATTTTTTATATACAAAGCCAGTTTGTCTTTAAGTCATGGTCAGTCAGAGTTACTTGCTGTTAGCATGAGAACACACTAGATCCCCCTGAGCACACTGGACTTTTAAGCTCCAAACCCTAAACTCAGCACATTTTTTTTTAATCAGTCAACTGGCTAGCCAGTCTGCACTGAGCTATAGCTCTGTCCACTACCTGTCATTTCAGCTAGGTCACTTCTGTCTAACAACCCATGGGGAATAATGGCGGTGCCCTTCATCACTGACACTGTCCAGTACAAAGAGGGATTTGAACTAATGGAATTAAATCACATACACATACACACTTACACACAAACACACACACAGGGCAATGCCTTCACCTCAGATCAGCAGATTTGTAGGTCTGCTCAAACAAAAAACAATCTATAATCTATACTTATGTGCCTGTTGTTATAGGATATATATATATATATATATATATATATATATATATATATATATCCTATGTATTATATATACCAATAGACACTTTAAAAAATTCAATATGAGATGGCATATAATGACAAACCCAGAGTTAAAATCGGATACTGGAAGCCAAGGACGATCAAAGCTTTGACACAACAGAGGACACAAGGGGTAGAATGGAGGGAGGTCAGTTTGGCAGTGTCAGACAGTGTTGAGGAAAATAACATTGAACATGTAATACCATGCATAGTATATGTAATGACCATATGCTGTGGTCAGTCCTGATCAATATTAACAGTGGTTTACTGTGTGACAAAATGTAAGGTTTGGCTACAGTAGAATGGCTTGGAAGGAAGAGACAGCCAGGAGTGGTGTAGCCAGTCCAAAAGAGCACTGCACAATCTGTGTAACTCTATGTATGACCACTTAGGGAGAGGACGCAGGAACTCAACCAAAACAGTGCATAATGTAAAAACTAAAATACAAATGTAGCACAAGGACACTGCAGTATTTGCAGTAGCCCATGCTCTATACGCCCTTCTCTACATCCCCCACTTCTTTCTGGTGGATCCCGAAGCGTTTAATGTCTAGACGGGATATGTAATCACAACAGTGTGTTCTGGGTCTGCCCACTGGTCTCAGCTAATTGAAACACATCCACAGAGAGACGTCCAGGAGGCATCCTAATCAGATGCCCAAACCACCTCGGCTGACTCCTTTCAACATGAAAGAGCAGCGGCCTCTTCAACCTATCTTTAAGAGCCTTGAAGCTAACCACTCTTCAAAACTAAAGTCCTTTTCTCTTACTTTATTCTCTTCATCATACAAGATTCACTATAATTTCAGTTGCTGTCTACACAAACAATACCACCATCTACAGGACAGCTGTCTAGAGCATATGCGGCATTTGAGGGCTTTAATTGAGTCCTCAAGGCTGTCAATGATCACAGCCAACCCAAGGAAGTGTGAAATTAGACAGATTGAGTTACCATATATGATGTTACTTGGGCTTTTGGCACAGTTGGTATAGACATATAGATAAAACAGCAGTTTTAATGGCTGTGGTGAGCTGGTTTCTAAGGCTAACCAACAAATAGAGGCATTTTATGGCAGACATTGACCAACTGTAATACAAATGTAACAGGCCCTTTGTAAAGGGCTCAACTTAAAGGGTAACTACTGTTTTTTTCAACCTCGACCCTATTTTCCTATGTTTTTGTGTCTAAGTGACTGATGGTAACAACAATCTTTGAAATCAGTCCAGTATTAAGCAAGATCGCTGCAGTTGGCAGCGGCGAAACAAACTACAATGTTAATTAATAAGGCAATTGTCTAGCTTGTATTTATCTTCATAAAAGTGCTTGTTTTTTCGTTACTAAATGGAGTCTGGTGGGTTTAGCGCTAGTGACTTCAGAGGTTTCTGGTTAAACAGAAAGGTCTCAAAGAGGTTTTAAAGGTCTATATATGAAGGGATCCTTTCCATAATGTTGTCAGACACTTAGAATATTGATCTGAGCCTGACAGTGGCAAAATGAGCACTTTTATGAAGATAAATACAAGCTGGATAATTGCCCTATTAACTTACATTGTAGTTTGTTTCGCCGTTGCCGACTGCAGCGATCTTGCTTAATACTGGACCAGTGTCAAAGATTGTTATTCCCATCAGTCACTTAGACAAAAAAACATACGAAAATAGGGGTTTTAACAAAAATGGTAGGTTTTGTTAAAACAGGTCAACTAGTCCTTTCTTTCTTGCATGTTAAAGTGAATGCTTGTGCTTTGTTGTTATGTTCTGCTGCTTCCTCTTGGGAACCACTTAACCCTGTTATAATTCCACACCACTTAATACGCTTCATAAAAGGCTGAGCATGCACACACTCACATTAACAGTATCTGACTTTACATCGGTTTCATTTTTAATTCAATTCAATATTATTTATAGTATCAAATCATAACAATAGTTATCTCAAGACACTTTAGAGATAGAGTATGTCTAGACCACACACTATAATTTACAAAGACCCAACAATTCCAGTAATTCCCCCAAGAGCAAGCATTTAGTGCATTCAGTGGCTAGGAAAAACTCCCTTTTAGGGAAAAACCACGGACAGACCCAGGCTCTTGGTAGGCGGTGTCTGACGGTGCCGGTTGGGGGTGTGATGAACAGTGGCAATTATAGTCACAATAAAGATAATGGAACTATGACTAGAAATAGTAGTTGTAGTAGTTCATGGCATAGCAGGGCACTGCTGAAACAAAAGTGAACTAAAGGGGCAAAAACAAATGCAAAAGAGGTCAGCAGCCTAAATAGAACAGCAGGGACTTTTGAGAGAAGAGCACTGTTTGAGCTAGGTAAGTTCGCAAATCTGAAATATCATATTTGGAAAAGCAAAAATAATGTTTGAAATATTCCTTACTTTTATTGTTTGCTGGATTTGAGTGCAAAGATAGTATGCCTGTAATCATGAAGAAAGATACTCCGCTGAAAATAACTTGACTTCGTTTTTCACTCAACTCAATGGAGAGGTGGGTGAGGTTTGTTTGAGCTCCATGTCTGCCTGTCACATACAAGAAGATGTGAGGGAGAGACAGAAAGACAGTTGTTTATTTGTATGCTCTTTGTTTGTTCTCCAAATAGTCTTTGTTACTGTTTGTCCTTGTAGGTCTGATCTGCTGATACACACTGCGATGGGATGTTGACATGACTTGGAATGGATGAATAGTATCTGTCCTCGGGGACACTTTTTTAAATAGCAGTCTATAAAGTCTAAAAACAAAACCATGTTATTTGATTTGCACCCTTCAGATAGCCTCCCCACTTTGTGTCTCCACTGTCTCCACCAGGGGCGTTTCCAGGACTTGAGGAGGTTCGGGGCTTAGGCCGGAACCGTTTAAATAAACCGAATGCAATGCAAAACAGCAATTAGCTTGCCCAGCTTCATTTTAGCTTCCAGTTTGTAGATGTTAGTTAGATGGCACCAACATTTAGCTTAATCATAACTGGCCTGGCAACCCAAAGGCCAAGGTTTTGTTTCCAGATCTGTGTGGTGACCTATGATGCGGGTTTCGTATTTGTCAGTCAACTTTTCAAAATACATTCGGGGCTACACTCAAAACATTCGGGGCTGAAGCCCCAGCAAAATCAGCTGACGCCTCTAGTCTCCACTATAGTCCATCTGTCTAAGCCTCAAGTTTCAGATAAACTAAATTTAATAAATGTTTGCATTGAATGAAGTACTGGATTCCTTCCAATATAAATGCATTACCACAAAAATCATTATGAAAAGGTGTTCTGCTTTAGCTCAAAGTAGTTCCTGTTCCCACTGTACAGACAAAAATCACCTGGAGTAATTTTGATAATAAAGAGAAAGTCTGAATCTGATTTAAGGCTGTGCAATATGACGATGCATATCGTCAAAACGATATAAAAATGTCTATCGTATATATATTTTCCTATATTGTTTCTATCGCAATATCGAAAAACCAGCAGCCAAACTGTGTTACAGCAATATTTACGTCATTTGACCTACGCTTTACATTCTGAGCGAACCATGGAGGCGCCGTTTTGCTAACAAGGAGTATGGAGAATGAAAATATTGGCAGTACCGTGTGGTTATTTCATATAGACTATTCATTTATTAATTTCAACTAACCAGAAAACATTCTATATCGTGATATAAATTGTTAGAGACAGTACAATGACCTATATCAGGATAGAAGATTTTGCCAATACTACCCAGCCCTAATCTGATTAATAAACTAAATCTGAACTTATTTTGTATGATTTCTTAAAGGCATACTATGCAGTTTCCGTTTGTGTCAAACAGCTACCCCTAGAGTCGCTGTGGAGTACTTGTATTTAACGTTACTGTCGTAAATACCACTCACACAGAGCTGTCTCTGCACTCACGGCCTGATCTCCTTCCCCCTGTACAAAGTAGTACAAAAACAACGAAATGCAGTTTGCGTCTAACCAGAAGTGCAAAAAAAAGCAGAAAAGTGCAATGTGATACAAAGGTGGTGGTAAAAACTGACATATAACAAGCAAGCGCAACAACATAGAACGCAAGCAAGTTTACTTGACATGTTGGCCTTATTAAAGTCTCCTGCGATTATTTGAACACCGTCGGGGTGTGCCCGCTGCGGTTCGTTTATGGTGTCCAGCAGGAGAGAGAGCGACGTGTTTACACAGCCGTAACAATCACTACTGTTAGCTCTCTCGGTAGACAAAAGGCCAGCATCTTATAGACATGTACTCAAGTTCAGGGGAACAGTGTTTATCTATAATTGTCCCGTTATTACACCAGTTCTCATGCATGTACATACAGAGCCCCCCTCCTCCACTCTTAAGCTGCAGACACACTGACCAGACGGCCGACCCTCGGCAGAAAAGGCAGTTGGACTGATCAGTCTCCCAAAGTTGGTCAAAAAAGTGCCTCGGAACACACTAAAGCGACGAGACGTAATACGTCTCCATAACAGCAGGCGGCGCTAATCTGTATTGTCGCCCAAAAATGAAAACCGGCAGCTGATTGGACGAACGCGTCACGTGGGTCTGGTTTCTCCGGAAATTCAAAGACAGACTGTCATGGCGGCTTGTTCAGAATACGATCTCATATTGTACTAAAATAGTTCACCGAAACGTGTTTCTGAAAACATTTTAAGCGAGAAATAGGCCATGCAGTTGCTGAATCTGTCTTCATTTCAGATCGACAAAGGTCAGTTTAAAAGATTTTCGTCCGATTTTTGAGAGACTCTAGTCACACTCATTCCGCTCCCCGTTTCCAGGTTAGCACTCTACCAATCAATGGGTCATTTGAGTCCGACTGCCAGCAGTGCCCACCCCGCCGATTATACATGTCAATTTGGCCAAAATTAAGGCTGACGGCCCCTCGGACGGACAACGGCACGGAACACACCGAACAGACTCGAGTCACTGACCTCGCCAGACTGTCCAACGGCCGATTACCGGCTTGGTGTGTCAGTGCCTTTACGGTCCTCAGTCCTGTCCCAGCAGAGCAGAGTGCAGCCTGCTAGCTACATGCTAGCATCGGGTATCCCCGAGTGAAGCCAGGTTTCAGTGATAATCAAAACACAGCAGTCACGAACATAGCGATTCCAAGTCGTCCGTTTTAATCACCAGGGATCTGGCATTGTAGAGATACAGGCTCGGTAGCGGTGGCTTGTGTACTATGCTAGCTTTAGCATAACACCGGACCTGCGGCCCCGCTATTCCTCTTCGTCCTCCGTCTGCGCCGCCTCCTACACCCAACAACAATCCATGAAGAGCCCGGCGGTCTCGCTATGTCGTCTGGGATGTTGTGCGTATAATGAAAAACACTCAAAATAGATATCTGGTGCTGGTCATCGATGTCCAAAAGGTTCTGGCGGGTGTAGTGGATGTTCACAGAACCGACAGTCGTAAAGCAATTCGTGATTCTCGCGAGATGTAGTGGGGTGCCACCTACCAAACCTGCATGGCTGGTTTTCTCAGAGGCGTCCCTCCCATGCTTTGCTAATGGGATGATTAGCCCTAATACGAGTTTGTAGTTTGTTGTTATAATATATATTGTTATATTAAGGTACAAATGTTGCATAGTGTACCTTTAACATATTTTTGGACATTAGACATCATCACTTGAAATGAGTTTGGATCCTACTACTGTGTTTATGATATCTGTATCTGTGTGAGTTTCAAAGTGGTGTGACATTTGTGGAAATTTGTGGAATAATGTATTGCTATTCAGTAACAGAATAGAAAAGTTCAGAGAGCCAGTAAGAGAGAAATTGATAAGCTTAATAACACCTGCACACCGTCATCAGCAACCAGAGGAGTCTGTTCAGTGGAAGGCTGCTCCTTCCCAAGTGTAGGACCAACAGACTCAAGAACTCCTTTGTCCCTCATGCCATCATAATCTATAACTCCTCACTCGGGGGGAGGAGGAAATAGGGTAAAGAGGACAGAACAGAACAGGAAGGAAGGGAAGGAGTGGTAGCCACTCACTCATTCACTGTGCAGTTATAATCTACTCACATACATACCTGGACACTCTAACTGCTCTTAACTGCTAATTTATGCTAATGTATTCACTGTATAATAACATACACAGTCCTATATATATTTATCTTTATTTATCTGTAGTTAATTGTTTTTTTACTGTTTGTTTACTTTTTGTTTACTTCCTATATTTAGCTAAAAGTTTATTGTTATTCTTATACTGTATTTTCTATATTGTATTTTTTTATACTGTATTTTTTTATACCTCCTTATTTTCTATACAAGTGTTTTTGTAAGCTGCTGAAATCTGCTGCTGGAAATCTAATTTCCTTGCGGGAGTCATCCCAAAAGGATCAATAAAGAGAAGTCTAAGTCTAACAATGATCGTTGAATAATTGTTTTTGGCAACTAAACGTCGGGGACCTTTATCCGTCCTTGATCCATTGATTGTGATTTTTGGGAACATACGCTAGTTTTTGTAACTTAGAATGCATCATGCATAATGACAAAGACCTATTATCAGGTGTAGATTCTCCCTGCAGAAAAAAACCTACTGAATTTTTAAAAGACATTTGTAGGATTCTGTGACTTTACTGGTGAAAATCCTATTTTTGTGATATAGTTCACTTAAGCTTCACTTTAATGTCAAGTTAATGTCAAGTAAATTGATCCTCTGTCAGGGAAAATTCCAGAGAAGTATCTCATTGATACTGTCTACATGGTCCCTAACCTATTGATGCACTGTGCTCTGCTTGACACCCTTTTGTGTGTGAGTGCCTGAACTATGTCTGGGAAGACTGAAACAGAGAAGATATTGGAAGGGGTTTTATTGTAGGTCAGCCTTGAAGATAATGCCATGTGTGAAGATCATCGATGCGAAAACACATGAAGAGGATAAAAGAAGAAGGCTACTGTGGTCCCAAAGGAAAAAGACGCAGGGCCTCTTATTGGCATGTGTCGGAGGCTTTCACCTGCTGTGTGCACACTACTGCAGTGTTGTGTTTACGTCTGTGCATGAAAGTGTTGGCAATACTGCATTTGCATGCACAGAAGAAATTACATTACAAGGAAAAACCAGGTTAAGGCAGGAAAACAAGATTGAGAAATTGCATGGACTACAGAAACTCTGTTTACTATAAAAACTCATTTTTACATGCAGATGGTCAGTTCTGAGATTCCTCTTCTAATCTATATCTTATTATAGAAAGAAAGCTGGCATATTTTACATAAAGTGTATTACAATATAAGATGCTGCAGCCTGAAGAGCGTTTTACCCCTTTTTCATCTGATCATTTAGAATGACTGACGAGAAGGCTCTGTTTAAAGAGAGCACAGTTTTTCCTTACTTATGTCTCTGGACTTTACTATTGAGCTTTGCATTTTGAAATTTAAAAATATTTTTTACATTGATTTTTTAATCTGTTTGTGATATGCTCTTGTAGAATCCCCAACAAAAATCCCAGTTCATATATAGTACAAAAACAAGAGAACAGCTTTCTCCCGCAGTAAACCAGTTCTGTTAACCCAGAAGTAGTTTCTTTTTTGCATGGCATTTAAGAAATCAGGTTACTACAAAAAACCATGAATAACGAAAACTAATTTAAGTGCATGTAAATATCTCAGTAAGTCCAAGCACACCTCACTCCAAAACTTACATGGCCATTTAAGGGACAAGAAGAGTTTGAACAAGGATTATTTGCCTATTTTAGTGTAAGGGCCATTTATTTTTTTTACTCAAACTGTTTCAACCTGTAAAGGAAAATGATAACACCCGTGCGAACATTATTTGCAAAAACGAAAGTTTTATATTTGGGACAATATAGTAAACAAGAAGTCTATATTTAAGCTTGACTAACAATGCATTTTTGGGATGAATCAGTGTATTTAAAAAAAAAAAAAGATTTCATAAGATTTAGAGGAAGGAGGGTTTTCACTGTATAAGAAGGTTATTATCCTTCAAACTAAATGAAAAAGTAACATTCAAACTGGAAGGTGCACAGACAGCAACAATATGCTACGCAAAAACCAGTTTCCAGAAAAAATGACTGAAGAATGTGAACTGAGTCTCAGCTGTACCTTTGACATGTAATCAGTGCAAATAATGAGGACGTACGATTTGTTGCAATTTTTGAAACTGCCTAAAGGTGAGAGAGGGAACAAACCCATCAATGCTCATGATAAATCCACAAATGGAGTGGGAGAGCTTTCTGGCATCAATAGAGAGTGGTTTATAAGCCCTAAATGATCCGTCTTGTCAGCCTTAATTACCTGGCTCGCCCACTCTCTCACACTTGGGTCATGTCTGTGCTTTCCCCTGTAGAGAGAAGTAGGTTGAGGTGCTGAGTAAAGCTTGGCCTCTTGCTGCATGCTAAGACCATCATTTTTGGATGAGTTGAGTACCAACATCAGGTCCTTGGCTGCGTTTCATTGGTGGTTCAACATGCCCTCGTTCACTTCCACTAAGCACTTGCCCTCAGGGGAATCGCCGCCGCCATCTTAAGTGTAGTTCCAATTGTCTGAAAAACTGAAATGAACTTGGTGAGATCGACCCTCGGAGTGCTGAGGGAGCGAGTGAACAACGATGGTCACTCCAGAGGTGGATTTCACCCACAATGCATTACAGTTATGCATTTGGTGCAACAAAATACATCCATAGTTAGGTGGCAGTAATATAGAACCGCTAAAGCTCCCGTTGCTGACCACCAAAGAATGAGAAGATGAATAAATACATTTCAACTTTTTAGTTTCCTCATTGTTAGCTTGATATGTTACTGAAACATGTAATATAACTAATGTCAATTAATATTAACTTTATATGTAATATTTACTAGATAGGTGTATGTGTGATGTCTTTATTTCCAACATTATATGTAAATGCATGAAAGAAATTCAGTTTTTGCGAAATGTTAGTATTAATATGATTTTTCATGATACAGATCACACATTTCTAAATCTGAAACTCATGCAGCTGATTACCAAGCCTCATTGAAATGAGTCTGCAGGTATTTACTGTATGATGTGTAAAAAGCAGTAATAATACTTTTTATAAATATTTGTATTGTGCCTTTAATACAAGAAATAGGCCTACTGTACAATAAGGACATTGCATGACATAAGCAGACAGAATGAACATAAAAATGGGGATTGAAAGCCATAATTAATAGAAAATAAGATGGATAATAAAACCCACTTGCAGTAGCACTAAGCCTACAACTGGCGGTCGTTCCATATAGTTTGGGCTGAAAGTGAACAAGGGCAGGTGTGTTCCGTTTCACTCCCCCGCTCCGGCCGTGCCCACTTTCCCCCTGCTCTCCAAGTGGCCTCCGTGCGACGTATGCTATGACGCCATACCAAGGGCTGAGGGGAAGGGAAGGAGGACATTATTAATTACACTACTAAACATTACTAATAAAACACAGCCCTTGTGTGTGTTGTTTGAATGTTTGGAGACAAAAAACTAGAAATGCTTATTTAAGTGTTTATTCTTCTCTGGCAACTTGTTGACACATTATTTTATGTACCATTTCTATCCATTTGTGTGTATTTGTGAATTTTGTGTGTGAAACATGACTATAAATGCAATGCATTCCCACCTCTTGCATATGAATTTGTTTGATAAATGTTAGTACTGGTAAGAATTGTTGGTGCCACCTCTAGACACCAAGCAAGTGATTTTCTTTGATTATTAATCTCACAGGCTTTTCAGCTGACATATTCTGAATACCAGATGTTGAGTGATCATTTTTTTATTTAATAAACTTTTTGATTTAAAGTACTTCCTGGATCCAGAAATTAACCCACTCAAGTTCGAAACTGATGCAATGATGTATTAATTTCTCTGTCAGAGGAAGAGACTGCGTCTGTCGAATTATTCATTTGAAAAGATCTGAAATGTGATGATTAGAAAAATGGTAATGCTGTTGCATGGAGTGAAAAGGAAGAATGAGAACCTTAAAAGGAGCACAAGGAAATAGACATTTCAAGGTTTGGTTTTGTTCAGTCAAATACAAAAGGTGCACACTTCACTTTGCCTCTAAGGGCTGACAACTGTCATTTTTCTAAAGGCTGCTATCAAAGGCGAGAGACAGTGTAGTGTGTGATCGTTTGAGCCTGGAGGATCAGGTTCTGGCTGCGATAATAAAACTTTGATTGGTAAACAATGAGGGCATTGCCTTTAGGTGTGGTGAACCAACAGTGTCATAGAGGGGAGGCCCACCTCAGATTCTCAGAAAGCATGGCAAGTGTAAGACCATTGACTCTGGAAGTTTCAGCGTGCACACACATACACACTTTCTGCATGTTTCACAAAATTCAGATCAAACTCAAAATTCAAGGTTGTGTTCACCCTGCCAGTGCGTGTTCATTCCCAGGGTTGATGACCTGGTCAAAAGTAAATAGTAAGTACTACAGTGTTTGGTGTGTTGTGTGTGCCGTAGCAGAAACCTGGCCTCACTGCAGGCATGAGAGCATACTGTTACTGCTGGTATATGGGTGCAGGTATCACCAACACTGTTACTATTAAAGGAGACCTATTATGCTTTTCTGTATTTTATGTCATATCTATAATGTTACAATGTCAGATATTTATATTACACAAGCCAAAGCTTCAAATAATGAGTTAAACGTATTTAAAAGAAAATCCTGTGAGCCAAAACCTCAGATTTCCCGCTGTTCTGAACGCTCCGGTTTCAACAGTTTTTTCTACTCTCAGCTCCGTATCATGTTATATTGAGCCGGGTTTCAATATATGGCCATCTGCTCCAGGCAGGCAAGCTGCAGTGTTTACATTACATACCCTGCCACATGCCGCTACATGCTAAAGTCAGAAAAACCTGTAATCTTGGTTGCAGATGTTAATTTCCCCCACATTTCGGGTCACATTCCTGCTGGAACATGTCCAGTTGTGTAGTATTTGGTTCCTTTATCAGCGAGTTTTGATGGTAGAAAGTGCTACAATATTTCATTGCAATCCACTGCTCACTACATTTAGCTACATGCTAATGCCAGGAAAAGCTGTATCTTGGCTGCCGATATTGTTAATTTCTCCCAAATTTCAGATCACATTCCTGGTGGAACATGTCCGGTTGTGTATTATTTGGTTTAGAAGCCTTTATTGGAGATATTAACAGGGGGAAAGGATGCACTGTCAGCAAGTGCATGATCCAGAGAAGTGTCCAGATCGGGAACCGCAGGAGGGTCAGATGGCTCTGGCTGGACCAGTGTCGTCAGACAGAGCAGCGTATCGGTTGTAGAGGCTCATGCGAGGGGGTGAGGCGGGCTCGTTCAAGCTTTTTGTGCGACCGCGGACCACCACTTCGGCTTAGGTCGACTGCTGGGTCGGTGTCGAACAAGAGGACAGCCATGGACAGATTTAGTTGTCCCACAGAGCTGTGTCCAGCAGGGCTGCGCTTAAAGAGGAAATCAGTTTGGACTGTCCAAAAGCTGTGTCCATGAAACTGGATAAAAGAGACTCTTTTTCTTCAGCTCATCAGAGAGCAGTCGGAAGTCCTCCTTAAGGTCGGCAATTTTTTTATAAGATTTCTTAAGGAGCATCTTATCCTCACAGGGCATAGATGTCAATGTTATGGTTTTCGTAAGCCACCGGGCTAAAACAAAGCGGGCCAAGCGGCGTTAGTAGCATTGTCACCGCTGTTGACAGTTCATAAAAACAACGTAAAAACCACGTCCGATGGCTAAAATCGTTTATCCAGTGAAAAGATGTAGTTAAAAACAACTAGGCTCCAATAAGTGTATCATAAAAGAGGTGATCTAAAACTGGATTAAGTCTCGGGCAGGTAGACACAGAGCTCCTAACGCTTACAACAGACCGTCTCAGACAGAGGGTGAATACAGGTGCAGCAGCCATAGGCAGTATGAGAAAAATTAAGTGTTTTTTGAACATTAAAGCATGTAAGATGTTTTAGTAGAAACACAAAATACAAGTATGAACCTGAAAACGATATATAATAGGTCTCATTTAAGGTTTATGTAAGCAGGAAACATTTCACTCTACTACACACTACTGTTAAGTCATTTATCAAGAAAACATGCTAAATGTTTGCCAATTCCAGCTTCATATGTGTGGTTATTTGCCACACTTCTGTCTGTAGTTGAATTGAATATGGTATTGATGATTAGGACCATGCCAGCATGTAAAAAGACATAAGTGACATTTGCAGTAAGTTAACATGCTGTTTATTGTGCTGCAGCTGAGCAGCTAATTAGCAATCTAGCCTGCAAACTGATGTCAGCAGTGTCATTTCCCCCAGTGAATATTTGTTTGCTTACATGTTCAACGGGTAAGGTGCAGGACAAAACGTGTGTTCATGTTTGTAAGTTAGATAAGAAGTAGACTCAACAGGAAAGTTAATGTGGTTCTCCATCTACATACAGATACTCAAACAACATTCCATCGAATGAATGCAAAACTAGGTAGAGCCATCATTAAATAAGAAATTAAATAAATTCCCCCCTTTTGTTTTGTTTTTCACACAGGAGAACTACGGTGGCCCTGAAGTGCAAATCACCACAGCAATTAGAGAAACGCAACAACAAATCATAAAACACAACGGCAAATAGGAAAACACAACAGAAAAAATTAAAACACGACAGCAAATATGAAAACAAAACGGCAAATAAGAAAACACGACAGCAAATAGGAAAACACGACGGCAAATATGAAAACACGACGGCAAATATGAAAACACGACGGCAAATAGGAAAACACGACGGCAAATATGAAAACACAACAGCAAATATGAAAACACGACAGCAAATAGGAAAACACGACAGCAAATAGGAAAACACGACGGCAAATAGGAAAACACGACGGCAAATATGAAAACACAACGGCAAATATGAAAACACGACAGCAAATAGGAAAACACGACAGCAAATATGAAAACACGACGGCAAATAGGAAAACACGACGGCAAATATGAAAACACGACGGCAAATAGGAAAACACGACGGCAAATATGAAAACACGACGGCAAATATGAAAGCACGACGGCAAATATGAAAACACGACGGCAAATAGGAAAACACGACGGCAAATAGGAAAACACGAAGGCAAATAGGAAAACACGACGGCAAATATGAAAACAAGACGGCAAATATGAAAACACGACGGCAAATATGAAAACACGACGGCAAATAGGAAAACACAACGGCAAATAGGAAAACACGACGGCAAATAGAAAAACACGACGGCAAATATGAAAACACGACGGCAAATAGAAAAACACGACGGCAAATATGAAAACACGACGGCAAATATGAAAACACGACGGCAAATATGAAAACACGACAACACGACGGCAAATAGGAAAACACGACGGCAAATATGAAAACACGACGGCAAATAGGAAAACACAACGGCAAATAGGAAAACACGACGGCAAATAGAAAAACACGACGGCAAATATGAAAACACGACGGCAAATAGAAAAACACGACGGCAAATATGAAAACACGACGGCAAATATGAAAACAAGACGGCAAATATGAAAACACGACGGCAAATATGAAAACACAACAGCAAATAGGAAAACACGACAGCAAATAGAAAAACACGACGGCAAATATGAAAACACGACGGCAAATATGAAAACACGACAACACGACGGCAAATAGGAAAACACGACGGCAAATAGGAAAACACGACGGCAAATAGGAAAACACTTCAACAAATCACAAAACACAACGGCATTAACTTCTACCGGAAAAGGTAGGGCCTATCTAGTAGAGGACGGACCCTCCTGATTGGACATACGCACTGTCTGTCTTTTGACAGGAAGGAGAGGTGAAAAAATAAAAGTGCCTCACTGTCTATGCTTTTAACAGACGGACTAGCCGTTTCTCATTTCAAAACACTGGACGAAATGGATGTGGAACTATGAACTGTGCTGTTGGTGAATCGGCGTCAGTCTGCTTGCAGGAGGAGAATATTCTGTCAGGAACTTTGCTCGCAACGTGCAAAGGTAGGTAACGTTACCGACACCGATAGGCTTTAATGTAAGCAATAGTTGTTTTGTCTTATTTATCCCATGTCAATAAATTAAAAACTCGTGGGAGTTCATGTTTGTAGTAGTCATAACACTTACCGGTAAGGAGAATTGCAGTAGCTAACCGTTTACATTAGCTTGTAGTTTACTGCATGTATGCAACATTAGCTCATTGTCCAGTAGCTTCTAGCTTTCAGACAAATGCAGTGCAAAATATGATCAGCAACTACAAGGTAAACGCTACCAGCTAATGAGCTACCACAGGCAGTATGATATGCATTAAACTGCAAGTGAGAAAGGGTAAATAGTACTGTAAACACACAAGCTACAAGGCTACAACCAACATATGAAAAGTCATAATACCTCCATTGATAAACACCCACTAATACAGTAAAGGTAGGTGTAAGTGTGTTAAATGGTTAACAGTTGTGAGTTAAGACCATGATGAAGAAACTACACCACTACACAGTTACATGAAGTACCTTCATGTTTCAGTATGCTTAAATATACTTATGATACAATTCTAATCTTACCAGGACAGGTTGGATAACTACTGGACTAACCTAATCTTACCAGGACAGGTTGGATAACTACTGGACTAACCTAATCTTACCAGGACAGGTTGGATAACTACTGGACTAACCTAATCTTTCTCCTTCTGTCTGCAGTCCAGAAGCAACACCATCATCGGGAGCTGAGTCTGATCGCCGCTTCATGTTGAATATACTTGTGTACAGTATATAGTAATGTTTGAATAAATGTTATAATAAAGATACACGTTTCATTAATGTCTTTTTAGAGCTTGTATACCTAACTAGTTATTAAAACAGGTAGCATCTGAATATAATTACTCAGTTAGAAGTTTCCTGTGTCCAGGTCATAATTTGATGGAAAAATAAACATTGAAAAACAGTTTATATTATATACACACCCAAAAACTTAAAAGACACAGACAAACTAGTTAATTTAATGCATTTATTTTTTGAATGGCAATCTCTAATATAGCAAATAATCTATTCAACATCTCTTTTTGGCCTCTGTCTCCCTGCTTGTCTTTTGCTTTCCCTCTCCTCCTCATCTCTCCCTTCTGGTGACGCTAGTGCAGCCACGACGCTGAAGTTGGCATCCGATTCGCAGCTTCTGATTTGGCAGTTAAGGGGAACTTAAAACTGTTTTTTTAACCTCTTACTGTATTGAATGAGTGTTAGTCATTAAGGTAAATTTATAATTATGTCTAAAACACACTTTTAGATTTGTGAAAGCTTTATTGTCTTTATGAGAACACAATAAGTTTTTTTTCACATATAAACCACATTAGACTAGGTCTAGATCCACCTAGACTTGTCAAATCTGGACTACATTATCCCAGAGAGGCTAAGGAGTCTTAAAAACACAGTTTGGGATTTGTGAAAGCTTTATTCTATTTGTGAAAATGCCATAAAGGGAGATTTTACTGTTTTTTGCATATGTAGACCACATTGGACCAAGTCCACATCCAAAACCACAATACCTAAACTTGTCAAAACTGGACAAGAATTAACTCACTCTCTCCATGTCATTTATTATATCCATGAGCAGGTCTTCCCCTGTACTTGTGTAAACACGGTAACGCAAACATGGTAATCTACAGTGGGCAATACAGCACCGTAAAGAAAAGACCTTTACGACAGCAGGTGTGGTGAAAATACTACCACTTTTGTCCAAAGTGGCCGCTAGAATTAACACAAACTGAAAGTTACATATAGCCACTTTAAGTCATAGAAAAAAATGTCTTCATGAATATAATGTGGAACTGCTGTGGACCTATCTCTGACAGCAACACATTTAGGATGTATTTGATCCTGTCAGAAGACACCATGGTGCACACTTTATCAGAGAGTGTGTCACAGCTGACGAGGAAGTTTGACAGGTATTTCACAATCCTGTCCAGCTGGGTTTCATCATCAAAGATCGGGACCCAGCGTTCCCCAGAAGTGGGGTTGCTCCTCACCTGAGACAATGGCCTATGAAGTATGAATTAAAAAAAATCTTAATAAATACTCAGTCCTGCCTCTTTTTCTGAGGAAAGGTGAGAAAACAACACTTATGTTGAAGGAGAAGGATTTGAAGAGTAAATTAAACCACTGGCAAATCTATGACGATATTTGGATTGATTTCCAAAAGGTAAAAATAACTTTTTCTACTTTTCTTTTGAAGTGAGAAGGAAGACCTGCTCATGGATATAAGAAATGACATGGAGAGACATGGACTTCTACGTTGAATGTCAATTAGCAAAGGCCATGCTGTGGCAATAAAATAAAACAGTTTATTTAGCCTCTCTGGGATAATTTAGTCCTGATTTGACAAGTCTTAAGTATTGTGGTTTTGGATCTGGACCTGGTCCAATGTAGTCTATATGTGAAAAATACAGTAAAATCTCCCTTTATTGCATTTTCACAAATAGAATAAAGCTTTCACAAATCTCAAACTGTGTTTTTAAGACTCCTTAGACTCTCTGGGATAATTTAGTCCTGATTTGACAAGTTTAGAAAAACAGTGAAATCTCCCTTTATTGTGTTCTCATAAAGACAATAAAGCTTTCACAAATCTAAAAGTGTGTTTTAGACATAATTAATAATTTACCTTAATGACTAACACTCATTCAATACAGTAAGAGGTTCAAAAAACGGAGGATCAGTCACTTAGCAATGTAAATTATGTTTCCCTGCTGAATCGGACAGTTTTAAGTTCCCCTTAAATTTCCCCTTAACTGCAGAATCGGAAGCTGCGAATCGGATGCCAACTTCAGCGTTGTAGTGCAGCCTCCATTTGTTCCTTAGTCCCTGTTAAAAGACAGCAAACACAAGAAAAAGATCTTTACCATTATAAATGCTATAACGGAATGTTATACTTGTTACATGGGAAACTACTCATACATTTTAGCTTTCATTTAACGTTGCTAGTGAAGTTAACAAGGTGCAGCTTTACCTCCAATCCTGCAGCTACAACTGATAAACACACCAATTTCTAAATCTCTGCTAACATTACGCATATACAGTAACGGCTTAGAAAAAGAGATGAAAATGCCACCGGACATTAAACTTTACGAACACAAATGGCATAAAAGACAGCAACACAGCTAGCTAGCTAACAGCCTAATGTTAAATGATAGGTTCAGTTAGCTTAACGTTAGCTCGGGGTGTATCTACCTAATTATAATAGCAATTTGTACCAGCATTAATGCGTAACACTTGACATTGATGTAACACATTAACGGTGATAACAAATGTACGGCAAACACTAAATATACTTCCATTTAAATGTTAATTGTGCCATCAGCGATGCCGCTCCAACTCCCACTTAGGTCCGCCATTGTTGTTTTTTTAACGAGCCGGTAAAGCCGCGCGCATAGGATTGTGGGTGATTTGGGAGCGCGAAAGACAGACAGTGCGTCTGTCCAATCAGGAGGGTCCGTCCACTGCTAGATAGGCCCTACCTTTTCCGGTAGAAGTTAATGCCGTTGTGTTTTGTGATTTATTGAAGTGTTTTCCTATTTGCTGTCGTGTTTTCATATTTGCTGTCGTGTTTTCATATTTGCTGTCGTGTTTTTCTATTTGCTGTCGTGTTTTCATATTTGCCGTTTTGTTTTCCTATTTGCTGTCGTGTTTTCATATTTGCCGTCGTGTTTTCCTATTTGCCGTCGTGTTTTCCTATTTGCCGTCGTGTTTTTCTATTTGCCGTCGTGTTTTCCTATTTGCCGTCGTGTTTTCATATTTGCCGTTTTGTTTTCCTATTTGCTGTCGTGTTTTTGTATTTGCCGTCGTGTTTTCCTATTTGCTGTCGTGTTTTCATATTTGCCGTCGTGTTTTCCTATTTGCCGTCGTGTTTTCCTATTTGCCGTCGTGTTTTTCTATTTGCCGTCGTGTTTTCCTATTTGCCGTCGTGTTTTCCTATTTGCCGTCGTGTTTTCCTATTTGCCGTCGTGTTTTTCTATTTGCCGTCGTGTCAGAGATGTGGTATGTGACATTCAAATTAACCATATCAACTGATTAATGTACTGATTTTGAAGTGACTGTGTCCACTGTAGATTTATATTCTTGTTCTTCAGCTGACAGGTGTTCAAAACTGCATTATTTCTCCGCCATTAGCGCTCGCCGTAGTGTGACTGACTTGCACGCCAATCAGCATCTTGCACTAACCTTAGCACCATTGGCCTCAGTCATCTGCATCTCTGGCCAAACCTTCAGACATTTGCTCATTCTGAGCTGAGGCAACATGCTAACGTTAGCTTGTTAGTAGTATGGTGCAAAACATTTTTTTTTTCCACGCACACTGTACGGTCAAGAGCATAAAGCCCAGCTGACCCGTCGCCTGGCTCCAGCCCAGCCGCCCCTTCACCTGCTCGGCCTCCAGAGGGATTCCGTCTTCACCGCCGGCCGTCCGAGGGGTTTTGCCTTCGCTGCCGGCCTCCAGAGGGGTTTCGCTTTCACCGCCGGCCTCCAGAGGGATTTCGCCTTCGCCGCCAGCCTCCAGAGGGATTTCGCCCTTGCCGCCAGCCTCCAGAGGGATTTCGCCCTCGCCGCCAGCCTCCAGAGGGATTTCGCCCTCGCCGCCGTTCTCCAGAGGGATTTCGCCCTCGCCGCCGTTCTCCAGAGGGGTTTCGTCTTCGCCGCCAGCCTCCAGAGGGGTTTTGCTGTCGTGCTCGGCCGCCAGAAGGGTTTCGCCTTCGTCGCCGGCCTCCTGAGAGTCCTCAACGTCCTGCTCGGCCGCCTGAGGGGTTCAGGTGATGTTAAGTCATTAAGTAAGTTGATGCATTCCATGTATGGTGGCTACAGGAGAGGTGAGAGTTGTTGGTCTTTTCTTGTGTCCGTTAGGATAACCTCAATTATCCAAAGCTCTCCAAATCGTTACTGTGTTCTCTCTTTTAGCAGTAGGGATGAGCGAGTACAGCATTATCTGTATCTGTATCTGTTAACCATATGAATTATCTGTATCTGTATCTGTACTCGGACTGGGCGGGGCCTAACCCGGAAGTGGGCGGGATTTAACCCGGAAGTTGGTCGGTTTGTCTTGAAATGGGCGGGGCTTTAACCGGTATGTTATTTTAAGCATGCAATTGATATGGGTTGATCAGAAATTGTTATATTTATTGCTGATTAGAAAACTATTTACATGACAGCATCAGCATTGAGCTTCAGATCAATGGTTTTGATCACGATAACAAACATAACAAGAACAATGAATACAACACATGCAGTTGCAATTATGAAGTAAAATGTAATGAACAAGAGTTTTCATACTCAACATAACTTTCTTTTTTTAACTTTTAATTTTTTTATGATCAGTGTGATTTTTTTTTTTATTTTTTTTTTTTTTATTATTTCCACGCCAGGTATGTGTGTGTGTGTGTGAGTGTGTGTGAGTGAGTAAGAGAGAGACAGAGAGAGAGAGAGAAAGAGAGAGAGAGAGGGGCGGGGGGGGACTGTGTTCTACGGATCAAACAAATCAAACACAATCTGTATGTGTGTAGGGGAGGGGCGCTGTGACGACTAGCCTATCACAGAATGCAGACACAGTCAACTACCCAATGAGGATTTTTATTCAATCCGAGCACAGATATTGACTCGTATTACTCGTATAATACTCGTACTCGGCAAAAGTGCTTTATCCGTACCGGATACTCGTTTCAGCCGAGTATCCGGCTCAACTCTATTTAGCAGCATACCAAACATGACCATGCAGGAGGCAGAGGTCAATATTTATGAGGATGAAGGAGACGGTCTTCTGGCCTAGTGAAGCCAAAGACAAACGTCTTTAACATTAATCTACAAAGCCTTAGGACCTATGACCTTTATCCCTCCACCACCTACACAGGAACATGCTGAGAGATTTGACAGATAGTCTAGCTAGCTGTCTGGATTTACCCTGCAGAGATCAGAGGAGCAGTTAATCATAGTTCTCATAAATCAACCGGAGTTTAGAATGCCAACACAAATAAAGTGGAAGTTAACGGACATCCAGCCGAAAAGAGGAACATCCGGGGGAAAAATCTCATCCATGAAATCCTCTTGCTGATTGAATAGTTAGTTTGCAATACAAGAGAGGAGAACAGGGAAGTTTTGAACTGCATTGCGCCCTCAGCTACCAAAGCTGAATTAGCTTGTAGCTCTTACGGACACCAGCGACGTCACTGGAGGACAGAAGTAGAGCAGATTTTGCAGCTGCAGCCAGCTGAGCCCTAGACACATAGAGAACATTGGGAAGAACTAAGGCTTTTTTCACACCATGATACACCACAATGAACACAGAGCACAGCAACACAATACCTTTTTCTCCTTTTGAGTCTGACATTCTTAGCGCCACTTTTCCCTTTTCGGCTTTCCATCATTAGACTCACACACTGTCTGTTAACATTACCGATAGACTTCCAAACGGCCGCAATCCCGCCGGAGCAGGAATGGCTGGAGCAGCCGAGGCCTGAGAAAATATCCCCGGCTGGCTTCAAACTTAATTTCTGCTCCGACACATAAACTCATCAACTAATGTTACTGTACAAAGCACCAGAGACACAGTTTAGTTACAGTTTAGTCATCCTCCTGTGTGTCGCGCACACGCACACACCAATGCAAAGTTTCAACACTTTCATTCCAACTAGTGTTGTTGTAACGTTACCCTTTGGACATAAAAAAACCTCCACTTCCAGACAAGGGATCACAACTCGCGCTGTAGCTAGTTCAGTGTCTCAGCACGGGGACATTTAGCAGAGAGTGAAGCCCACAGGCACACAGACAGAGAGCAGCACAACAGCAGCAGCAGCTCCAGCAGCACACCGCCCATTGCAAGTCCCCTGCGCCACCGCATTAGATCCACAACTCCTGCTCCATTGCCCGCGGCCAGGCAGCCCGCAGCCGTGCTGCCCGGCCGCACGTTTGTAAGTCTATCAGTAACATTAACAGTATGTGACAGTGTGTGAGTCTAATGATGCCCACTGCTGCGGCCCGCCGTACGGGTTGAGTAGAGGCTGCACAGTTTGACCAGCAGGCAGCGGCCGCACACCAGGCCGCCGGATGGTGTTGCTAAGAACTTGCAATGTATAACTATTATCAGACCGGCCCTCGTGGCCTCGAAACACTACCGGCCCACCGGGAAAAGTCCAGACTCTCCCGATTGCCACTCCGCTACTCGTTAAGTGTATTATTTACATTGCAATATAAATGAAAACATAACTTAATTTATTAATATCAGGGAACATGCCTGCCACACTCGCAGTTACCCGGTAACTAGACCATCAACTACCGCTGACCTGACGGAGCTCCATGACCGGCAGCGTGGTGCTCTCTCCTCTTGGTGTTTGTGAGTATTCTTGCAGCAGCATTTTGGATGAGTTGCAACTGTTTTATGGTCTTATTTTGAGCATTAGTAAGAAGCGCATTGCAGTAGTCTACCCTACAGGTAATGAAAGCGTGAATGATTTTTTCTAGATCATTTTGATACAAAGTTTCTGATTCTCGCTACGTTTTTAAGATGCCAGAAAGATAACTTAGTTACCGCTTTAATGTGATGACCAAAATTTAGGTCTTCATCAATTATTACACCAAGATTCTTGACTTTGGTACTCGTTTTTAGTCCTCTAGAGTCAAGGTAAGTACTAAGTGACAGTCTTCCTTTTTTGTTGCCAAACAGAATTATTTCAGTCTTATCTTCATTTAGTTGGAGGAAATTTTGTTGCATCCACTGTTTTGTTTTCTCCAAACAAAGACATAGAGAGTCTATAGGAGCATAGTCATTTGATGAGAGTGCAAGATAAATCTGGGTGTCATCCGCATAGCTATGATAAGAAATCTTAGGGTGCTGCAGAATGTGACAAAGAGGAAGCATATACAAATTGAATAGAAGGGGCCCAAGGATAGATCCTTGTGGAACTCCATATGTCATGGTCGTTCTCTCAGATTCGAGATTGCCCATCCTTACTACATATCCCCTGCCATCTAAGTATGACCTGAACCACCTGAGGACAGTGCCTGAGAGCCCCACCCAGTTTTCTAATCTATCCAGAAGGATTGTATGATCGACAGTGTCAAAAGCTGCAGTGAGATCTAATAACACCAAGACTGTCAAACTACCAGCATCGTTATTCATGCGAATATCGTTTAGAATCTTTATAAGAGCAGTTTCTGTGCTGTGATGTTTACAGAAACCATCACGTCAAAGTCAATGGGACTTTGACGTTTTCTGTATGCCCATTTCACCCACCGAACTGTCGTTATTCAACTATGACGTGGTAAACTTGGTTTTACATTCTATCACCCCTTTAACTCAGCATACTGCCCCCCTTTTAACAAATCCAAATGCTGTTTCTTGAATGTCTATAGTTAACTTTTAAAAATATTAAGGTCATTGTTTATAACTTGATTACTGCAAAGCCAGATTTGACCACAACAATGCCTGGTCCTTTAATTGCTGATAACGAAATAACTAACTACTAAGGAATAGATTTGTTGCAGGCATAATTGTAATTCAATGTTTTTCTTTGATAGGAGTACCTTACATGAAAGTAGGAACCTTGGCAGCCAGTGTACGTATTTACAATCTAACAGGACTGAGAATAGCATACTTTCTGCCCACCATTTTGGTGGTTTTTAGAGGCTGATGTGTCAAGTGCAGGGTCTCAATACAAAGGCCAATTCCTTCATCGCAGTCCTATTTGTCCACTGCTCTTCAGTGACTCTACAATGACTTCTTCAATCATGGGTGACTTCATCTGATTCAATGAGTCTCTGTTGATTTTGCCAACAGGGATGCACCGATCCAACTTTTACAGTCCTGATACCAATACCTGGGCTTTGAGTACCAGCCGATACCAAGTATAGAGTCAATACCATTGTTTAATTAATAAGCTGTATGCCTATGTGGAAGTGACTGGGATCATTCTTTTATGTGTAAGGCAACAGCATGCTTAAATTAAACATTTCTTTCCTAACTTTGTAAAACAAAATGTGAGAAATATATAGATTTACTGAATTGTTACTCATTATTAAAATAATAAATCCTCCATGTCACCTCCGGGGCTCCGTAGGTTTACACTTGAATTGTAATTCCTTAGCTGGGACCGGTGCAGCAACGAGGCGAAGCTGTGTTCCTCCCCGGGGGAGAACACGCTGCCCCCGGCCGGAAATCTCCACCTCCCGCTGACATCTGGACTGGATCACTTTGAAAGTCGAGATCTCGAGTTTGAAAGTCGAGATCTCGAGTTTGAAAGTCGAGATCTCGAGTTTGAAAGTCGAGATCTCGAGTTTAGTGTTTGCCCCCAGTACGTGTTTTTATTTATTTTATTTTTTTTTTTTTCTTCGGGTTTTTTTTTTTTTTTTCTCCGTCACAAACTCGAGATCTCGAGTTTGAAAGTCGAGATCTCGAGTTTGAAAGTCGAGATCTCGAGTTTGAAAGTCGAGATCTCGAGTTAGTGTTTGCCCCCAGTACATGTTTTTTTTTTTTCCTCCATGTCACCTCCGGGGCTCCGTATAAACCTTATAAAATGCAGCAACAAATTGGTCATTGAATTAAATAGATCGGCCCCATTGTCACCAACTATTTGAGTCAGTATCGGCCCGATATCCGATATCAGATCAGTTTTTTAAAGTGTTACAGTGTATGTGTGTTTGTTGGTCCGCTTGTTTGTTAGTGCTAGAGTTTGGTGCTCTGTTTTGCTAACGTTAGTCTCTGAGGAGTGGCGTACAAAGTAGTCACAAAATATTTCACCTTCGTTTTGCAAAGCTATCAAATTATTATATCCAAAATTTGCTAAGAGACTTACTTGCCTTTTTCTGATGATTATCTACAAGATAACTTACTCCGCCAGGGGGCTACACTGTGCCCTTGCAGGTGTTTGGCTTTGACGATATAGTGCTATTATCGGCATACAAAAAACAATTTCTTCCATTGAATCGATACAGCATTGTAAGGGGTATGAATCATATTCTTTTCCTATGAATTGATTCACATGAAAAAAATATTAGAATAAATCTGTTCTTATTAAAAACAAGAGGAATTATATGGTTATTCTAGCTATTTTAAGACTGTAGTAAGCTGCAGCAACAGTTCATGCTGTACACCTAGCTAGACACCATGGGACAATACAGCATCTGTAGCCTTCTTGTCAGTGTATTTTTATGAGTGTATCCTGGACAAGTACATTTAAAACATGGTAGATATTATACTTAAGGAGCTTTACATGGATGATTCAGTATGTACTGATAGGGAGAGGATAGTTTGGCAAGAGGGGCAAGAGAGACTGAAATCAGAGACAGAGACAGTGAGAGAGAAATAAATGGAGAGAGTGTGACAGCTCCACCCAGTGGTTAATGAATTTCAGATTTTTTTTGGCATAATAAGAGGGGAGGTCTGTGGCTCTCAGTGTGACGGGGAAGAAGTGCTGTGCAATCATATTGATGATGAGCAGAAGAGTTAGGGACACACATACAGACACACTCTAGCCACACACACACAGAGTGGGTATAGCCTTTGTGTGATGCTGCCTGTGCATTTATACATTACACGTTTGTTTTCATGTTGCGTTTACATTTAGTTTTTATGTTGCACTGTGAATTGTACTATAACGCTGACTTGATTTTGTTTGTACTGGTATTAGGTATTTAAAATAAAGAAAATCAATTACTGGTGAAGCAAATCTGGGGGGGGGGAATCTGACTCAGTATTGAAGCTATTTTAATTAAATTTTTAATCGTTTCAGAAGACTATATGCCCATTTATTTCTATTGTGAAATCACAAAACTATGGAAAAACCTTTCAATATGGATGAAATTTGTCATCGAGAAAGAAAGAAAAATGGTGTCTACCGTAATTCTAAGCCAAAAAAGTGTGTCTGTCAATTGGGTACAGAGCTCCGCGTGAGCATGGGCTTCTATGAGTGTCAGCTTCTAACGTTAGCTACTCCGCCCGTGCTGTGAAGTAATGTCTGGCTATGTGAGACAAGCGTCTAGCAACATCGTTGTGGATGCTCCTTCAGCACGCTTTGGAAGAGGGTCTGGCAAAGCGAGACTATGGATGCTGCGCTCTCGCCTGGCAACCTCCATGACCTTCGAGCCTGGGGAGGAGGGGGCGGGGGAGACGACTCTGTCCAGTATTTTTGAATTTGTACTGCAGTAACTATTTTAAACACTAGCTGTCAGTATTACATATTGCACCTTTAAAGCTCGAAATTCTGCGTAGGGAGGTTGGTTAGGGTGGTGGATGGGTCAAACAACACAGGACTTTCACCCCAGGGACCAGGGTTCGTGTTGCGCGTGTCAGGTTTCCTAAACCCAACTGTTGTTTTCTTCTTTTCCTAAACCCAACTGCCCCATTCTCATCCCGCATGTCACGGAAATTGACCTTTTAGAAAGCCCACCCACGATCTTTTCCTTTACCTAACTGCGTCAAAAGTGACGCCAATAGTCCCGACCAAGCACGTTTAGATAAAGCATGTTTAGATATGATGCTAAAGGAGACTTTTAGCGTCAATAACAACGCCAAAGGCACCTGACCAAGCGTCCGTATTTTACGTGATGGGAGTGAGAATGTGTTGGTATACTCACATTGTATGTCAGTATGCCGTCTTACCATGGCAGTAATTGTGTGCAGACAAATTTGATTATTTTGAATTATTGTATAATCGACTCTCTAACAGCTTACAAATTTGCACAGTGAAAAAATATAAAAACAGCAAAAAACACTGCCTGCATTGATCAGTGGTTAGCACTTCTGCCTCACAGCTAGAAGGTTCTGGGTTCGAATCCAGGTCGTTCCGTTCCTTTCTGTGTGGAGTTTGCATGTTCTCCCTGTGTTTGCGTGGGTTTCCTCCGGGTGCTCCGGTTTCTTCCCACCATAAAGACATGCATGCTGGGTAATTAGGACTACAGTTGAAAATTAGCCGACTGGCTAACACTGGCGCATTTACAGAAATGTTGATTAATGTGCATTGTCCTAATCAAATAAACTTACAAACACAAGGAGCATGGTAGTGTGACATGGGAGCTGTGTTTTAAGCCAATTCTTTGTAAAAAAAAAAAGAATAAAAAAAAAAAAAAAAGGATTTTGAACCCTCATAAGACCACTATGTTCAAAGCATCCTAGCCAGTGTGATCCTACCCTTAAATTAGAGTAGGGGAGGGAGAAAAATATTCACAGCAGCAGTCTCTTTATATTCTACTCTGGTAATATAGAACATCTTTTGATGCAAAAGAGGAGAGTCATACTGGGACAAAAATTATATAAAACACATAACATTTTTCAGAGCTGTGATGTCAAGCAGTTTTTAAGTATATTGACCTCAGTCTTTTGAGCTAAGGAAAACCTGCAATAAAACTGACAGTAGGAGCTTTTAAGTGTGACAAATATATTGTTGAGTTTAAACTTCACTGAGGCATTGATGCCAAAAGGAAAAAAATAAACGTACTGTATCTTTGATATACTAAACCAATTTGGTGGCTGTGGCTCGTAGGTAGAGTGATCACCCCTCAACCACAAGATTGGCAGTTTGATCCCAGGCTCCTCTGGCCACATGTCAAAGTGTCCCTTTGCAAGACACTGAACCCCAAGTTGCTCCCTGGATGCTGCATGCATAGCTGTCCACTTCTCCTAATACTTGGATGGGTTAAATTTAATTGAATTTCACTATACTGTACTGTCAATTGTATGAGACAAATAATAATAAAGTTTCAATGTAATTTTATTGCTTACCATGCATATGTGACAAATCAGTCACATCAAGTGTTCAAATTCTGATCCACATTAACATTACTCAGAATAATGTGTTGTACAGGTATTGTATCCAGTACTTTTTAGAAATAAAATTACTATCGTATTAAGAGAGAAAGACATGTCACTAAGCTAATGAAGTAACGTAAATAAAGTCTCAAAAGAGCACTTGTGTGTAAAAGACTCATCACAAAAGCAGCTGTGCAGTTTGCCATTATGATCCATGCTAATAAGGCGAGGGGAAACAGGCAGAGCTAGTAGAAAAATTAGAATAAAACCAAATTGCCTTCTGTTATCGCAATGCAATGAGATAATATAACATGTAGTGCTAAAATCTTCACATTTATAAAAGGCAACTAATTATTCCAGTTGGTGTATAATGAACAGTAAGAATTAACATATATGCTTTTGCTCATGTACAGTGCTCGGAAAAAAAAAATGAAGAGAAGGTAGCGTATATTTATCAATTATGCAAAATAGTAGAAACCTTTAATATCCTTATACCTACGTAACAGCTAAATGTAAACCAAGTTTTTTTAATAAACATTCATTCACATACTTTCAAATGGGCTATTCCAAGTTCTATTTTAGGTGCTATTAGGTACTCAAAATATTTTTTTCAGTCCCTCTACTACAAATGAAAAAAATATATAAATTAATGACTTGAATAGTGTTTGAAAAGTGATTTGAAGTTTATGATTTGAAACATATTTTATTGTTATTGACAGTGCAATTGGTAGTACAGTTATTATTTCCTATTTCAAAACACCAAATATGGGTTCAACCAACTGACTTCCTTAAATCATATTTTGGTATTCAACAGGTTCTCACTCCCATCTCGTAAAATAAGGACGCTTGGTCAGGTGCCTTTTGTTGTCAGCCTTACATACTACTCGCTAAACCCCGTCTAGCTGCTGCTCTCCCCACTACGTTCTACAAACACGCTGAAGGACGCCCTTTTCGTCGCTTCAGACGCTGACAGCCTCTGTCCAAACGTCCGTATTTTACGAGTTCGGAGTGAGAACGGATTTGGGATTGTATTTTGAGATTGTACCAGAATAGGTTTACATGGTTTAATTTTCAAAAAACACCATATTTTTGTTGTACTGCACATTGCTGCAGCTCCTATTTTGACCCTGTGTGTTGAGCTCTCTGTTATAGCTACAGAGTGAAGCATCACACTTCTATCCCATCTTTGTTGGGAGTCGCGCAAGCGCAGTAGCTAAGTAAGGACTACTAGCGCTGCTAGCGGTTAGCCACCTCGTTCTCAATGGCAAAACACTGCTACAACACTGTAGAACTACTTACATGTCCCTCGTCTGCAGGTATTCTATGCAAAGTTGGAAGTACACCCTCGTTTAGAAGAAGTCTCCCAGCTAATCCTGCCTTGTACTGACCGAAGTTGGAGAAATAGCTAGCTGATGTGGTATTAGCTAAAGTGGTTAGCACACACCAAATGTTTTGGCCGATGACGTAGACGGCCCTGCCGATTTTGACCAGCTCACCCGGAGACTGAAGGCAGGATACATTCAGAAACCTGTATCTCACTCAAAACAGCATGGATGGGTTTATTTCCCAAGTTTGTATGTGTGTGGAAGCACCAGAGACACAACATAACACCCCAAATCCCAGAAAAAGTGTTTTTTTTCATAATATTAGCACTTTAAATAAGTTACAGCTATATTAAAATTCCTTTTATTACTGTTGATCATCTGTGGGCGGGGCTAAGTTCGGCTGGCATCCAGGCTACATAATTAAACCTTTTACACAAAATTATAGAATAAAATTGCTGTCCATTTTGTTTGAGCGCCATCATATAGACTATTTTATTAGTGAATCATCTTGGGATGCCACAGGCTGGAGATAAACCCATCTTCCTATGGTCCATTGTAATGCTATAGACAAATGACTCTGAATCACGTAATATACAGCACTTAGATTTGATGATAAGAACCATTTTTTGGCCATATCATTATGTCCATCCAGCATGTGCACATCTGATGTGCACATGCCTACCAGTTCATCCTAAACCTATCCAAACTATAATACAGATATATAAATTACAACAGATCAAAAGCAACACATGGTGGCAGGGAGTTTAAAAAACAAAACTATCAAAAAGGAGTCTCCCTGCTTTTTTCCTTGTGTATGCTGAAAAGTCTGTAGTCATCTGTAATCAGTGGATAGAGAATTTGAATGAAATGAAACACTTTAATATAGGCTAGTAGCTCGTCCAAAAAAAAATACATCTTCAGGATAGTCAGATGGGGAACAAGCAAGTCCAGGTGTCTGCTGTCACTTCTTTCTGACAGATTTTGACAAACTAATTCATAGTAATGATAACATCTGCATAAAACTGCTTCAAGCCTCTCCTCAGTTCTTGCCTTTGGCATGCCTCTTGTCATAGATAAATTGTTCCTTCGAAAACTGAGAACAGGTGCCTCAAACAACATGATATGCCAAGCATTTGACATTTTTCAATAGGGTATAATTATCAGAAAAAAAGAGAAACGTGTTGCTTTCTCTGCGA
Source organism: Sander lucioperca (assembly GCF_008315115.2). NCBI lineage: Eukaryota > Metazoa > Chordata > Actinopteri > Perciformes > Percidae > Sander > Sander lucioperca. The sequence continues at coordinate 30,007,179 of NC_050176.1, forward strand.
GAAAGAATAATCAAATTTCAATTAGGTAAATGGAAATGCTAATTAATGCATCAATAATGCCAAAGTTCTACAGTATACTTAATGGTATTTGCAGTACGCTGAATAATATCTAGAGTCTGAGTATGAGATGCATTGCACTTCATTGGTCTAGCAAGGGCATGAGCTGGGTCAGCAGGTTTCAATTCTTAATACAAACTTTAACACTGAGTAGACTAGTAATGAGAGCACTGACAGTAAGAACAGGCCAATATGTCAGTAAGTGTAGTGAATACAATAATGCTCACTCTTTCTCACACAGAATGGGATTGTGTTGACCAATCATCAGGTGTTTCAGCACTTCAGGGATAATTTAATGTGTTTGTTCAATCTATGCAGTCCTCAAGATTCCTTGTCAAACACAATCCCATTCAGAGCACTATTGCCGAACTTTTGAATGAGGCGAAATATCTTCAAGAAACTAAAGCAAGTCTAGTTGCTCTTGACTTAATCGAGCACTTCTAAATTATAAATCAAAAGGCTATGTGTAATGTGAAAGGTGTTGCGTGAGGTGAACAACTGACAAAGAATTATCACCAAACTGTGCAGTTCCTCTCAGATCTATAGAATCTTTTAGCATCTTAAAGCTTGTTATTTTGGTTTTCCGGGCTGCAAAATTTCTTCACATGAACCTTGTTTCCAGCCACAGTAGGCAGCTGTTTACAGCAGATAAACTCAATGTACATGTACACTACCTGTCCAACACCAAATGACAGACAAAGTTTTCAACTGCTGGTGGACATAGTGGAGCATTTAGCAGCTGAAGAGTCAGGTATTTTTTGTAGGAGTTTATATACACACACTCCTTTTTATAAATACACACTGTATACTACTTTGTATAGTGAATGTTAATGTTGCTGTTTTGGCTTCCCGTTATGGTTCCACTGCCCCCAAGTGGCCAAAAAAATAACTAATTTCAGGAAGCTTTACAGTTTTTCTTGATTGCTTTGACCTGCTTAAAGAAACTGGGATCCACTCGGTTTTCATCATCACTGTCTCAGCAGAGCAGAAGACACCTCTTGCAAATGTGTTAACTAGGGCTGTCAGCGTTAACGCGTTAATCGCGATGCGATTAAATTTTTTTTTTTAATCGCATTAATCGCATACCGGCATTTATTAATTTATTTTACACTTCACTCGGCTTTGCGTCGTGCCTAACCGGCTACTATTTTGACCCTTTGCAGCACCGTTACTTATCATCAAGCCGCCACTTCCTCGTAACACACCCTGCTGCTGCAGGCTGCAGGCATGATGGAGAAAGACAGCAGCAATGAAATCCTGAATGGCGCTTTTTATTTTCCAAAACCCCGGACGGCTCGTGGACAAGTCGAAAGCCATATGCACATTGTGTAAAGCCGAATTAAAATATCACCGAAGCACGTCAAGCTTGAGCTACCACCTACAGAGCTAAGCATAGTAGTACAGTTAAAGTGATGCTACCCGCTAGCATGCTACCCACTCAGGCAAAGCAGAGGGCTCAGGCATTTTGGAGAGTGCTACTTGCCGAGCTGTGGATGAAACCAAATCCCAAAAAATTATTACAGCTCTTGCGAAACGGGTGGCAACTAACTGCAGACCTGTCAGCATCGTAGAGCACTCGGGTCTTAAAGACGTACTACGGTTGGCATGTTCTACCCTGTCTCGTTGCCGTCGAGGGGGACAGTAGTTTGCACGGATACACAGCCTGTACGACATGGAGAAAGCAGCCCAACTGGAACTGCTGCAAGGTGCTGCAAACGCTGTCTCATTAACCCGTGATCACTGGACGTCAGTGAGTAATCAACATTATTTAGGAGTTACTAAACACTATATTGACTCTAGTAAGGATAGGGATTTTTAGTTTTTTAGTTAGGTACTTGGAGGAATTGTGCAATAATGACAGATTCACACATTTTTCTTTTGTTTCCAGTAAATAAATAATTACAAATCTTAAAATCAAGTTCATAAAGTAACTTTCTTTGCATTCATTTGATTCCCAATCAAGATACACTGGTAAGAATTGCTTTCAATTGTTAATATGTACTTAAAAACTGTTCTGAAATGCAAAATAATACAATTGTAATCATGTGATAAAACATGTGATTAATCGCGATTAACTATAGAAATTCAGCGATTAATCGCGATTAAAAAAAAATTAATCGTTTGACAGCCCTAGTGTTAACCCTTTCTCATTGGATGGACACATTTTCCCCACCCTTTTGCAGAACAGTTAACACGGATGTCATTCAAGCAGTCCAAACTCCATTTTTTTAGCTATGGTAACCAAACAAAAAACATCTGTTCCTAACTATTAGAAACTACCTACATAAGTATGAGATCACTGAAGCACCTGTTTGACACTCCTTCACACAAATCTTCAATTAGCAATTAGTCTGCAGGCCTTAAAGGTGCAGCGTCTGTGTTGTTCAATGCCAACATGGATGGAAGAGGTCTAAGACAGAAGAGAGCATCAATAGTGGCTATTTCTTATACTCTACAGTAATAGATGTTTATACTTTACTGTAATAGATTTTATTTTTATTTTCTTAATTTCTTATACTCTAATAGATTTTATTTTGTGTACTATTTACAGTATTTCAGTTTTCAGCCACAGTTTCAAAATAAGGATCAATGGAATCAATAAAATTTGCATCAAAGCATTTCTGATTCTGGATTTGCAAGAAGGCAAATTTGAGTTGACTGCTGTGTCAAAGCAATCAAGAAAAACTGTAAAACAAACTGGTTAAGGGCTGAAAATAACTTGCATTTTTAATTTACAATGTGGTTCACATACTTTTTATTATAGTCATTAGTTCAACACTTGGTCATCCACAAATCAGATTCAGGGTAATTGAGGCATTAAAAGAGATAAATGACAAACATCCATGAGGATTTTATATGGTTTTACAAAAAAATGGTGTGATGAATGTCATCTCTTGAATGTATCTTCATTGTCAGATATAATAGTTATATATGTGGTGTATTTTTCTTTTCATACTGCACACTTGAATTACTGTCTTCAATTTGCTGTCAAACATCAAGATCAAACCTGTGCATGTGCTTGGTATTTACAGGAGGGCCATTATACCAACATCAAGTCACTGGCTGTTGCCCAGAACCAAAAAAGAACACCCCTTGTAAATTACACTGAAAAACACTCAGGATGAGATAAAGATATACCCTACACTTCTAACCCCTTCTACTTTACATGCAATTCATTCAAATGTGTTCGTGTCACAGAGCTCTGTAATTTGAATAATATTCCAGCTAATTTAAAACGTTCACCATGTTACAAATAAATGACCATGTGAGGCGGGTAAAAAAGTTTAATACATATTCATGGGTGAGCTATCCCCCATTTATACCACTCAGCTCCCTCCTCTCTCTTTCTCTTTGACAGATATTACAATGGGTGAAGGATTGCTGCCCAAAAAAAGCATAACCAAGGACTCATAGAATGACTGTGATTATAGGCTGGAAAGCACAGCCAGCTCAAGATACAAGATACTGACATGACCTAAGCAGATCTGGCATGTTTGTTTGACATATGTGTGAAGGGATGAGTGTTGAGAGAACAGGGACTGTAAATAAAATCTCTCAAAAAAAAACTCTCCAAAAACTGTGAAAAATAGAGAGGATGCTTTATTGACAGGAATCTCATCGGAGCAGGTTATAAGATGCAGAGTACAATATTCCACAGAGGTAATCAACTGATGAGCAACTCTATTACCTCCACCGTTCTATGACACACTTTTGATTGACTACAGTGCATGTGTTCAGCACAAGAAATTAGGTGTTTTATTCGTACTCTGTATATAACTCCCAAGACTGGTGAGGAGACCCGTCTAAAGTCTAGTCTAGTATGAGTGTGCTTTCAGACATGCTTGGTTGTTTTTTTTTAGTCTGGTGTGAAAGTCAGTCAAGCTCAGACGAAAATCAGCACCGAGACTGCCTGAAAAACAAGGGTCACAGTGTTATTCCAGGGTTTCCCGCAGCACTTTGCAGTTAAAGGGGTGGTTCAGAATTTTGGACACAGGACCTCATTTCCAAGTTAGCCAGTGTGTTATTTATCAGTGGAGACAGTTTTCAAAACTTTTCATCCAGTCCTTCCAGTTGCAGAGTTGCAGACTGAACCACCCCTTTAAGGCGGCAGACGCGCGTTGTTTAGGCGGCCACCTTAACTGCAAAGTGCTGCGGGAAACTCTGGAATAACACTGTGACACTCGTTTTTCGTAAAAAAAAAAAAATAATTATATATATATATATATATATATATATCTCCGCTGTGTTACTCTGTCCTGTTTTCTCCCTTTCATTCCAAACCACACAGTTGACAACCTGCAGGTGGAGGCGGTGGAGACAGGCTCGGACATAAACGCCACATGCTGCGGTGGACTTGTCAGTCTCGCAAGTGGTTTCAGGAATGTGGCTGCATGTGTCCGACAATGCACAGAACATTAACCGGTACAAGCCTACAGCTGTCTGCGGACACAGAATGCGGAAAATGTGTCAGAGCCTCCCGGACAGGTGAACTGAGACTCGGTTTCCTGCTTGTCGGTCAATGGTAAATGATCGGTTAACATTTAATTTCATTGTTCTATCTTTTGGAAGGCTGGCTGCCAAAAATCGCCACTTACTAGCTAATTAATTAGCCTGAGGTAAACTCTAGCTATCAGTAAACAGAAGTGAACGTGGTGGCTGGTGTCTGGTATGTGCGCCAGTGTTTGTTTGTGTGCGTGTGTCGGCCCACCCCCCGCGAAGCTCCGACATGAAGACAGCAGAGGAGCAGATGAAAGTAGCTGCACCTTCGCCAAAATGAATACTGTTTGTACAAACATTTATTCGCCATGTGGTAGATAGCCACATAGATATAGATTAATATAATGTATTAATTATATATTATTATTTAAAAAAATAAATATAGAATCTGTAGTCCTCCCACATTTGATAAAATGGACGTATTCGTTCCGTGGCTTGAGTGGGCATGCGCGAAAGCTGCATGCTGCCTGTTACGTGCTCCAGCTTTTGAGTTCGCTTTTTTAACTTTTTTTAACTTTCATTCTCTTTTGTTCATTCTTGTTTTATCACTTTAACTCTGTGAAGTCCTGCCCTCTCTAACAAGGTTGCTTTGGAGAGTTTTGGTGCTTTTTTATTGTTGTTTTTATCAATGCCGCTTTCACCAGGACATGCTGCCTTTGTTTACTCCGGAGTACAGCTGATCGCTCTAATACCGGCCAGCATTGTGGCCAGACCAACTAATATACCACCCAAACTCTTGAGAAAAACACACCGGGGATGCAGAGGAGGGAAGCAACGTCGGGGGAATAGAGGAGGGTCGAGACGGGACGGGCGTATGGAGAGGAGAAGATTTAAGCCCTGTCTCCCCTCTGTTGTTATGGGAAATGTACGATCCCTTAGCAACAAAATGGACGAGCTAACGGCGCTAACGCGGAGCCACCCGGAGTACCGTGAGTGCAGTCTGATGTGTTTCACGGAGACATGGCTGCACAGGGATATTATGGACCAGAACGTCTCCGTGGATGGCTTCCACACTGTCCGGGCGGACCGGGATTGCATCGAGAGCGGTAAGCGGAAAGGCGGGGGGCTTGCCGTTCTTTTTCCTCAGGAGGCTGAGGTCATTTAACATCTGTCGGACGATGCTGAGGATGTTCTATCAGTCTGTTGTGGCCAGTGCTATCTTCTTCGCTGTCACATGCTAGGGCAGTGGGATGAAGGTTGCAGACACCAACAGACTAAACAAACTGATCAGGAGGGCTGGTGATGTCGTGGGGGAGGAGCTGGACACACTGACGATCGTGGCTGAGAGGAGGATGCTGTCCAGGCTTCAGTCCATCTTGGATAATGTCTTACACCCTCTCTACGACACACTGGCCCAGCAGAGGAGCATCTTCAGCAGAAGACTCCTCTTACCCAGATGCACCACAGAGTGCCACAGGAAATCGTTCCTGCCTGTGGTCATTAAACGTTACAACGCCTCCCTCTCTGTAATCTCTCAAACATAGACAATCATTTCTTTTTTTTATTGCACTATTTGCACATTAACACTGTACATTTGATCTTTTATATATTATTACTGTATATTTGTTTTTAATATATATGTTAAAGTCTGGATAATATATGTTGTTTGTATATGTTGTTTGTATATCTGGAGTTGTAACAGTAACAAAAATAATTTCCCCCTGGGATTATTAAAGTATTTCTGATTCTGATATGGACGAGTGATGGACGTCAAAAAACGCATCAAGAAACGCTTTCTGTGTGGGTTGCCTTTAAGTATGAATTCAAAATCTTAACTACTCATAAATCTATATGCTGGTCATCAACTTTAAAGAAGGCCATTGTCTAAGATCACCTGGTAACTAACCACGGTAACATGTATGCACGTCAGCACAGGTGCAGGGATTTCCCTGATCAAATGTAGCTCAGCGTAAATTCTTTCAGGAAGATCTAACAATAATCAGTCTCTCCTAAAGCGAATCAGCGCTTGAGGCGCTCTCCTTCTGATAATCCAATCAGGAAAGGCCAAAGATTTCATAGGCCAATCACAGCGTCTCAACACGTTTAAAAGCGCTTTCTCTCCCTGTGCTATCAGCTGTCATTTCAGAACGGCGTCATCCCTCCTCCTCTCCTTCCACCTCCCGTCCTGGTGGTTCTACGGCTGTCACTCCAGTGCCCCCTCGGCCTGGTCTTCCAGCCTTCTCCACCGCCACCGGTGTCTGGATTCCATCGGGGGGTTACATCATGGTTCCCTACCCCTATATATTAAATGTATTAATATATCTAATGTATTAATACAAATGTATTAATATAACGATGGAGTTCAATCTCCAATACTATGTTCAAATCATGCTCTTGTTCAATAAACATTTTGCATATCTGCAAACAGTCTCTCCTGATTGAATTAATAGTAAATAGGAGTTAAACCAGAGGTGTGTTTATTAAGCAGTCCCTCCAGGATTTCGTGGCCTTTTTTTGAGATTGTTGCGGCCCAAAATGCCTGATTTTGCGGGAGCTTTTGTAAAACATTGCGATAAAAGTTGTGATGTCTTTTGTATTTTTGTTGCAATGAAGTTGCGAGAGACAGTGAAAGTTGCAAAAAAAGTTGAGTTTTTTTTTTTTGTATAGTTCTTTGTTAGTTCTAGTTCTAAAAAGGAAACTTGTTTTGGGGAGAATAAAAATTACTCTGGGCTGAGTGTTGCTAGTAACCAAAAAGGCTCAGGATGCTGAAAATGTTGGTATAATATGAAAATGGCTGGTGGATTTAAGACAAAAAATAATAACTTATTGAATGAATCAAATTTGAACATATGTGTCAGTGGCTTGTTGATCTTTACATTGTTAGTTATTTTCCTATCCTGGCCTGGGCTGGGCCACACATTCATACGGTTTGATACAGTAACGTTACTTATTGGACTTAAACTTATCATTGCACTTACAATAACGAGCGTAACTGTCCTCAATTTAGGTCATCCTGTAGGCTACGTCTTATCTCCAGTTTTTCCTGCATCCACCGTGTGTGTGTGTTTGTGTGTGTGTGTGTGTGTGCACGCGTCAGTCGCGGGGGGAACTGAGCAGCAGCCCCGCCCGCTGCAGAGAGCCGACAGGATTGAAACAGCAAGAGCTAAAAATCGTTACAGCATACATTGATGTTAAAATGTTTACAGGTTGGCAGGACGGTCTGAAATGTTTTGCACGGTCTTTCGCTGTACATTTTGTTGGTAAATGTGAGATGTTCGAGTCACACACGTCTCGTCTTCATATCAGAAACAAGGAAATTAATTTGGTGACGTATGTGTGTTATATCAACCCATTCTCACTCCCGCTTGGTCAGTGGTTCTCAGTAGGCCTGCACGATTAATCGTTATAAAATCACGATCTCGATTCACCCTGTTCACGATTTAATTTTTAAATATCTTCGATTTTTTATTTAAAAAAAAAAAAAAATTATATAATTCTTTTTTTTTTATGACTTCGATTCTCATTTAATTTTACGAGCCGACTGCATCACAAACGCTACTACTTTCTTCTGTGAGTTTTAAACATAGACTGTATAAAATAGGTTTTAAAGCGCTCCCAAGTGCTGCGATGCTCTCCCTTCTCTTCATTTAAACCTCTGTGTTTACAGGCTTGTGATGATGCGCAATGTGCTATACGTGCCTAAAAAAAGTTTGGTACTGCCAATTTGTTTTGTTTTAAACATTACACTTTGTGTGAGAAAAAAAATTGTGGCAGAGAATCGTGATATCAATTCTAAGCAAAAAAATCTTGATTCATATTTTTCCCCGAATCGTGCAGGCCTATCTACGAGCACACATTTTTAATTGGATCAGTGACAGCGCTGAGTCCATGATTCAGCGAATGTGTCGTTATGAAATAGTGCAGTTTCATGTTAACAGGTGAATGATTTGTACAGACCTTGAAGAGGCCTCAATACAACTCATCCTTGCAGTTTTCCATCACTAACTCAGCAGCACTCTGAGGCTAATTGGATGACTGGCTTCATTCTGGTTAAGTGTTGTAAGGAGACTTTAAACAATGTAATACAGCACAGAGCCGAAAGGGGAGGGAAATGGCAAAAACCTACTGGAGCCAACTGGATGATTATTATTAATGGACAACATCTGTTAAATGAGACACATTTAGGCAGATGGAAATTTCTGAGTTTACTACCAGAAGGTTGCAATTAAACAACATTCAGTTCTAATCTTGGACAAGTTCAACAGTACTAGGTTTTATGAGTTAGAACACATCACTTCAACACATGATGGACTGAACTGCCAAATACATGAATGTGTGTGTATATTGTATTTACGCACACACACACACACATACACACACACTGTATAACACACCATTAATCTATTATGTGTACATTTACAACACCTGTTCTGGCTGTTGACAAACTGTGGCATTTTTACCTGCCTTCTATCATTTACATCATGAAGGGACATTTTCATTGATCTAGTTTATGCAATATATTTACCAGTGACTGATGAACCGTTAACCAGTCAAACACCTGATATAAAGGAAACATATCCTTGGTTATATTAAAAATAGGGGAGTTAAAGTATAATTAGTTGCTTGTCCTGTTAAATATTTGCTGTAGTACTGACTTATAAAACAAAAAAAAGCAGACTTGCAACATTTTTAAGGGCTGCAGGTGTTTAAGATGTGTCTGGAGGGAGACTTTAAGCACCACACTTAAGTATGTAAAAATAATCTGCTATGATTAATATTGAGACATTCTGGATCTGGCCTCACACCCGCCCACCACCAATGCTCAGGGTAAGTTGACTTGTGAAGAGCAATGTGCATCAAGATGGCAGGAACATCAAAGAGATGTGGCACTAGTCAGACCAGAGGCCTGTACTACGAATCAAGATCAACATGCCCTGGATTTATTTCAGTTACCTGGCTTCACCTAACCTAACAATCGCGGTCCCGCTTAAGCTGTGTCACGACGATGGTTAACAATTAGTTCAATCAACCCAGGGTTTCCCAATCCAGCTGCGCGCGCGTTCACATAAAAGAGGCAGTGTTTGCACAGCATGACCAATTGCAAACATCTATCAGAGCCGCATATTTTACATAAGAAGAGCAAACTATAATTCTACATAAATATGAAGAACACAGACATGGTTTTACAGGCAAAACGCAGGAAGGAAAGCTGGCAAAAAAAGCCGACGCTGTTATGCGTAAATCACAACGCTTATCAAGATCACTTCCCCATCAGTCAGGCACAAGATCTGACCATGATTACACTTTTGCTTTCCATAAACTGTCGTTGCTTTAGCCTATTATATTATCAGTTGCAACCTTGGCAGTGGTAAGCGATCGTGAGAGAAAATTAAAAATATAAAAACAATTCAAACCGATGTGCACAATGGCAACACACGGCTCAAGAAGCCAACAAATAGCCTATACGTAATTCCCTCCGCTGAAAATATATATCTTTCATAAAAATACCCATCAGGGAATGTTAACGGGATGTCGATCTCTAAATGTTTTTAAACTTTTATGAGCGCACCTCTCTCTCTCTCCGCGCACAGAGCTCCACCGGATCTTCTAAGAACGGTGACGCTGTTCTCAATTGAGTATTGATTGGTCAGTAGGCGGTGCTTAACACTGGTTGATCTCTAATCAACAACATAACCTGCTCCCGAGCAGGTTAGGTGTTACCACGTGTTACCGTTACCACAGCGATTTAACCCCGTAACAAGTGATCCACCGTTGTGATACACAAAACCCTGGGTTGAACCTGAAGTTACCTCGTTAATGCCAAATCTTGCTTCGTAGTACAGGCCTCAAGACTCAGATGAGTCTGTATCATCAAAATTGGTGATTAGCAGACATTATCAGAATGGTAAGTGTAGTTAGCATCTTTCATCTTTTATTTCTTCATGGTGTTTGTTAGCTTGTAACTGGCAGTGGCTGACATAGCTACGTTGACAGTGTGTTTCTGCTCTCTGTACTGACAAGTCTGCTCTGCGCTGGAGGTTTTAGGTTTTCTTTTCCACGTTTGAATCTCAGATTTTAGGGAAGTGGTCATTTAGGGGACATAAACATAGGAAAACACAGTTTTGAGTGGAGGGGATCTTTAAACAGTTTGATAATGAATAGATAAGTAAATGGAGAGAAACTTTTTTTAAATGTTCAAAATAATGAATCAATAAAGACAAATAACAAATCTTAGCATTTGCTGGTTCCAGTTTCTTAAATGTGAGGATTTACAGCTTTGCTCAGTTTTGTACCATTATAAATGGAATATCTTTGGGTTTTGGACTATTTATTAGACAAAACAAGCAATTTGCAACCCTGACAAGTAATAGTTATGTTTACATACTGTGGCGGGACAGAATGGACCAGAATCAAAGTTGCAGTGAAAACCCACCAAGGTGGTAACTTTATTTGTCTTAGTACAGCAAAATAAAGAGTGCAGTGATGTAGCTCCCTCGTGGCGTGGCTAGTGTGCAGGGTTGGTTTGGGGAATTCAGCTGGGTAGGCAAGGTGCAATAGAGGGGCTCACCAGTGTAGTTTGGCAAGGAGGGGACCGGAGGCTTCGGGTTCCAGTGGAAATTGACGAGTCCTTCGGCTCCAGTCGTCCTTGGCTTGAGTTATGGGCTTTCTGGGTGCAGAACAGAGAGCAGTGGTTAGATGGAGTGGCAAACGCCGACTAACCTGCCTTGGTTTGTGTGGCTCTTTTTGTCCTGGCCTAATGAGGGCAAACGAGAGGCAGCTGGGGCTGTGATCAGTGATTTCCAGCCGTGCCTTGTTGTAGGCTGGCTTCCTGGCCATGTGCTTGTTTTTCCACACACAATGGGAGACCTTTGGAGGCGTGTACCCGGCATGGCAACGCTTCAAGGGCCATTTGGCCACATTCCCCCCCCCCCAGGTGTCAAGCCGGGTCGGTCAGGAGCTCTGAAGGAGGCCAATGCAGATGAAAGTGAGAGCGCACAACGCTGACAAGAAGCAGTAGCCCACCCAGACCAGCAGCGGGACAACCCATCCGCGTTGCCATTGGCCGTGCCTGGACGATGCTCGACTGTGAAACGAAAGTCTTGGAGGGCCAGGAACCACCGGGTGACACGGGCGTTGGTGTCCTTTGCATGGGCCATCCATTTGAGGGGAGCATGATCCGTCACAAGGGTGAACTGTCGGCCCAAAAGGTAATAACGCAGCTCCAAGATCGCCCACTTGACAGCCAAGGCTTCTCTTTCGACAGCTGCATAGTTCTTCTCAGCTGCGTTCAGCTTGCGGGACAGGTAAAGGACCGGGTGTTCCTCACCCTCATGCTCCTGTGACAGCACTGCCCCCAGGCCGACGTCAGAGGCATCTGTGCAGAGCCGGAAAGGCTTAGAGAAGTCTGGGGCCCAGAGGACAGGCTCACGTGACAGGGCCTCCTTAAGCCGGACAAATGCAGCTTCCTCAGCAGGACTCCAGCTGATTTTCTCTGGCCGTCCCTTCTTGGTCAGATCTGAGAGGACGGCAGCTGTAGATGAGAAGGAAGGGATAAAGCGTCGATAATACCCCGCCAACCCCAAGAATGCTCGTACCTGGCGTTTGGTGGTGGGACGGGGAAATTCTCGTACCGCCATTACTTTTGCTTCTTGGGGCTTGATTAGACCTCGGCCTATCAAATATCCCAGGTAGCTGGCTTCAGTGAGGCCAAGGTGGCACTTGGAGGGATTGGCAGTTAGGCCCGCTTGGCGGAGGGCAGCAAGGACTTTCCTGAGCCTGGTGTTGTGTTCAGACCAGTCTTCAGCATGGATGACCACATCATCCAGGTAAGCAGCAGCATAGTCTCGGTGTGGGGCCAGGATCTGGTCCATCATCCTCTGGAAGGTGGCCGGAGCTCCATGGACACCAAATGGGAGCACTCTGTACTGCCAGTGTCCACTAGGGGTGCTAAAAGCAGTCTTCTGTCTGGCCTCCAGGCTCAAAGGTACTTGCCAATAACCCTTGGTCAAATCCAGAGTAGAGATGAACCTTGCTCGGCCTAACCGTTCCACCAGCTCGTCGACACGGGGAAGGGGGTAGCTGTCAAAGCTCGAAACTTTGTTCAGTCAGCGAAAGTCATTGCAGAATCTCCAGGAGCGATCTGGCTTCGGAACCAGCACTATGGGGTTGGACCAGGGGCTGTGAGATGATTCAATCACCCCAAGCTGAAGCATTTTCTGGACTTCCTCTTCCACCGCTTGTCGTCTTGCTTCAGGGATTCGGTAGGGCCGTTGCCGAACAACGGTCCCAGGGGGAGTGTGAATCTCATGCTGCACAACGTTAGTCCGGCCTGGGTTGGAGGAAAAAACATCCCTGTGCTGGTCGATCAGCTCCCGGAGCTCCTGCAGTTGGGCAGGACTAAGCCCCTCACCACAGTGGACTGGGGGTTGGTCAGCATGGGCGCAGGCCATCAGCAGAGGAACAGGCTCAATCCATCGTTTGAGTAAGTTGATGTGGTATGTCTGGACCGGATGTCGACGGCCAGGTTGCTGGACTCGGTAGTTGACAGGCCCTAGACGTTCCACCACGGTGTAAGGACCCTGCCAGGTAGCGAGGAACTTACAAGATGCGGAGGGGATGAGGACCAATACCCGATCGCCCACCTGGAACTCCCGGTGTTGGGCTGGACGATTGAAGGTCTGCTGTTGAGCCCGCTGGGCCTCCTCCATGTGGGAACGTACAAGCGGCATTACCCTCTCAATCCGGTCTTGCATCTCCTTAACGTGCTCAATGGTGGTGCGGAAAGGTGACGGCTGCTGTTCCCAGGCCTCCCGGGCCACATCCAGAAGGTCCCTAGGCTGCCGGCCATACAGCAGCTCGAAAGGGCTAAAGCCAGTCGATGCCTCATGGATGGCAAAGAGAACATAAGGGAGGAGAAGGTCCCAGTTTCATCCATCCTCATCCACCACTCGTCGGAGCATTCTTTTCAAGGTTTGGTTGAAGCGCTCAACAAGCCCATCTGTCTGAGGGTGGTAGACACAGGTGTGGAGGTGATGGACCTTCAGAAGAGTACACAAGGCTTTTGTCAATCGGGACATGAAAGGGGTACCTTGATCGGTGAGGATGTCCTTTGGGATTCCGACGCAGCTAAAGAGCATGAAGAGCTCCCGAGCAATGTTCTTGGACGTGGCTTTACGCAGGGGCACAGCCTCAGGATACCGTGTTGCATAGTCCACGATGACCAGGATATACTCGTGTCCACGACCAGATTTTGGGAGGGGGCCCACTAGGTCCATGCCAATACGCTCAAAAGGTACATCAATGATGGGAAGGGGAATGAGCGGACTTGGAGGAGGCATGCGAGGGGAAGTGCGCTGACAAGTGGGGCATCGTTGGCAGAAATTCCTCACCTCAGCTGTCATCCCGGGCCAGTGGAACCGATCCCTAATTCGGGCTTCTGTATTCTGGGCTCCCAGATGGCCAGCCATTGGATGGGTATGGGCCAGGGTCATTACAGCATCAATATGTGTGCGGGGGACAACCTACAGGTCCCGACGTTCACCACGGCGAGTTGCACTATAGTAGAGGAGCCCATTGTGCACTTTGAAATACTGATCTGGGAGGGTCCTAAGTCGCTGCTCCCCTTCAACTTGCAGGACCTGTCGCCAGGCATGTTTTAGTCGGTCATCCTCCTTCTGTTCTCGAGCAAATCTTCCCCCTTCAGTGATCTGTTGAAACAGTTCAGAAAATGGATTAGAACCCGCCTGTCCCCGCTTACCTTCTTCATCCGCATCGGAAGAACCATCTTGGGCCAGCAGGACAGGTCGTTCCTCTGGCTGGGGCAGGGGGCGGTGAAGGTGATCCCGGGGTCGGCCTCTCCGTTTCTTTCCATGCCTACCCCAGGCATCAGGGAAACCAGGCCAGTCACGGCCGAGGAGGGCTGGCACGGGAAGCTCAGGCAGCATCCCTACCAATAAGGGCCAGGAACCAGAGGCATCTTGAACGACTACCCGGGTGGCTGTTACTTCCCGGACATCCCCATGAACGCAGGAGATGGGTAGCATGGTAGTCGGTCCAGGGGGTACTCCTTCCAAGACGTCCGGGCGAATCAGGGAGACAGTGCTTCCGGAGTCGAGTAGTGCTTGGACGGGTCGGCCCTGAATGTGCACCCGGCGGGTGGGAACCCGTGTTGGTTGGGAAGTATGGATAGCACATCCAGCAAGCCATGTCCTGGCGGGTGGGGAACGAATGCCTGGATCTGTAGGCATGGGCTCATCTCTTGGGTGTGGCGGGCCACATGGTGCAGGTTGGTGAATTGTGGGGGAAGGACGAGGAGGGGGAATCCCTGGGTCACGTCTCTGGGGCCTCATTGTCATGCCGCCTCGTTCACTGGGCCCATCACGCATCAGAGCATTGGTAGCAATTGCTCGTTCTGTGGCGTCGGCCATCTGTGCAGGATTTTCAGCCGCAACCAGGCTCACAATGCGGCGCTCTGACTTAGGGAGGGCACGTAAGAAGCGATCCATCGCTACTCGTTCTGTGATCTGCTGGGCATTCAGTCGATCTGGTTGGAGCCATCTCTGGGTAGTACGTATGAGGTTAGTCATTTGTACTCGAATAGGTATGTCAGGCGAGTAGGACCAGGACTGATACTGCTGGGCTGCTGCTATTGGTGAGAGGCCGAGCCGGAGCAAAATTTCCTGTTTCAGGGTGTCATAGTTCCTTGCATTTGGCCAAGGCAAAGTCTGATAGGCTCGTTGCGCTTCACCCGTAAGGTATGGGGCGAGAATATCTGCCCAATTAACACGAGGCCACCGTTCCCTGGTGGCAGTCTGTTCAAAGGTGTAGAGATATGCTTCCACGTCATCGTCCGCAGTGAGCTTGGTGAGGTGGGAGCGGGCAACATCATGAGCAGTTTGGGGTCCTAGAGGTCCACCGGGGTCTTGCATCCGCAGGAGTTGCTGAGTCAGGGCACCGAGGGCTGTGGTGATTTGCTGTGATTCCTGCTGGCCCTGGATGAGCGTCTGCAGGATAACCTGCATGGGGTCCCCCGCAGCTGCAGCGGCAGGACTGGAGGCTGTCTGCCGGGGTTGTGAAGCAGTTGGGTCCATTTGTCTTATGCCCGCATTCTCCACCAGTGTGGCGGGACAGAATGGACCAGAATCAAAGTTGCAGTGAAAACCCACCAAGGTGGTAACTTTATTTGTCTTAGTACAGCAAAATAAAGAGTGCAGTGATGTAGCTCCCTCGTGGCGTGG
This sequence comes from Sander lucioperca, assembly GCF_008315115.2. Classification (NCBI taxonomy): domain Eukaryota; kingdom Metazoa; phylum Chordata; class Actinopteri; order Perciformes; family Percidae; genus Sander; species Sander lucioperca. The sequence goes on from NC_050176.1 coordinate 30,022,910, forward strand.
CTAGTGTGCAGGGTTGGTTTGGGGAATTCAGCTGGGTAGGCAAGGTGCAATAGAGGGGCTCACCAGTGTAGTTTGGCAAGGAGGGGACCGGAGGCTTCGGGTTCCAGTGGAAATTGACGAGTCCTTCGGCTCCAGTCGTCCTTGGCTTGAGTTATGGGCTTTCTGGGTGCAGAACAGAGAGCAGTGGTTAGATGGAGTGGCAAACGCCGACTAACCTGCCTTGGTTTGTGTGGCTCTTTTTGTCCTGGCCTAATGAGGGCAAACGAGAGGCAGCTGGGGCTGTGATCAGTGATTTCCAGCCGTGCCTTGTTGTAGGCTGGCTTCCTGGCCATGTGCTTGTTTTTCCACACACAATGGGAGACCTTTGGAGGCGTGTACCCGGCATGGCAACGCTTCAAGGGCCATTTGGCCACAATACTAATAGCAATCAATAATAAGTGTAATGGGCAAAATAATCATTGGCTGCAGCCCTCATTTACAGTCATGACCCAAAAACCTAGGGATCTACTTTGTCAGTTGTCAGTTAGCAGGACAAGCTAACCTCACAAACCACAAAGCTACTGGGATTCTGACCGATCAACAGACACAGAATCAAGAATCTAGACATCAAGAATCCATGAACACATGCATGAGTGAGACCTGTTAGAATATATTTTGTGAAAGTGTTAAGAAGAGGTTTTTAGAGTTCATGTCGCTCCATTGTTGCCCCTTTTCCTGGGTTATGAGAGGCCATCTGGACTTACAGTAATTAGACATTAGAAAGGGAGTGTGGGATAGGCCTGGAAGAAAAGTTCTTTTCTTTTAAGCGCGGGATATGTGACACTGTATGGAAATGACCTGGCTCTCATGAAACTCCTTAAAGTTTACAGGAGATTAAAACACAGGTGTTCAAAATCCAACAATAGCGACTTGTCTCTTCTGAGCTGAGAATGAGAAGTCAAGGTCATGTTTTTATACAGTGTGTTACAAATTCGTTAGGAGCCGGCTGGAGCCAGAAGATCTGGACTGGATCCAAACTGATGAGAGCACCACCAGGGATGGGACAGAAATGGATAAAACAGTATCTTAACTTAGCAGCACCTGATGCTGGGGGAGACTATGTTTGTCCGTTAGGAGAGATAGACTCTGCCTTTGTAATATCAGATCTGTGTACACGTACTTGTATTCTGCAATATCATTCACTAAAATTTGTTATTAACTTTAACTGGACGAATCCTGAGTTTTTATTTCTCTGATCTACCAGTAAACGAACATCAAATCAGAGTGTAGTGACTAAAGAATTGGAGTCAGATTAAGTCTGGCCTTTTTAGGGCCAGACCGGTCAATCGGTCACATTAATAGAATAAAATCCTACAGACCCCAGCGCGAACAGAAGAAAAAAACGTGGCCTGAATTAGAGGCCTTCAATTCCCACAGCACCAAACAGTGATCATTAGCTCAACAGAGCGACTGACAGGTCATCCCCAACTGGTGGCAGTTCTCTGATACATCATTTCTGCTGCTGCTTGTTTGTTTACTTACCCAAGCATAGGCCTGACATTCTGATAAGAAGCTGACAAAGAGCCCTCGGGGAAGATGAAAAATAAAAAATGGCATCAGATATTCAGACCTTATCTCCAGTGTCTTCAGTGTAAAAGGACTGTAAAGTGCAGGAGAGGAGGGAGGGCACTGGTCACAGAGGAATACATGAGACAGGAGGATAGACAGAGAGAGAGAGAGAGAGAGAGAGAGAGAGAGAGAGAGAGAGAGAGAGAGAGATGAGAGAGGGTAAAGCATTTCCATTGTCTTTACAGTGAGATTAATGGTTAGGGGAAGGAATTACGGTGGGCCACATGAGCCGCTGGGACATGGTCAAAAGGCAGCATGACATCCGATATATCCAGCAGGGTCCTGACAGTGTTAAGAAGCAATGGGGGAGTGAGCTCAACTTATTTTGCTGTCTTAGTGTTGTGTCCAGTTGTTCTACCTTGGTGTGGGCAGTGCAAGTGAATCTGTATCTCTTAAGACTTCTGTTGCTCGGGCAAAGAGCTTTTCCCTCCGGATTTTGCTAATAAGCTCTACTAAAGAGCAGTGCGGCTGATACTCTTTGGTCATCCGTCGCAGATGTCTTTTAATCTAATGCTAACATGCGACTGAGCTGATGCTTAAGACATTTTAGGAGAAGGCTAGCTTCAATCTATTTCTTATTGTTTCTCATTCAGTCTGTCTTACAGTACATTGTCTTCCCTAACCTGTCCATTGCACTCAGCCCCAGCCCATTTGTTCTACTGAAGACGTTAATCTTTAAATAGTAAACAGCTGGGAACGGTAGTTTTCAGCAAACTTTTTTTTTCCTTTCAAACAGGAGTAAATAAGATATTTGTTGAGGACTATTTTCAGCTGCAGATAAAACACTTTTTGTGAGCTAGTGAGTCTTTACAGCACCAGGGCGATGTATGCAGAATTCACTTCAATTATTTAATTTTTATTTTATAAATGTATTGTTGGTTTTGGTCATTACATAGGATTTGTTGATAATAATACAAATATAAATGCTGCTAGACGTATCTTTTCATTTCGGACAAAACAGCAGTATATAATCTTTTACTTGCATCGATAGATATGACACTGGAAAATCACAATAAATGACAGAAAATGTATCATTTTAGAGAACAATAGTAACTGTACTGTGTTCACAAATTTGTGAGAAATGTGTGTGAGAATATCTCAGTAGGTCTTTATTTTAATATCAAAGGAATAAAAATGGGGTCATGTACAAACGCAGCTGGTCTTATCTTTTCTTCCATTGTAAAACAGAGCACCATTCTTTTAAGTGTTTTCTCTGTGTAGTAAACAATGTCTCTCCTAAACTATCCAAGAACAGATGACAGACATTTACAGTCCTTTACCAGTGTGCTACTCTGACGGACGCATGAACCAACAGACAGATCCAATCTCATTAAGTTGGGACTGACAAACAACTCCTGTCAAAATGTTAGTGCCTCCTGTGGCTTAGGTAGAAGCTGGATATGTCACACAGGCATAGAGGTTAAACTGGAGTCTGATATGGCCTCACCATCTAACACAGGGCTGAGGACATTAATCTCTTTTATGACAGTCCCCCAACTCCTGCCTCCACCACAGCGCTGGTCCAAGTTTATTGTGAGGTACACAGCACATAGTTATGAGAAAGGAAATTCTATCTATATGTTTGCAATATATCATGTCATACTATATGTTTTATCATATCAGACCTTCAATTGTAGCACAACACTATATAAAAAAGCAGGACACAAAAATGTAATATAGTGGTGTGTTTTGATAGCTGCAATAAAATCTGTTAGTAGAATTAGCAGCTATGCATCTTATTATGAATGATGAACACCTACTAACAGTAGACACACAACAATGATTTACAAGGTAATTTCAGTACCGTTTCAACAAAAACACACAGTGTAAAATACAGGGGGTGAATAAAATAACAGGAACACCATTCAATCTTATGCTTTTCAATACTAAAAACATCCAACCCAGTATCCCCATTTATGTCAAATGCAAACATTCAGTGCTAATGTTGGAAATTAACATTATTATTTTAGTTGCCCAACCCTTAACCATACTTTAGCCACAGTTTCTTAGTTTTCTTTACTTTAGCAAGGTTTCCACCTGGAAATTGGTTAGCTAGCGGAGGTGGTGAGTACTGCCCATGAGGTGAGATCCTGACACATCTAATCTCATTATCAATGTAGATGACGTAGATTACTTTAAACAATCAGCTTACTTATTAAATACACAGCTGTGTGATGCTCATTTCTATCATTAATTAGGATTATTATTAATATATTATTAATTACACATATTAATAATAATTTCCATTTGCATGCTTGTTTGTTTTCCTCTGCCGTCACAGTATCAGAAATAGGGAAGACGCACAACAGGGTTTCCGCTATGTACACCGCGCACCGCCGCTCCTTCAGCTGTTTATGAAAAGTCAGAAAGTCGTAATTACACGACTCTGCAGAGCCGTGTGCTCTCCTGAACTCAAGCAAACTGTCATCTGCTCTCTCTCCCCTTTAGGGTGAGCAACTGGAACAGTGACAGGACGTCATCACTCGTAAAGTCATGGCAACCAAATAAATAACAGGGCGAGTACACTTGTCACTCAATCTTAGGCAAAGTGACAAACAGCGACGAAAGCTGCGACATGAAATCCGCACTCACGCGGGTCCCGTGAAATATGACAGCTACACTTTATTGGAAAATAGCATTGAGGACACTGAGGTTGATGAATTTACTGTTTATCAGACCCCCGATGAGACAAGAAGCTAACGTTAGCGAACGCTGCGGTGGCGGTCCCTCTGCCTCTCACTCCCGTTGCAGGAGAACGCTGTATTCCTCCGACACGCTGTATTCACATTACTGTTTTACAACAGTTTTCCAGGTTAGTGGGGGTGCATACCGCTCAAAACCAACATGAAAAACGTAGCCAGTAATGTTCACTCAGCGTTTTGTTTTGTTGTTAAACGGTGTGTAAAATAGCGGTGACGTTAAATCACCGGTTTCAGGTAACGGCACCCTACGGTACCGTCTATTTGCTGGATGGTTTCAAGCTAACGGTCGGTAGCTAACATTAGCAGATAAACCTGTTGACAGCGACGTTATTGTTCATATTTTGGCACAATTTTTCTGACCGTCTACTAGGTCATAGTGACTGAAAGTGTGATGCGAGATGCTAAAAAGAAACTACACGCTGTTTTCAGGTAACGTTAACGTTTTGATTGTGTTTGTTTTTTATTCCAGTGCATTTTTTGTTAACAGAGACTGAGAGTCCATTTTATTAATTGTTATTGGTTGTGGTTTTTATTCAAGTACATTTTTTGTTAACAGAGACTGAGAGTCCATATTATTTGATGTTTTTGGTTGTTTTGTTCATTTATTGTGGATATTTAAAATGTCTTCCAGTTCCAGTGTTAAATATTCTTTAGAAATAAAAGTGTATTGATCTTTGAAAAGGTGTACCTGCATTATTATGCCATTATCATTATATTAGATGAAAATGGTCTCTCAACAACAATATTATTGTTTATCGCAATAATTTCTGGGACAATTAATCGTCCAGCAAAATTTGTTATCGTGACAGGCCTATAACAAGCCTAATTATATTTCATAAAAATTTTATAATTTCTTCTGACTTTAGCAGAGTCATTCTTTATGTCAGGCTAGGCAGACACTTCCAAAATAAAACACTGCCAGAAACCCTGCTAATACCATTGTAATGCAGAAAATGTTGGTATTGAACACTAGAATATTCAACACAATAACAGGGTTGACCATGAGTTCAACACTATTCTTACACAGTGAACAAAAGGTACACCTATGTATCACAGTGGTAGTGTTTATTGCATGGTCAGGATACTGGATTTAAATCATAGTATACATGGGTTCTGTTTATTTGTTTACCTCCTTCATAAAAAGTACAAGAGTGGAGGAAATCTAGAATAGGACAGGCAGTGTAGGTACTGTTTAAGGTAAAGTTAAAGGTCCTTTATTGTCCCATACACATACATTGCGAAATTCATTCTCTGCATTTAACCCATCCCTCAAGGGAGCAGCGGGCAGCCATTTACAGCGCCCGGGGACCAACTACAGATCTGAGCCAGTGCCTTGATGAAGGGCACTGACTGGAGAACCTAGTACATTTTTTTTGATGGTGGGGGAAACCAGAGCACCCGGAGGAAACCTACGCAAACATGGGGAGAACATACAAACTCCACACAGGAAGGCCCGGAATGACCTGGATTCGAAGCCAGAACCTTCTTGCTGTGAGGTCACAGTGCTAACAATTGGGCCGCTATGCTGCCATTTACTGTGTATAATATAGCCCTTGTTGTGCTAAATGCGCCATAGGGATATTTCACTTGATGAGCTGCTTTGGCACGTTGTGTAAATACAGGAAGGATGGATACTACACTATCTCAATTAGAATATAATGTATTTGATTATGTGCCATACTTTTTTTTGTATTTTGTATTTTTTGTGGTTGCACCTCTGTTCTGGTTGTTAAAGCCTAGTTTTCTCCTGGGAGGTGGTAAATCCAAAAAGATGTGTTTAAAAAATTTAGAAGTACTTCCTTTTAAAGCCTGTATGTAAAAGGTTAAAGTAGATGAGGCTTTTCAGGGAGATGCAGTGCACTCAGTAAGGTGTAGTTTATAAAAGGGAGTGAGACTGGCAGCTGTGAAAAGGCAAAGCAATCTAGCAGGGACCTCAGTTAAAGAAGATTTGTGATCACTCCTTGGTTAAGTGTTTAGCAAAGGTGCTTGCCAATAGCTTGGAGAGATAACACTGCCAAAATCTTATTCATAGAGAAGCATAAGGATTTATATGACAGATGTATTTCACTTCAGATTAGCTGGAATGGTGTAAAAGAAAGTTTAGCACACCCCTTTATCAAAGTGAAAGCCCCTTTTGCGAGTGGGACATTGTTGTTGACATGTCATTGGGTAGTGAGGGAACAAAAGACAAATAGATACTTTGCAAGTGGTTTATTTGCCGGTTTGCCTTTTTATGGATATATAAGAGCATAAATAAAAGTTAAATATCTGAAAAAGGACCATTCTAATAGCATTTAGGAACAGTGAAGGAGAGGCATGTCTACTAAAATGAGTAGAACTAAAACGCTGGAGTGAGCAAAGAATTTAGTCAATGCCTAAAAGGTCCCCTGATTGAAATCCAGAAGAGAGAAGAAAATAAACCTTTTATTTTAAATTGTGGCAACAGTAAGCATACATTATTTTTCTGAACATCATAGGCAATAATAAATAAGGGAAAAGATCTAGTGGAACTAAGATAATTCTTGAGGGCTAACAAATGTTCGTTCCTCATGAAATATTTTCAAGTAAAAAAAAGTGACCTTAATTGTTTACATCCATGTTTACTTACTAGCAGTCTTCTGCTCCTTCACTTTAGTTGGCACATTCCTATGTAGGGATGTAACGGTATGAAAATTTTACCTCACGGTTATTAGTGACCAAAATTATCACGGTTTTCGGTATTATTGCGGTATTATTAAAAGTGTGTTCAATATGTTCAGAAAGCACTAATAGGCCTACACAAGCTGAAATAGTTTCAAAAAGTGTAACATTGTTTATTATATTACAAAAATATAGGCAACAGGCTTGTAAAAACTATTGAAAACTGGCTACTGAAACACCGGCCCGCTGTAGGGTGTTTGGTAAGAACCAGAGATGTCTGACTTTGAGATCCAGGAAGATTTATTTACAACTCCAACATGAAGTTAACTCTGAAGTTGTATTTGACGTTACATGTGAAGTTGGCTGTGGTTCTGAAATATAAGCAAATAATAATGCATATTAATAAGCATCTGACTTACTATGAACATTATTTACTAAAACTAAATGTTATAGCCACCAGCATAACAAGAAACAATACTAAGATTTACATTCATTTCTCTGTAATAATTAACATAAATGTAACATACTGCTCAGTAACACAAACTGATAATAAGCCACATCTATTACAGCACACATGTCCATAACGGAGCAAACAGTGTAATACACCTTTAATAGCTAAACTCCACAGCGCTAGTCTGTTTACTGGCGATTGCATAATGCTAGCAAATTGCCCTAACACAACCTGAATATCAACATGTGGCTGCACAAGTAATATTAAACAATCTGCACATCTATCAGCTATGCAATAAGAAACACAGCAACAGCAATATTATCAAGGCGATAATCTCTCTCTCTCTCTAAATAAATAAATGTCACGTCTTAACACGGGCTAAACTTCCACATCGTAGCAGAACATTTATTGAAGATAACGAGGCAGTAAAACCCATGACAGTTTAGCAAGCTACAGAATAGTTTTAGCTTACGTTCTGGGCTACACACATCACTTCAACAAGTCCGAAAACGGGAAAGAATTAAAAAGAGAAAAGTCGGTTAAACAGCTGCTACATTTTGTCCCCTTCTGCTGTCTGAGCGCAGTGCGCCTGCGCGGTAACTTCAGGAGCCTCGGATGAAGCTGGGAAGAATTAAACACAGGGTTTCCACACCGTGGTAATGCACTGCGATAATGAGGATATTTTAAATGAAAAGGGTAATTGTTACCGTCAACATTTTTACCGTGGTTTACCGTTACACCGGTAATCGTTACATCCCTATTCCTACGTTTCTTAGTGTGTTACTGCCACTAACTGTCTATCACTGGAATAGCTTGCCATGGCAGGAGTGTGTCATGTGTATCCTCTTGCACAAGATACAAACAAAACGCCGACCCATTCGTAAAAACATTTCTCTATAGCACTACTAGTGGTCAAGAAGTCAAGTCAAGTACATTTTATCTATATAGCCCAATATCTCAAATCACAAATTTGCCTTGTATATTAAAATCTGAAGAACTTCACAGGATACTTTTAGATCATTTATCAATAGGATCTTCCGATTAATTTTCAATTGAATCAAATGATAATTTTTATTTACTGAATAATGAATATTTTAATAAGGTTTTTTTTTTATTTTTATTTTTAAGTGCTGCATATTCTCCCAATGAGCCATCTACCCTGGCTTCAGCTGCAGGTCAACAGCTGTTCTCCTCTTAAATAAGCATGTGCTGATGCACTTTGTGTGCAGCAGCATCAGTCAGTTTTCTTTCTTTGACAGTCATCACTATATGCCATTTGTAATTGTCATTCAAGGTGTCATTAGTGATGGCGCAGCGATAACATCAACATAGATTATTGCTGGGTTGGCTTTGCTTCGTTTGAGACATTCTGATGGAAGATTATCCATGATTACAGAAAGCAGCATTAGAATGTAATGGAAGAAAAACAGTCTCTCACACTGCTGAATTCACAGCCTGTGTTAGTCAGTTCCAGTTACACATCCACGTGTCGGCAGAACACACACACACACGCGCACACGCACTTACCACCACCTTTGTCAGCAGTATTGGCTAACTCCCCTCACCGCATCCCCCCGCCCTCATGCTGTGTCTGCCTTAAACCACTGCAGCATGCTCCAAAGCTCTTTGGGGTGCTCAAGTAAATTCCTCTGTTGTCAAAGCTTGAGGCCTCATGAAAATGCCAAGTGTAAAACTATGGATTGTTCATATGGTACTTATAAACAGCATGTGCAACAGAGACAATCGCCAACAGCCAAGCACTGCTGGATTATTCTGTTATTTGTGCGTTAAGCAGGCATATTTACCAGGCATGACCTCTCCTGTACATTTATGCTGATGTCGAACGATGTGCCTCTGCCACAACTGAATATTCAAACATATGTTTAAAGTTGCAAAATATTTCCTGATTAAATGCCACACAGTGGGAGTGCGGTTCAGTGAAAAGGTCAGAAAGTCATGTGATTCCTTTATTTTCTTTTTCAAAAGACCTGTCTGCACTTAACAATAGCTACCAGAATGTGCTTAAACTCTGAAGTTGAATGAGTCATAGCTTGGTGAATGATTTGAATTCAAGTGATTGATGCCCACGTGGCATACAAGTTTTACACTTAACTTAAAAAAAAAAAAATCAAACTTCCTTTATGCTGATTAGGTTGTGGACCACATTAGGGGTGTTTATTTTTCTTTTAGAGCAGTTTTGCTCAAGGGTGGCAAGATAAACCAACTGATGTGTGTCCTATATGAATGTGTGTTTATTTTTACAGTATGCCTTTGATCTGTGTGGATGGGATTGATGTTTACACTGCAAGTTAAAGCTGCCAATAGTGCAGAGCAAAAAGCATGTCCTTTATCTTTACTTGCGGCATCTAGACATGGAGATTGGAAATAACAGGCGGGGTGCCAACAGTCAGGGTTGTATGCATTTTTACGCAGAGACCTCGAGCCTTTGCTAAGATCTCTGCAGCAATTATAATGGGAGGGAGGGCCCCCGTTTCGTTTTATGTTGCTGCAGTAAGGGCTTGGAGAGCACACACTGTCTCCTGGCATGCCGCTCCTCATCAGCACTGCAATAAATCAATTTTCATCCTCACGCCAGCCCCACCAACACCCTCCTCACCTCCTGCTCCCTTTTCACTCCACTTCTATACTCCCACATCTTCGCTCCTTCTCCTCAGCCCTATTCCGTCCGTCGCGATGGTTCTCAGCTCTGAATAGGTGCAGGAGGAGGCTGAAGTCATCTCGATCCTACTCCCCCTCCTTTTCCACATTCCTCTCTTGACTCAAATTAAGCTGGTGGGTGTTTTTCACGTCTGAAATGTCATTCAGCTTGACCCAAAGCCGACATGTGTACATACACTGTATTAGACTCGTGAATAGGCTGTCATATGCATACATGTTTTAGCAACCACATAACATAAAGTGCTTTGACATGAAACTAAGTGAGAGCTAGTCTGACAGTTGTGTCTATCAAGTGGAGTTCCTGCAGAGCTATGAAGATAGAGAGGAAACAGCAATCCACGTTCTTCTTTCTTAAATGTCAGCTGAGCTCCAGCCTCCGGACAGGTGCTGAAGCAGGGCCATTCTCGGTGGCCTCTGCATGAATGGCTCTCGGTCAGCTTTGATCTCCTCTCCATATTAACCTGCGTGCACTTCTTGATATTTTGAACAGGCACACACAAAAGGCACACACCCTTCCTAAAGCATCATGTTCAAAGAGCTGGTTTGTCTCAGGAAACATAAGAGAGAACACTGTTTGGGAGATGAGTAGGCATAGACGTCGCTACCATTTCAAATCAAAGATTCATTCTATGCATTTGTTCTTGCATGAAAAGCTGTTTGATTTCTCCATAGTAATTGTGTACATCATATACTTAGAATTTGTAGATCATTTATATAGCCATAGGTAGTGGTGCAACTAACAATCAATTTCATTATTGAATAGTCTGTCGATTATGCTTTCAATTAATCGATTACATGCTAAGTCTATAAAATGTCAGAAAATAGTGATAAATGCCTATTACAATTTCCCAGAGTCCAAGGAGGGGTCTTTAAATGGAATTTGTTTTATCTGACTAACAGTCCAAAAGTTTAAGATAATCATTCTACAATTATATAAAACAGAGAAAATCAGCAAATCCTCGCATTTAAAAAAATGTTTGGTATTTTATGCTTGATAAATCACATTTTCTGTTGATCAACTAATAGGCTAATTGTTTCAGCAGTAGACATAGGCATCTATTTCCATTTGTTCCATCTGTGAAACAAAATAAGTGGAATAGCAATCAGACTTCAGCGAGGATGACTAGCATGGCATGCATTATGATACTTGCACCAAGCCCCTACTCTAAATAATTTATGCTCCTTTTTCTGCTCATTGGCCAACTTCTGAAACTCAATTCCCACCAAAATGAAGGAAACAAAAAAGAACGAAGGAGATGGAGGGAGAGAAGGTTTCTGCTGTAGAGGAATTCAAGAGCTGCCGGTAATGGCTGAAACTCAGAGGAACGGCAAACCCATGAGGCCTGCAGCAGCACACAGTGATAGGAATGTAAATTGAGATGAAGAGCTACCTCAATGAGATCTTATCAAAAGCAAACAAGCTTTCAGGGAGGGTGGGGGGCTGCAAGTTTCATCAGTGCAGGATTAACCTCCTCTTAACCTTTGTTGACAAATGCCACAAAATGCACAGAAATTGTAGTCCAACAGAAAGCCGTCTAACATGATAACATAGGTAGGCAAAAGTCATTTTGGTTGTAGCAGGCAAAGTGTGTCTGAGACTCAGGCTGGTAATTAACCTCAAAGCTGTGGCGAAAAGAGGACAAAAATCCTGCCAGGCTTTAATTTGCTTGTCTGTGGTCGGTCAATAAGAAGCCCTGGATAGACTGCTTTATTGAAACACTCTCACAGGTTGGCCTGCCAGGTTGCCAGGCATTAATATTGGCTCCGGCGAGAAGCTGTCAGGATTTATTAGTCAGTATCACTGGTACTCAGCCAGCAGGTGTCAGCTCTGGCAGAGAAGGAGAGAGCGAGATAGATTCATAGATATAAATATAGAGAGACAGACAATCAGACAGATAGATAGGCAAAGAGACTGGAAAACAAAACTAGCTTTTCTCTGCTCCTCTTTTATTGGTGGTCGACAACTAGCCTGAAAAACTGTGCGTACAGGTGCAAAGGTGTACACACTGTTTTAATAATACTAATTACATTTTAATTAGTATACTGTCCATTGTAATATTGTTCGTCTTAGTTAGACTTTATTTTATGATGAAAAGGAAGGACAAGCAATTAGAGACATTCATTTCCTGATTGCTGACAGATGCTTAGATGCTCTCTATCTAGGCTCAGATCAGAGTGTGAAAACACCCGCATACATACATATCACTCTGGGCCCAACATACGGTCTCTTATTCTCTTTGATCTGTGTTTTGGCCTTCAAAAGTTAACTTAAGTGTTTACCGTTTTGCTCCTTTGGACTACCTTAACATTGCCAAGCACACCAGAAGGGGGGCATTTTCCTCTGTTGCTAAGCAACAGGCACAGCCTAACTACCCTGCCAAGGAATACATAGCCGAGCAGATAATGGGGATACAAAAGACTCAACTTCAAATGCCTGAAGTTTACATAGACAAAACTGAGTGCTTGTGATCTGAGTTGGAGGACGCTTGTAATTCCAACTCAACTCATACTCTATATTCCATAGCATATAGACTTCATGTGTGTCTTTTAGATTAATGCCTCCATCTAGTGACAAGTCCCTGAGGCAACATATAGACACACTGTATGTCAACTATGCAACAATGTACTTGGAGGCACTGCAGATTATATATACATATATATATATATATATATATATATATATATATATATATATATATATATATATACACACACACACACACACACACACACACAGGGTGCAATTTGCCGGGGGGGATGCTTGGGATTTCCATCTTTCTGGTCTACATATCCCTGCCTCTGCTCAATTATTTTTATCCCCAGTGGGGACAAAATGTATCCCCCTCCACTCAAAGTGTACATCTACTTCACCAATAGCCTAGACCATATATTAATTATATATCTAAAATAGAAGTATTTTAAACTAAGTGCTGTAACGTAAACAGTATATAGTGCCATAGAACGATAAAATCCGAGCAGCAGTTGCTGGTTGTATTTAGCCACTACAGAGCGCTGGGTACAGGCACCGTCAGATGACGGCCCTTTCAGGGGCTATGGTAGTGGAGTTAAGCCAGAAAAAGTGAGCGCCATGTAGCAAATATCGGATTTGGATTAAAACACTACCGATCAAACAAACAAGCATTTCCTGGGTGAAAGTATTTTGTTTTTGCCACATAGTGAACTCCGCTCTCCGGCTTGAAAGCGCTGTGTTTTACATTGACACCACGTTGTGCTATTTCATTTTGAGATTATTTTCTATTGAAGTGTTTTGTCATGGATGGCCGAGTGGCACTATAACCATGGTATTGGAAGGGGGATTTAATTATTGCATGTTTTGTTTTGTTGTGCTTGATCAATATATATATATATATATATATATATATATATATATATATATATATATATATATATACAGTATATATATATATATATATATATATATATATATATATATATATATATATATATATATATATATATATATATATATATACAGAACCATTTGAAAACCATTTGAAAGGGAACTAAACAGGCTTTCCAACGGTATAAGATTTATTGCCAAAAAGCATTGTTACCACACCACAGCGAAATAATCTACCAAACACAAATTTCCTTACTTTTTGTGCTATATATATATATATTTAAACATACATACATACATACATACAGTGGACACTGCAAATATGTGTGACAATTACCCCTGTCTGCCAACTGCACCAGTACCATATTTAAGAGCTTCACTTTCTTTCATGTCAGCTATCCTATAAAGTCCTTCAGGAAAATGACATTACATGATAAGAGGCAGTCATTCATCAAACATGCCCTCTCCTCAAACAGGGATTATTTGAACTGTGAATGAAAATTCAACTCTGACAATGTCAGTTTAAAAAGCAAAAGTAGACGGAGTATTTCCATAGCAACAGTGGCAAAAGCCAGTCACAGCACAGCACATCCAATCTCTGGGCTGTCAAAAGATTATTAAAGTATTTAAGGCTTTTTCTTATTACTTTCATACAGGAAGCCCATGTATAACATGCTCTACTGAACACATACTCAACCCGAATTGGACCCATTCATAATCCCTAGTTGTCAACATTCAGAGACTCAAGTCTGCATCTGTAGTTCCACATATGGCACTGTTATACCACAGAGTAACATTGAATGACAGAATTACTTTTTAAAAAAAAAGTAAAGCTTGAGTTTCAGATGACAATAGTTTTTGTACATTAGACAAACTTTCTATCCCCAATTAGAAACACATGTTCACCAAAGCCAAGCAGCAAGGAGAAGGAAATCCAGGTCGGACAATTCTCATTGAAATGCTACATTGCTTGTTCCAGTCACAGGGTAACTTTTCTCCTGGTGTTTTCCACCACTGTTTTGATAAAATAATGGGAGTAAAAGGCGAACCAGCTTTAAAAGTGATGTATTTTCTTTTTAGTTAAGTGCTGTGCAGAGGATCTAAATCATGCCGATGTGAAGAGTGGTTCATGCCGATTTCGAAGTAATTGATAAATATTCTAAAGTTCCTTTAAATCTTTAAAGAAACTTTAAAGTGTTACATTTAAGAATGGAATTTGGTGTGGTGCTATTGTCAGTCTGCTTCTAAACACACGCTTTAATGTCCCTACTCCAGACGGTGCCTACAGATATCTGTTGCCTTAGCATTTCGTAATAATAAGTAATAATTGCCACAAATCCTACATTCTTGATCTGATATTAATTTAATTATGATGGTGAGAGAGAAACATTAGAAAGAGAGTTTATAAGAGATCACTTGACTAACAACATATCAATCACTCAGCCTTGGGTGCTTGGGTAACAAATAGGGCTGAACGATTTTTGAAAATAATCTAATTGCGATTTTTTTCCCAAATATTGCGATTGCAATTCGATTATTTTTTTAAGCTCTTTGTCTTCTGTATTATTCAACAAAGAATAATAGTATAATAATTTATAGTATGAACACACAATTACACACTAGACAGTTAAATAAGTAAAAATATAGTATATAGTATATATCTATACACACACACACACACACACACACACAACAGTGTATTTTTTTTACACTGCACAGAGAGGAGCTGCCTCCAGCCCCTCCCCCTCGTGAAGTTGCGTG